>NC_137131.1:43845847-43918347 GCF_949319135.1 Squalius cephalus
CCATAGACGAGCAGACAGACAGCAGAGCGCAGACAGACAGGAGCCCCAGGGTCTTCATGGTTCCTCAGGTCTTGGGTTCTTCTCTCAGTGAGTTGATGGTGTTCGTTTCTTCTGTGTCTGTCATCCGTCCGGTGGCCGGTGTGTTTATACTCTCACTGTCACCCACACACACGGGTGCTAGAGTTTGTGATTGGTTTGAGAATCGAGTAACGTCCTTGCCCCTTTCTGCATTCCAATAACAACACACACACACACACACACACACACACACACACACACACACACACACACACACACACACACACACACATGTTCCAGCAACCACAGGCTGGCAAACAGACACACACGCATCTAAACCTGGGAAACTGAGCCAAACCACTAACAAACATGCGCTGAACGGCCCGTCACAGGGTGACCCGTCGCTGGCTGACTTTAACGGAGCGCTCGCCATATCTGTGGGAAATGTAGGCGATGCTTCTAAATGTAAAACGTATATTTTTCCTCCAAACTCTAAGCTATGGTCATTCCAGGGTCCAAATGTTCCTGGATCAGGTCAGATGGACACTCTGGGATTCAAAAACACTAGTGTACGAGGAAAATCTCACGGGAAAAAACCTGTGGATCCCCGTGTGTCTGTTACGTAAGAGTCGGTTCTGCAGATATTAGTCTGGAGGGTTTAAAGAAAGACGCAATAAAACCCATTTGCTTCCTTTCTATCTAAATATATACACCGACTTAGTAAACACATGAAACATGTCATTAGGTTTACGGGGATCCCCCATAATGCTCCTCTTCCGTTGTGGGCCCGATATATAGGCCTATATGGTATATATACGGATGTTTGTGTGATTGAGAACATACCATAGAGTTGTTTGGTTTTTATTTAAAGCTCATTATAATGAATAACCTAAACTCTGAAAGAGTTTTTGAGACACTTTTCTTTTTGAGCTTGTGCCCAAAACGAGCCATATTTAACTAACATCTGGAGACGTATATCAATAAATTTGTCCCCAAACCACTAACCAGTTACAAGTTTAACTTTAAAGGGCCATTCTGGGGCCAGGTGTGCTTTAAGAGGCAATTATATATTATCTTAAATGGCATACAAATGTATGAAATTGCACATAGAATGCCATAATATTGAGCTGTTGGCTCATAGTTATGTTGATCTGCAATATAAAACACATGAAAATTTTTTTTAAAAATCCTGAAATGGGAAAGTGACAGCTCAAAAGATTTCCTTATTTTGATTGTACTCATTCAAAAATTACTTAATCGTGTTAGGATTAAAACACGACAAAGTTATTTGAGTTATAGGAAAGTATTGTGTGATATTGCTTATAGTTAATAATAAACAATGTCAAAATGGAGTAACTTGTATTTTAGATCATTTTTTTTTTTTGCTCTGACAATGAAAATAGTTCTAAACAAAGCCACAGAAAAACCGGTGCAAGATGTGTTTCGTTTCAGAATGAATCAGCGAATTGGTTGAATGAATGATTCAATGACTCGTTGATTTTCATGTTGTTAAACGAACCAGTTTAAGAATCAGTCACTAGGCGCGTTTCCATTACAGATATACGCAAAACTCTTGCGATTTTTCCTAAATGTCGACAGAAAACTATTGCGAAGACTGACGGCGTTTCCATTAACCGATGTTATGCGACTAAAACTTTGTTTTTTCCTCTCGCGATAAGTCATTCCAAAAATCATAGCAACGGATGTTGGTAGGTTTATGCATCTCAGCCACCGCACTGGCCATTGTTATTAATCAAAGGAGACCTATCATTAATGGTAAGGAAAGACTCTTATACTTGTGAGCGGCACATATGAAGAGTTTCTGGGTGTTTCTCCCTCATTTCTGCTTCGAGGTCTTGATTGTGGCATTTATTTGAGGTTTAGAATCCATTATTCCTGTAATTCTTCTGTCTTATATGAATTTAATAAAGAGCTCTGTCTCGTATTCTGTCCAAACACACTGTGTCGTCTACGTCAGCTGACCTGTAAATGCGCAAAAACTGATTCCATTGCAGTTTTGCGAAATATTTCTTTTTCGAATTGCCTGAAAAACCTCCTCATGCGAGCGTAAAAACTTTTTTGCGATAAATAAAACATACTAGCATTCTACTCTCACTATTTCTGCAATTGAAAGATATGGTAAAAGTTGTAATAGTAGTAGCCTACACTCCCCTAAAGGATTATTAGGAACACCATACTAATACTGTGTTTGACCCCCTTTTGCCTTCAGAACTGCCTTAATTCTACGTGGCATTGATTCAACAAGGTGCTGAAAGCATTCTTTAGAAATGTTGGCCCATATTGATAGGATAGCATCTTGCAGTTGATGGAGATTTGTGGGATGCACATCCAGGGCACGAAGCTCCCGTTCCACCACATCCCAAAGATGCTCTATTGGGTTGAGATCTGGTGACTGTGGGGGCCATTTTAGTACAGTGAACTCATTGTCATGTTCAAGAAACCAATTTGAAATGATTCGAGCTTTGTGACATGGTGCATTATCCTGCTGGAAGTAGCCATCAGAGGATGGGTACATGGTGGTCATAAAGGGATGGACATGGTCAGAAACAATGCTCAGGTAGGCCGTGGCATTTAAACGATGCCCAATTGGCACTAAGGGGCCTAAAGTGTGCCAAGAAAACATCCCCCACACCATTACACCACCACCACCAGCCTGCACAGTGGTAACAAGGCATGATGAATCCATGTTCTCATTCTGTTTACGCCAAATTCTGACTCTACCATCTGAATGTCTCAACAGAAATCGAGACTCATCAGACCAGGCAACATTTTTCCAGTCTTCAACTGTCCAATTTTGGTGAGCTCGTGCAAATTGTAGCCTCTTTTTCCTATTTGTGGTGGAGATGAGTGGTACCCGGTGGGGTCTTCTGCTGTTGTAGCCCATCCGCCTCAAGGTTGTGCGTGTTGTGGCTTCACAAATGCTTTGCTGCATACCTCGGTTGTAACGAGTGGTTATTTCAGTCAAAGTTGCTCTTCTATCAGCTTGAATCAGTCGGCCCATTCTCCTCTGACCTCTAGCATCAACAAGGCATTTTCGCCCACAGGACTGCCGCATACTGGATGTTTTTCCCTTTTCACACCATTCTTTGTAAACCCTAGAAATGGTTGTGCGTGAAAATCCCAGTAACTGAGCAGATTGTGAAATACTCAGACCGGCCCGTCTGGCACCAACAACCATGCCACGCTCAAAATTGCTTAAATCACCTTTCTTTCCCATTCTGACATTCAGTTTGGAGTTCAGGAGATTGTCTTGACCAGGACCACACCCCTAAATGCATTGAAGCAACTGCCATGTGATTGGTTGATTAGATAATTGCATTAATGAGAAATTGAACAGGTGTTTCTAATAATCCTTTAGGTGAGTGTATAATAGAATGCAGTTCTGAATTCAGCACATGTTTTCGAACGAATCGGTTGAATGAATCAATTAATGACTCACTGGTTTTGTTCCTAAATTATTCAATGTTTGTTCACTCACAGACAGTCACTTGTTTTGTTCCTGAATTAATCAGTGTCTTTGAACAAATCGGTTCAATGAATGATTAAAATAATTATCTTACAGAAACAGTCACGTGTCGCCACCTACTGGTGTAACTATGTATCTCTCAGAGAGAGTCATAAATCACAGCACTAATACACAGACTGACTGTCTGGGACAAACACAAATACAAGTTTTCACATACAATATATATATACATACAAAATACAAATACAAAAATCCAGTTTGAACAATCAGATAGGAGGACCGTTGATGATGGACAACAGACTTGATCTTTATTGCCACAGTAGGACATAAATATGACAACAGATGAAAACACACAGGCAGAGATGTGACCTGTCCTGGGTTAAACTCTCTTTCTCTCTCTCTGTGTGTGTGTGTATCATACAGAGCGAAATGAGTTTTGGCCGGTCTGCTGTGTAATTTCCATGTCTAGGTTCTGTTTAGTCCGTTGGGTTTGTTTAGTGGACGTGTCTCCGTGGAAAGTTCTTCACAGAAATACGGCAGCGCTGTGTGTGTTGTGTTCAGGACTGTTCATCCACCTTATAATTTGCATGGTTGTATGGATGGATGTTTTCTATGTTTGAAGGCTTCACCAGTGCAAAAAGCTGCAGAACAGGTTCATCCAGAAGCAAACGGAAAGAATTCATGATAATAAACAGAGTCTGATAATATACAGACAGTTTGATGAAAGATCTGATGCTGTTGAGCTCCTGATGCTTTTAGAGGTTTAGTGTGAGGTTTAGAGGGAGAGAGAGAGAGAGAGAGAGAGAGAGAGAGAGAGAGAGAGAGAGAGAGAGAGAGAGAGAGAGTTCATGTAGTGCAGTGTCTGATGTGGCTTAAACTCTGGTATCCACCATCACTGCAGACACCACAAACAAAACCACAGAATATGTGTGTGTGTGTTATATAAAAGCCGTATAAAAAAAAAGTTGTATAGATAGTTTTGAATATTTCTGAGCCGTATGTCTGCAAACTTCCGATAATTACAGTGAGAGTTTTTCTGTTTTTAGCTTGTAATGTTTTTAGCAGAATGAATTCTTGCCTCTGAGTCTGTGAACCAAACCCGATCACTGATATCAACATTCTTTCACAGTTTTCCTTCTGTGTCACGTGTAATGCAAAATCAATTTTAATTAAAATTTCACTATGTGGTTAGTTTTTTTCCCCAAAATGTATTGAGAAATTGACATTTGTCCTGCAAATTCATGACATTCCTCTTGAACAATAATCATTTGACCTTCCTGAGGTCGTGACATAATAAAAGTCTTTACAATCATAAGATGAATAAGATCAGTGTGTACCCAACTAACAGCACATTTTCTAAGAATATTTTGCTAATGTTACCATTGTTATTTCCGGATGTTTCCTGAATGTTTTTTTTTTTTTTTATGTAAAGGTTAAGGGAACTTTCCATTTTATAATTGTGCAGATTTTTGTTTTTTGGAATGTTACTTTTGAATGTTCTCTGAACACTCTAAAACAAGAAGTAACATTTAAAAAAACATTAGACAAACAAGCCACTAAAATGTTTCAGAAATGTATAATTAATGTTTAAATATACATTATCTGCTTACTATTAAAGACCAGATAACTGAACGAATGTTCTATTAATATCCTCCTGAGACCCAGAAATTTTTTTTCATGTCATCACATTGTTTAGAGCACAATAAACAAATGGTAAAACAACATTTTTGAAAAATAATATTTTATTCATACGTTATGCTATGTCCTCTGTAGTGGACACCAGGACCAAGTTGTTTAAAAAATAAAATGACATGAAATTATATGTATAGGCAAAAACAATGGGATTTTTTTTTTTCAATCACCAATAAATTTTGGGGTTTCAGGATTTTTTTTAACCAAAATTTGTATAAATATGATTCTCAACTATGTTATGAAAGATATAACGGAATGAATTGATACACTATTTTACTTTATGCAATATGTGGGTAAAATGGCCATAAATTAATATTCCCATTCAAAGCAATGTATCTATACACTGTATCTAATTTGCACATTAATGTGTTTTTTGAGCAACATTTAATGAAAAAAGTAATTAGCAACATTTTAATAATAATATCTAATATTTCATAGGAATATTGATGTATAATTTATTTCCAGATTCTCTTGTTGTGTCTCCCAGAATGCCTGATAAACATGATGTAAGTCCTGATGTCTCTACATGTATGAAATCAATGCCCTGTTCTGGAACAGAAAGTCATTTTTTGATTTGAAACCGCATAACGTTTTCCTGAGATGTTGGTTTATGAAATACAATTTGAAAAGTAGTCAGATTTAAATTATAATTACAATATATTATCATATTTCCTACATTTGATCACTAAATTAATGTCAGACATTTTTAAAGACCAAGCAGAAGTTGTTTTCATGATGAAACCTCCAAACATTTGGTGTCTCTGAAAAGTCCTGAATGTGCTCTTTACAGGACACACAGGTTGTGTCATGTGACATGTATGATGTCAGAGAAATTCACTAAAATATAATGTCCACTACAGTGGACAAAAGTCTATTCCTGGGTCCCAGGAGGGTATTACTGGAAGCATGTTTGTTCACAACTTTGAGAGAACCTCGTCAGACCGTTCTGAGTATATTCACAGCTAACAAGAAACGTTCTGACAAGGTGTTCTCAAATATATGTTGTACAGCATCTCTCTCTCTCACACACACACACACACACACACACACACACACACACACACACACACACACACACACACACACACACACACACACACACACATACACACACACACACACTGATGCTTCAGTCTATGCAGTGTTTTATGAGCTGACTTCTCCTACTCATGTATGAATGTGAATAATAAACACAGGTGAGCAGAAATAAACTCATTATCAGCTGATCGTCGTGTGTGTGTGTGTGTGTGTGTGTGTGTGTGTGTGTGTGTGTGTGTGTGTGTGTGTGTGTGTGTGTGTCATAACCTCTGAGGACACATCTCTGCATCTCATACGAATCTCTCAGTTCACACAAATAAACACAAACTCAGACGATGTTTGATTTCCAAGACTTTCAGGGATTGTAACTGCAGTTTCCGCTGGAAACCCGCTCATTATCCTCACTCGGCCCGGCTCAGGAATCCAGACGGCTTTCAGCACATTTAGAGCTCCGTCTCTTAATTCTCAATCATTGCAGTTTACAGCCTCACAATGTGGCGAGTACACCCTGTATTTCTCACAGCCAGACGCAGTGCTTCTCATTTTGTGTGAGAAATGTAAATCTAATCGCTTTTAATTCTTCATGACACGTTCTGTCCTTCACTGTCAAGACACTGTCATTTATAGGCCTAGAGCTTTTAACAATATAGATTGAAAATGCCTTCCATATTTCGTTCTTTAAGTAACGTTAATAGAATGTAAGGTCTTTAATAATATAGCATAAAAACATTATTTATTCATCTGGACATGACAGACCATTGCAAGTCCATTTGTCCGTCGTAACAGAATGAGCACAAGAGCTCGAGTCCAGTGTAGTATCACTGACTATAATGGACGCTCTGTTGTCTTTGTCCAGTCTAGACACAGTGTTATGAAACAGCAGCGCTCGACCGCATGTTCTCAGTGTACTTCACCTCAAGCTTCACCTGACATACTCCTGTGCGTGAACAACAAGGTTCATCAGACTCAGTGAAATCTTGGTTGTACATGGTTGGAAATTGAAATCCATGGCTTAGTGATGTCAAAACCAAAATGGCATATTACTTAACAATTAGTTAATAGTCATGTGCCTCAACAAGTAAAGTCATAACATAATGATACATTTGCAAATCATTAGCTAATGATTAATTAAAGCAGACAATTCGAAGTTGAAGTGCATGACTTCAACCCATTAACGCGTTAATTTACACTATTAGTTAATAAAATATGTTATTAAGGAATTAATACATGATGACATTCAATTAATAACAATTCATATATTACTTAATATATTAATCATTTTGAATCTTTATTAGTTACTGATGCAGTAATCATTAATTAATGGTTTAGTTCATTATGAGTCATACATTAACTCATGATTATCTGTGCGTTAGTTAAGCATGAATTAATGCAGATTAGTGTACCCATATTGTAAAGTGTTACCAATGTTTCAGTTGGATGTTTTTTTTTATGTTTCAGAACGTTCAGAGAACTTTCAAAAGTAACGTTCCCATAATGTTTGAAGAATGATACAGTGGAATGTTCCCTTAACATTCAGATAAAAAACGGAACATGCAGGGAACATTCAGAAACAATGTTTTCGTAACATAATAGGAACATTAAAAAACAAACAAATGTCTAGTGTAAGCTATTAGTGGAGTCATGTTGTTTATCACAGTTTGATAATCACTGTTAAAAAGGTCCTATAATGAACTCCAGCAGGATCCACAGTATTTCATTTAATAGTTTTATTGAAGGAAATGAAGGATCCTATTATAGTTCAGTCTTGTCTTCAGGTGTTTCGGCCTCTTTCTGCTTCTGTTAGAAAGAAGACACTCAGTGTGTTCATTCAGTGTTGATAACATCAGTGATTTCCATCTGGTGAAGTGCTTCAGCCTCACCTGCAGTTCTCCGGCCAGGAAAGAGTCGCAGAAGGTCTGCACGCGCTCAGTGGTGATTTCAGCAGACGGCATGAGCCATTTCTTGTCCAAGGCGCCGTCATAAATGCCGATCCGTGGCAGGTCACGTGACTCCAGGCCGAAGTATTCCAGCACGCGGGCGTTTGATTTCTCGCTTCCGTTGACCAGCACAAACAACATCTGCATTTCACAAAAACATTCAACAATCTGCACTAAAATCATCACAGACAGTGATCACGTCCTCTAGTCTAGCTCATGTCGTTTCGGGAAGTCTTGAACCTGTTTTAAACAAAATAAGAGGTCATGATTTATTTTGTTATTTTTTTGTATCGATTCGTTTTTTTTAAATAGGCCTACTGCTGTTTTTTACTCAGCTATAGCCTATTAATGTTTCAAGTTTTATGTTCAGTATTCCAGACTGAGATCCTCAATTGTTTTTGTGCCAGATAAATATTACTCTGACTGTAAAATGTAGGCCCTGTTATAACAGTAGTCAACATTTGAAGTGGATCAAAAAGTTCATCACAGTTGTCCTAAGACAAGAACGGGTATTGTTCAAAAGTCAGGTATAACTTTGATGAAAGGTTTTGATCCACTTCAAATGTTGACTACTATAGTATATTTTGCAAAGTGAACAGTCTGTCGCTTTAAACTAAAAGATTTCCCTCAGATCAGTCTCATACACTTTCCGCTATTTCTGAAAGTTCTGGAAGAGGCCTGGAATGATCTGGCATGAATATTAGGAGAATATTAGGGTCAGGTGGGCGGAGCGCTTGTGTAATCAGTTCAGAAGCTCTTAATCCCATTAGAGAGTAAAACAGTACGACTTTACCCCATAATCCCCTTAAATAACACTTTCTCCATCGGTTCAACGCGGGAAAATCGCTCGTTTATTACCTTGCCAGTGTATTTTGGCGCGAGATCCCTGAAGCGCTGCTGAAGCGGGTCTGAGTCCGCGCGCCCTCTGTCGGCCAACAGCAGCACGTGCGTCTTCACCTCAGACTGGAACAGACCCACGGCAGACTGACACACACACACAAACAAACAAACGCGAAATCATACTGTGATTCTGATTCCCGTGAAACACTCAATTATGACATATATTCATTCGACGATTTCTCCATGCAGCGACAGCTATTATTTCCCGAAGAGATATTATATGGAATGCCGAACCTGACATAATAATAAATAAATAAATACATAAATAAATAAATATACAAAGAAATGTATAAAAACAAATGAGTATTTATACTTTTATTTCTTTATTTATGTACAACTGTATTTTTTCCACTTTTATTTATTCTCACATTTATTTATGCATATATGTATTTATTATTATTATTATGTCTGTATTAGATCATTAGATCGTTTCTTTGCAGTTATTTTTTCTGATCCGCACTGAAAAAAGGGACATAAATCACAAACAGATGCCTTTGCACAGACTGCTGAATGCAATATCAGAAATAACGATATGAAGTGATAATACATAATGTAAATTATATGAAAAACTGTCACAAGATCACTCATATCATTATTTATTGTGTTCATTTAATTAAAAACAGTGTGGAAAATATGCTTTGAATAATTCAACAGATTTGTAGGCCTGTTGTATTTTATTATTTTATAGATTCCTTTACTGTATCAAGATATTGCCCAGCCCTAGGTCTACTAGTTATTGCATAATTATTTTAATTATATAACATAATTAGGCTATATATAATCAGATTAACACTACAAAGCTACTAGAAGAGACGAGACAGGAAGTTGAAGTGTTCAGTACCGCTTGATTATACTCTGTGACGTAACGAACGTTATTCATGGTCATAAAGCGAACGAGTCCATCAGCATCAACTTTCTTGGCCTCTGAAAGATTCAGGTGCTCCTGATGAAGATCAGCCTGTAACACACACACACACACACACACACACACACACACACACACACACACACGTCAAGACACATTCGTCCATCATACTATGATAGGCTACACGTATCTATTTGTATCAAATAAATGTTGTGTTCCGTGAGGTTGTAGGAGTTTTCCAGCTAAACAGTGAACGTTAATGTTAATTTTTTAAAAACGTAACTACTTGTTTCACAACGTTCAGAGAACATTCAAAAGTAACATTTCCATAATATTTGAAGAATGATACAATGTTCATTGTATCATTCTTCAAACATTATGGAAATGTTACTTTTGAATGTTCTGAAACAAGTAGTTACATTCAAACAAATTTAGATGAACTGAAACTTTAACAACGTTCCATGATGTTTTTGTGCTAATGTTTTGAGGACATTATTAAAGTCCAGATAACTTTCAATGTACATTTTATTAACGTTACTGGAAGAACTATTTTTTATTTTGCTGGGTACAAAAACATGACAAGTAAACAAATTACAAAAAAACAAAAACAAAAAAACACTTAACTCTAAACTCACATTATTTAACATCTTAAACGTCTAATAAATCTAATCTATTCACGCCTTTGATTATATGCATTATTTCATATTTCATGATCATCTGTCGAGGAACTCCATGTTTTTCAAAAGCAGTCGTTTTGTTTCTATAGTGAGAGTCATTTTCTCAAGCGTTGATGTGTAAATGAAACCATTGGGTAATAGATATTTTTGTTCTATCCTTCCAGTTTAATACTTTTTTTGCTAATATAGATGAGGTAAATATAAATGATTTATTTCTTTGGAGGTGTTTCTGGAGGAACTTTGAGAAGCGTTCTCTGTTAGCTGTGTTTACCTTCCTGAAGACGGAGATGGTGTCAGAGGCAATGCCGTATTTGGCCCAAACTTCCTTTTCACTGCACAGAGCGACAGAGAGAGCCTTCATCTGTTTAGCGGCGGCCAAAAACTCTTGGTATCCGCGAGCAGCTTCAGTCTGATGGAGAGATCGAGAGAAACTGACCATAAACACTGATCATGCATGAGTTCTGCAGTTACAAACACTGTGTCTGCGTCTCAATTCACTTATACTGCACCCTACAAGTGTGTACTCTTTTTGTGAAGAAGAAGTAGATACTTTTGAGTGTGTAAGCTTTGTGACAAACCATCACATCAATTGCATCTTTAACGGTTGCTCTCTGTCGTATCTTATGACAGTAAACTGGCCTGTCAATCATCTTGTCACAGTTAAAATCCTCCACATTTCATGTAATGTCCTCCTGTATCGGAGAGAAATGCAGAATCACGATGATCTGCGGTCTCTCATGCGAGACTCTCCTCATATTAATGCAGAATGATGCATTTAAAAGTGAATGGCCAAACAGATCTTTATGAAGCTCCACACTGTTATTGCAGATGAACTATAACACGGATAACATTAAATAAATATATTTTTTTATCAGGTTAAACTTTGATTAGTCACTCAAACCTTCATCTAAACCTCTCACCGTCGGTCGCGCATGTCCGCCATGTTTTGTAGTTTAACACTCTTTACTCGTGTTTGTAGTTCATCCTCCAAAGCGCAGTGGGTTGTGGGTAATATTAGCCTTTATAGTGAGCACGGATCCACACTTCCAAAATCCACCGGGAATAGTAGATCATCCGGGGACTTCTGGCTCACTCTCATCAACATGCTATGCTTTGGGACACACTTATATAATCTCATCTCACTGTTCAGGATGGACAGAATGGACATTGAGACGCAGGGTGTAACTTCTTTCTGAGAACTACAGCTCATATTTTGCCGGATCTGTGGCTCTGGTTGAGCGTGTGTGTTTATGGAGCGCTGAATGTGCCAATCCCACAAGTGCTGAGACGCTCCCAGATCCCGGTCCTCCTCCACACACAGAGTCGGCCAGAGGACTCGGCATTCTGGGATTCCACAACGGCAGACAGTTCCTGAGACTCATCGGGAAATTCCCCTCCTCGTTTTGTCCAGCTATACTGACTGAACACACACACACACACACACACACACACACACACACACACACACACAAACACACACTGTCTGGTTCACTATCTTTGTAGGGACTCTCCATAGATATAATGGTTTTCAAACTGTATATTCTGTCCCCTTACACCAACCCGACCCCTAAACCTACCCGTCACACACACACACACACACACACACACACACACACACACACACACACACATGTCTGGTTCACTATCTTTGTGGGGACTCTCCATAGACGTAATGGTTTTTATACCGTACAAACTGTACATTCTATCCCCTTACACTGCCCCTGCCCCTAAACCTGCCCATCACACACACACACACACACTGCCCCTGCCCCTAAACCTGCCCATCACAGGAAACATTCTGCATTTTTACTTTCTCAAAACAACTCATCCTGTGTGATTTATAAGCCTTTTGAAAAGTGGGGACCGCTGGCTGGTCCCCACAATGTAGGTGATCTCAGGTTTTACTATTCTTATGGGGACATTTGGTCCCCACAATGTAATATAAACAAGGGCACACACACACACACACACACACACACACACACACACACACACACACACTAACTCGACCCCTTAACCTACCCGTCACACACACACACACACACACTAACGCAACCCCTAAACCTACCCATCTCTCTCACGCACACACACCTACACACACACACACACACACACACACACACACTCTAACCCTACCCATCTCTCACTCTCACACACAACTTTCTGCACTAAAACATTTTCAAAAAAACTCATTCTGTATGATTTATAAGCTTGTTTCCTCACTTTAGGCCCACAGTGACACGAGTCCCCATGAGTGTGTGCATTCAGGTTCCCACCGGGATAGAAAACACACACACACACACACACACACACACACACACACACACCTCGAAGAACCCAATGACAGCCACTTCCGCTGAGTCGATGAAGGCCTCGGCCGCAGGAACATCCTTTAGTCTGAGGACGCCGCTCTCTGAAGATCAGCACACATACATTCATCAAGTCTAGTCAAGTGTGTGTGTTTCAAAACAGCTTTACAGAAAATCATGTTAATGTTTATAATATCTTAATTTCTTCATGCCTTATAGTCGCATTTAGCAGATTAAAGCTGTTGTGATAATATAGTTTAATTTTGCAACCATACAAGCAATCAATCACACAGCCAACAAAATCTTCTAAGAACATTCAGGTTATAAAAACTTTATTTCAAATGTTTTTGTGCAAACGTTCTGAGAGTATTATTAAACATAACTTTTAATGAACGTTCTATTAACGTTAAGAATGTTTCTTTAGGCATCTAACAGACAGAAACATTTGTAAACAATATTTAATTTAGTTAATTCAAGTTAGTTTGAGGCTTATTTAAAGCATATAATTTCTGCAAGATATTTGAAGACATGTCTCATATTGTTAGTTAAAGATATTTAAAGTGTTCTGACAGCTTACCTAGATCTTCTGCAGTCACACACACAGTCAATACAGAAAACACAACGAGAAACATCATGACTGCACTAAATATGGACAAACTGTGTGAAGAAAGAAAGAGAGAAGAAGCCCACCGGTTATGCTCTTGTGTGTGTGTGTGGGGGGGGGGTCCGAATGCTGGTCACATGACCGTCTCAGGGCTGATGCTGATTGGTTGAGGTGTGTGAAACGGACAGGTGTGCGGCTCACGGGCCGGTCAGACGCTTTAGATTACGTGTCACTGAACACACACGTGTTGCTTTTCCTCCAGAATGAAACTCACTTTGGAAATGAACTTCAGTGCTGAAACACAATACTGTGGTAAAGAGTAAGAGATTTTCACTGAAACTCAAGGAACAAAACAGACATCAGAAGATCTCTGCTTCACATTTGTCATATTAAGAAATTATATATCATATTAAGAAATATAAATTATATATAAATTGACATATAATTTCATATTAAGAAATGATATATTTTTATATGTAAGGGTCCATAATGTTTTTAAGAAATATATATTTCTAATTCTATATTTTAACATAAAACAAAACAACAATGACCACAGACCACAAACAAATCAAAACACATAATAATAATAATAAAAGGAATAAAATGAATAATACAATGAAAAAACAAGTAAAGATAAGTAAATAAAAAGAAAAAAATATTAAACATTAATACTAAATAAAAAAATAAATCATATTTGTATTAATTTTAGGTTCATGTTGACCTAACAAGGTTTTGCAAAAAACGTTTGTGAAATCCTGGGACTCTATAAGCAAAAATCCACGTCTGTTAAAACATATCCATTTTCTATATCCAGCGAAAGTAAATTAGGCCTATGAAATATTTGCACTCAGATTATGAAGTGCATCTTTTGAACGGATTATCATAAAATACATCACAGAGATTTGGATGTGTATTTGAGAGTGTGTGTTGTGTCAGTCAGGCGTCATGTGATCTGAGGACACACACATGTGACATGGAGAGAGCGACAGGTGAATCCCCCTGATGATGCTGTGAGACGGGACACGTCTGCTGACTCTCTCACATACAACTGATCACACTGATCCCAGAACAGCGTCAGGCACCTTCACCTTCTTTGATTTGTCATTGTAAATGACATCTAAAGTCAGCATGAAGGGAAGTTGCGCTGGTCTTTTCTTCTCTATTGTGTCGTATATCGAGTGAAATGGTCCCGGAACAAGAACAAATGTGGGCGGGGCTTGATTTTGTTGTAAGGAATTGATTGGATGGTTGTGGTTTGCTATTGGTTGATCTCATGTGATTGACAGGTTGCCCCGCCCTCACGCCAGCAAACAGTAAACATGGATTGTCTTATGGGAATGTTATGAATTTGTTGTGGAAATAAAATGTGCAAATGTGCTGAAAATAATTATTAAGCCGTCACCCATCACCAGCCCAGTCCTCATTTAGTTTGAAACATATAATTTCAAAATGATCTTATTTCACAATAACAAACAGATATAAAGCAATTATAAAACAGCATATCAAATGGAAAAACCCAACAGGCAGCGTGTGTGTGTTTTGTTAAATCTTTGTGGGTCCTGCAGTAGAAATTGTGAAAGTGTTTTAACTGATATTTACAGCTGATTCGCTCCTGTCATTTACCATTCATTGACATAACCAGAATGTTAAATAATACTTATTATATTCCCAGTAGGGAACGTTCTAGCAAGGTTACGAACAAACATACTTCCAGTAACGTAAATAGAACGTTCATTCAAAGTTATCTGTTTTTTTATTGTTACGTATACACTGCTTATTTTTCTGAAACGTTTCAGTTGGATTATTATACACTCACCTAAAGGATTATTAGGAACACCTGTTCAATTTCTCATTAATGCAATTATCTAATCAACCAATCACATGGCAGTTGCTTCAATGCATTTAGGGGTGTGGTCCTGGTCAAGACAATCTCCTGAACTCCAAACTGAATGTCAGAATGGGAAAGAAAGGTGATTTTAGCAATTTTGAGCGTGGCATGGTTGTTGGTGCCAGACGGGCCGGTCTGAGTATTTCACAATCTGCTCAGTTACTGGGATTTTCACGCACAACCATTTCTAGGGTTTACAAAGAATGGTGTGAAAAGGGAAAAACATCCAGTATGCGGCAGTCCTGTGGGCGAAAATGCCTTGTTGATGCTAGAGGTCAGAGGAGAATGGGCCGACTGATTCAAGCTGATAGAAGAGCAACTTTGACTGAAATAACCACTCGTTACAACCGAGGTATGCAGCAAAGCATTTGTGAAGCCACAACACGCACAACCTTGAGGCGGATGGGCTACAACAGCAGAAGACCCCACCGGGTACCACTCATCTCCACTACAAATAGGAAAAAGAGGCTACAATTTGCACGAGCTCACCAAAATTGGACAGTTGAAGACTGCAAAAATGTTGCCTGGTCTGATGAGTCTCGATTTCTGTTGAGACATTCAGATGGTAGAGTCAGAATTTGGTGTAAACAGAATGAGAACATGGATCCATCATGCCTTGTTACCACTGTGCAGGCTGGTGGTGGTGGTGTAATGGTGTGGGGGATGTTTTCTTGGCACACTTTAGGCCCCTTAGTGCCAATTGGGCATCGTTTAAATGCCACGGCCTACCTGAGCATTGTTTCTGACCATGTCCATCCCTTTATGACCACCATGTCCATCCTCTGATGGCTACTTCCAGCAGGATAATGCACCATGTCACAAAGCTCGAATCATTTCAAATTGGTTTCTTGAACATGACAATGAGTTCACTGTACTAAAATGGCCCCCACAGTCACCAGATCTCAACCCAATAGAGCATCTTTGGGATGTGGTGGAACGGGAGCTTCGTGCCCTGGATGTGCATCCCACAAATCTCCATCAACTGCAAGAAGCTATCCTATCAATATGGGCCAACATTTCTAAAGAATGCTTTCAGCACCTTGTTGAATCAATGCCACATAGAATTAAGGCAGTTCTGAAGGCGAAAGGGGGTCAAACACAGTATTAGTATGGTGTTCCTAATAATCCTTTAGGTGAGTGTATAATTCTACTTGTTTCAGAACGTTCAGAGAACATTCAAAAGTAACGTTCCCATAATGTTTGAAAGATACAATGGAATGTTCACTAAATGTTCACATAAACAAGACTTTTTTTTAATTAAAAAAAAGGACGTTTTGAACGTTCAGAGAACATTCAGAAATAATTTTTTCATAGCCTAAATTAATGGGAGCATTAGCTAAATGTTCTTTTGTTGTTTTTCACACGCTTCTGCTGTGACCTCAGGCTGGTGGTCGTGTGTGTGCTCGTCTGTAATTGGTTAAACCGATGTGTTACAACACTCCCTGATCCAGTTTAACAGGTTCACATTAACGGGACAGATTAAGAGCTGCGGTCTCTTCTCAGTACAGGATCTAGAGAGTCAGGATTTAAAATAGAGCTAATGCTCAGCTAAGAGTTAAAAACAAACTGTTTTCATACAGACACAAGTTATGCAACATTTAACCTATAGAGGAAAGGTCAGAGGTCACTGCAGTTTCTGGAGAGAAACTGTTTATGGTCATGACAGCGATGTTCATTTCTAGATTTGCCACAAAGATCAGACCTCAGAAGATGTTCAAGAGTATTGGACATGAACGGCCTTTCAATTCAAATTCATGAAACTCTCATTTTGATACCTGAGTATTATAAATAACCATTTGATGCATATTGTATGTATTTTACACAGTGAAAACACAATTTATTTGACTAAACTCCAGAATCAGATGACATGGTGAATGTTTGGATATGGTTGCCAATGAATAGGACGCTATCATTTTTATATAAAATTTGTTGGATATTGACTCATTACTTAAATACCTTTAGGCTTTACTAAGATTTCCCCCAAAAATAGGCAAGAATGAACCTGGTGTCCTCCATGATTCATATTTTTGCCGAAAACAAATCACTTGAATGCAACAAACTCATGATTACGACTTCAGATGTGGGAAATTTCCGACACAAGTCTCATTAGCTGTATATAAACTCATCCTCATCCTCATCAGCTAAAGATGTGTTTGAATACGTGTCACAGCACAGAATAAACAAACACACATGAGAACATTACAGTATATGTTAATGAGCAGATTATGTGTAATAACCTAAAGTACTGTCAGGACAGCCAATCAGGAATGTGGATTAGAGCTTCTTATTCTTTAATTAGTAAAGGTCAGATATAACCGTATGTTTAGGATCAGGTTAGATCAGGTGTGTGTTTCTCAGAATACCAGCTGCTGGTTTTAATAGCAGCTCGAAGCTAAAAACAGATGAGAGCGGTGAAGTCGTCTTTACACCAGTCGCAGGTTAGAGAAGAGCCTGACCTGAGATCAGAAACTTGAACTCACAACAAGTCTGAGTTTTACTTTGTTGACACAAAGCATTTCATGCTATTTAATCATTTAAACATAAAGTTGAACAGGCACAGCATCAAAATAAAACATACTGATTTATTTTTAGATTTAGATAAAATTTGCTTACAATTCATTTGATTGGTTATGAAGTATTTAATATGGAAAATAAAAATGAACGATGCAGCATACAGGGAACGTTCTCTCAAAGTTATGAACAAACTTACTCAGTGACATTAATAGAATGTGTTCAAAGTTATCTGGTCTTTAATAATGTTCTCAAAACTTTAGCACAAAAGTTGGTAAGAGAACATTCAAAAGTAACGTTCCCATAATGTTTGGAAAATGGTAATGGAATATTCCCTTAACGTTTGTAAAACATTTAAACTTTCAGAGAACATTCAGAAAATGTTTGCATAAGCTAATGCACAGTTAGCACAACATTCTTCTAATATTTTTGGTTAGCTGGGATGTGTTGATAATATGAAAATTAGATTAGAGCTGAGGATAGAGAAAGTGTTATGTATTAATCAACTAATGACCATAAAGGTGTTTGAACACACATTCATCATATTTTAGTATATCGCTTGTTTATGTCTGTGTCTGTCAGACAAACTGCAGATGTTGTGAATAAACTATGACTGTTACCACACGCGTGTCCTCAGCTGTAAGAGCCTGAAGTGCTTAAAATACTCCATGTGTCAATCTCCTGATCCCTCTATCTGCTTCTGTTGGAGGCGTTTGAGGATCAGAAGATTAGTGGAGCGCTATAAAAGAGTCCGGCAGAGACACTGGACACGAGCTGAAGCGAGACATCGCAGAAGAGAAGCCAAGAGAACCAGAAGAGCCAGAAACTCCAGCACAGGTAAGAGATTCGCCTCACCTGAGACACATTTACAGCACAATGCACTGAGAAACAGCCAGGTAAAGTACTACAGTATTTTATTTTTACCCAGACAGACTGTAGTTAATACACAAGACATGGTTTACTGAGAGTAGGAATTCTGGGATGAGGAGCATGAGGAGAAAACCACAAAACAGACTGAACATAAAAACAAAAAGAGAAAGATAGAAAGACTTTTGTGGACTGATAAAGAACAGACAGATTTAGTGATGGAGAGGAGATAAATAAAAAGGAAAAGCATGTGAGAATGTGAGTCAAAATGACAATCCTGGACATTCAGTTGAACATTAAACTACGGGTGAAGTGCAGTGATTTCCATGGATGCTTGATTCCGCCACGGAATAAAAAGTTTGGTATTGGAAACATGGAAACTCTCCATTATCTCCATCACCTTTTTATTTTTTTATTCCATGGTGGAAACAAGCTTTCATAGATTACAGCCTCAAAGACTCAAATTTCTTTGAAATGTACAGTAGACATTTAACAGCGAATTAGAGCGCTGGGATTAGAGCATCTCCTCTACGAGATTAGCACGATTATGTAAAGACCTTATCATTCACACTGTCTGTATATCTCACAAGGAAAACAGATGTTGGTAAATAGACCTACTCATTGTGTAACCAGCAGATTAGGATTAACACAATCCCAAAATGAGAAGATTAACAGTAAACCTGTTAAGGACATCAGTAAAGGGGACAATACAGTCAGTTTTTAAAGTAAACCTGTTTATATTTCAGTAAGTGAGAGAAATGGACGTCCCAGCACCTGTTGAGAAGAGAGCACCACCAAAGTTCAAGCAGAGGACCACTCGCACCTTCAAGAGCAAGGCTCCTAAACCTGGCCAGAAAGGCATGGGAGATGACATCCCTGGGATGGAGGGTCTCGGCACAGGTAAACTCTCGCATTTCAGTCGCCTTCATCATGTAAATATTGTTTCAGTGTTTTGAATGAGCCTGACCACCTTCTTTCTCTGGGTTTTCAACAGACATCACTGTGGTTTGCCCCTGGGAAGCTTTTGGTGACATGGAGCTCAGCGATCTGGCGAAATATGGAATTTTGTAGAAACTTTCCCTCTGCTTTCTTCTGGAGATCTTTGATCAGCCAAGATGATCATGTAATATTACTCACACCAAGACTGAACCAGCAGCAGATGCTTCAGCCCAACACACAAAGTGGATCCGACATGATTCATATTTTTTTTGGAGGGAAATAAGGACAAATTGCACAGTGACTCTTTTGCTCTTAAATCGATCTCAGAGCTGCAGTATCATGCTATGATCATCTCTCTCCTTATTGTTGTGGTAAAATACAGAAATATGTACAAATCAACTTTATTTTTTTGAACTGTACATGTGATTGTGTCTGTGTCAGAATCTACTCGTGGTTAATTAAAACCCTCCATTTGGCAGTAGAACACAATAAAATATTTATTTTCCCAAATTTGTGTAGTTAGTCTTTTCTCTTTCAGAACTGATAAAAAATCTTTAAACTGGGTCCATTTTGAAACAAGTTCATTAATTTCCCTATGTTCAAATATGAAAAAGTCTCAGTATGTAAAATCTTGGTTTTATATCCATTGGTCATATTAGGCATCGATCGGCACTAACAAAATACAATCTCAGAAATATCAAGGTATTAAGTTTATTTGTTATCAGATAAATACCTTTTAGAAGGGCTTTATATAAAACTACTAATTTACCGGCTTACTTTTTGTAGGATTTTTTCTGGAGCTCCTATATGAACAGTTTCTAAAATTGTTCATGACTGTAAGGTGCAGCGTTTTATTTGTTTTATTATTTTTCCTCACAAAATGTCAATTATTGGTAAAAAACTGCAACCCTTTTAACTTATTTCAAATCTGTAATTGGTTTTAACTCAAGTCGCGATCTCTGGATTCTGCTCATGCACGATTTTCTGAGATGAGGCACTTTTACTTCACGACATATTTCAATGAAAGAAATCATTAAAATAACATGCGTTATTTACATTTACATTTATTCATTTAGCTGACGCTTTTATCCAAAGCGACTTACAATTGCTATACATGTCAGAGGTCGCACGCCTCTGGAGCAACTAGGGGTTAAGTGTCTTGCTCAGGGACACATTGGTGTCTCACAGTGGATTCGAACCCGGGTCTCTCACACCAAAGGCTTGTGTCTTATCCACTGCGCCATCACCACCCCGTTATGACGTTGAGTTTACCTGCTGGTAAGTTGAAGAAGTTTGAATATTCCGGTTTTCGAGTTTTCTTTCTACAAGGAGACTGACGAAAACACTACAGAAGAAGGGACACATACTGTGCCCTCACTAATATTGGCAGCCTTGGTAAATATGAGCAAAGGCTGTGAAAAAAAATCTGCATTGTCTATCCTTTTGATCTTTCATTTAAACAATTCACAAAATTCTACCCTTTCATTGATGTAGAACAGTTGAAAGTGGGGAAATCTCATTATGAAATAAATGTTTTTCTCTAGTTCATGTTGGCCACAAGTATTGCAACATACTTTTCTCAAGATAACAGCTCTTAGAGCACTTATCTCTATATCAGCTTATAGAGTCTTCTTCTATAATGCTTGATGAGTTTGGAGATAAGAGACCATTCCTCCAAACAGAATCTCTCCAGGTTCTTCATTCCTCTATACCGAATCTCTCCAGATCCTTTATTCTTCCATACAGAACCTCTCCAGATCATTCATTCCTCCATACAGAAACTCTCCGGGTCCTTCATTCCTCCATACAGAAACTCTCCAGGTCCTTCATTCCTCCATACAGAATCTCTCCAGGTCCTTCATTCCTCCATACAGAAACTCTCCAGGTCCTTCATTCCTCCAAACAGAATCTCTCCAGGTCCTTCATTCCTCCATACTGAACCTCTCCAGATCATTCATTCCTCCATACCGAATCTCTCCAGGTCCTTCATTCCTCCATACCGAATCTCTCCAGATCCTTCATTCCTCCATAGCGAATCTCTCCAGATCCTTCATTCCTCCATAGCGAATCTCTCCAGGTCCTTCATTACTCCATACAGAATCTCTCCAGGTCCTTCATTCCTTTATACTGAATCTCTCCAGATCATTTATTCTTCCATACAGAATTTTTATTTATTTATTTATTTATTTATTTATTTATTTCACCTTTGTTTAACCAGGTAAATCAGATGAGAACAAGTTCTCATTTACAACTGCGACCTGGCCAAGACAAAACAAAACAGTGCGACAAAAACAACAACACAGAGTTACACATGGAAATAAATAAACATACAATCAATAAACCAATCCATATACAAAGTGCAAGTGTAGTGCAAAATACAATATAATTAAGAAAATAGGACAATAAATAGGCCATAGTGGCAAAATAAATTACACATTTACAGTAAATTGACACTGGAAAAATGAAAATGCAAATAATGAAGTGCAAATAAAAATACTGGAGTGCACAATAAACAGAAATAAAAGGGCTATTAACAGGTGCAGTGATCGATAAACAGCTTTGACAGCTGATGCTTAAAGTTAGTGAGGGAGATAGGAACCTCTAGCTTCAAGGATTTTTGCAATTTGTTCCAGTCATTGGCAGCAGAGAACTGGAAGGAATGGCGGCCAAAAGAGGTGTTGGCTTTGGGCATGGCCAGTGAAATATACGTAATGCATAAGCATGCATTTAGTCTTACTAGCATTTAAAAGCAGTTGGAGACCACAGAAGGCGTGTTGTATGGCATTGAAACTAGTTTGAAGGTTAATTAACACAGAGTCCAAAGAGGGGCCGGATGTATATAAAATGGTCTCGTCTGCATACACATGGATCAGCGAATCACCAGCAGCACTAGCAACATCATTGATGTATATAGAGAATAGGGTTGGCCCAAGAATTGAACCCTGGGGCACCCCCATAGAGACTGCCAGAGGACTGGACAGCAGGCCCTCCGATTTTACACACTGAACTCTGTCTAAGAAGTAGTTGGAGAACCAAGCGAGGCAGTCACTTGAGAAACCAAGGCTGTTGAGTCTGCCAATAAGAATGCGATGACTGACAGAGTCGGAAGCCTTGGCAAGATCGATGAAGATGGCTGCACAATAATGTCTTCTATCGATAGAGGTTATCTCTCCAGATCATTCATTCCTCCCTACAGAATCTCTCCAGGTCCTTCATTACTCTATACAGAATCTCTCCAGGTCCTTCATTACTCTATACAGAATCTCTCCAGGTCCTTCATTCCTCCATAGCGAATCTGTCCAGGTCCTTCATTCCTCCATTCAGAACCTCTCCAGGTCCTTCATTCCTCCATATAGAAACTCTCCAGGTCCTTCATTCCTCCAAACAGAATCTCTCCAGGTCCTTCATTCCTCCATACAGAATCTCTCCAGGTCCTTCATTCCTCCATACAGAAACTCTCCAGGTCCTTCATTCCTCCATACAGAATCTCTCCAGGTCCTTCATTCCTCCATACAGAATCTCTCCAGGTCCTTCATTCCTCCATACAGAAACTCTCCAGGTCCTTCATTCCTCCAAACAGAATCTCTCCAGGTCCTTCATTCCTCCATACTGAACCTCTCCAGATCATTCATTCCTCCATACCGAATCTCTCCAGGTCCTTCATTACTCTATACAGAATCTCTCCAGGTCCTTCATTACTCTATACAGAATCTCTCCAGGTCCTTCATTACTCTATAAAGAATCTCTCCAGGTCCTTCATTACTCTATACAGAATCTCTCCAGGTCCTTCATTCCTCCATAGCGAATCTGTCCAGGTCCTTCATTCCTCCATTCAGAACCTCTCCAGGTCCTTCATTCCTCCATACAGAAACTCTCCAGGTCCTTCATTCCTCCAAACAGAATCTCTCCAGGTCCTTCATTCCTCCATACAGAATCTCTCCAGATCATTCATTCCTCCATACAAAAACTCTCCAGGTCCTTCATTCCTCCAAACAGAAACTCTCCAGGTCCTTCATTCCTCCATACAGAATCTCTCCAGGTCCTTCATTCCTCCATACAGAAACTCTCCAGGTCCTTCATTCCTCCAAACAGAATCTCTCCAGGTCCTTCATTCTTCCATACCGAATATCTCCAGATCATTCATTCCTCCATACAGAACCTCTCCGGATCCTTCATTCCTCCATACAAAACCTCTCCAGATCATTCATTCCTCCATACCGAATCTCTCCAGGTCCTTCATTCCTCCATACCGAATATCTCCAGATCATTCATTCCTCCATACAGAACCTCTCCGGATCCTTCATTCCTCCATACAAAACCTCTCCAGGTCCTTCATTCCTCCATACAGAATCTATCCAGGTCCTTCATTCCTTCATACGGAATCTCTCCAGGTCCTACATTTCTCCACACCGAATCTCTCCAGATCCTTTATTCCTCCATACAGAATTTCTCCAGGTCCTTCATTCCTCCATACACAATCTCTCCAGATCCTTCATTCCTCCATTCCAAATCTCTCCAGATCCTTCATTCCTCCATATTGAATCTCTCCAGATCCTTCATTCCTCCATACAGGATCTCTCCAGGTCCTTCATTCCTCCATACAGAATCTCTCCAGGTCCTACATTTATCCACACCGAATCTCTCCAGGTCCTTTATTCCTCCATACAGAATTTCTCCAGGTCCTTTATTCCTCCATACAGAACCTCTCCGGATCCTTTATTCCTCCATACTGAATCTCTCCAGGTCCTTCATTCCTCCATACAGAATCTCTCCAGATCCTTCATTCCTCCATTCCAAATCTCTCCAGATCCTTTATTCCTCCATATTGAATCTCTCCAGATCCTTCATTCCTCCATACAGGATCTCTCCAGGTCCTTCATTCCTCCATACAGAATCTCTCCAGGTCCTACATTCATCCACACCGAATCTCTCCAGGTTCTTTATTCCTCCATACAGAATTTCTCCAGGTCCTTCATTCCTTCATACCGAACCTCTCCAGATCCTTTATTCCTCCATACTGAATCTCTCCAGGTCCTTCATTCCTCCATATAGAACCTCTCCGGATCCTTCATTCCTCCATACAGAATCTCTCCAGGTCCCTCATTCCTCCATTCAGAACCTCTCCAGGTCCATATAGAACCGCGTATACTAAATGAGGCAAGAGTGTCAAGTTACATTCCAGCTATTTTAAGGCATGAAGACATTTTTTCATGGAAAAAACACTTAAATATGTCATTTTGGTGATCAAAGATGAGTTTTAAGGGATAAAATGATTGACTACAGGGGGACTTTAAATAATTTCTATATAATTCCTTTTATAACATAATAGTTTTCTCACTCTCTTCTTTTCTGCGTCTCCTCTGTGTATTAATCTAGTTTTTACTATAAATGTTGAGTTTTATGACAAATGTCTTATGTTGTTCCTCATTTAGGCCTATAAATACGTCAAGGGGTGCTCAGTCTGTGCCATCACCAACACACCGAGGAAGCTACCCGAGGGAAAGTTGGTACCTCTGCTGATACCCAGATGCCCCTGGTCTCACCTTGGCATTGATTTCAACCCACCATGGACGAAGTACCTCCTCCTCCAGATGTCGCTGATGAGGGCCTTGTGTACCAAGTCCATACCATCCTCAACTCACTGTGGCGGGGCGGCCGCCTTGAGTACCTGATCGACTGAGAGTGGTACAGTCCAGAAGAACGCTCATGGATATCTCGAGATGAAGTCCTGGATCCATCGCTACTCACCCAGTTCCACGAGGATCACCCTGACCGTCTATCCCCCAGAAGTCGAGGCCGGCCCCGGCCCCGGGTCAGTCAGCTGTCAGGAGCCGGCCGTGGAGGAGGGGGTACTGTCACAGAGTCAGCCACACCGTCACAGCCCCAATCATCACACAATCACCAGGACCCACCCACTCGTTCACAATCACCCGAATAGTGACTCACTTCATCTGCACTTCCTCATCAACACAACCCTTTATATTCACAGTTCACCATTCACTCATTGTCTGGTCTCGTCGCAGTATACACTGCTTTACGTCAGACTCCTTACCAATCTACTCACCTGAGATCTTCTGGTCCTGTATCCAGTCTCGTCTTGTATCCAGTCTCCTGTCCGTCTTCCGTTCATCATCCTGATCCAGACCGCCTGTCTTCTTGTTCACTCGTCACCTGCACAGAGAATCCACTTAAGTCATTGCCAGCTAAGTCACCATCATCATTCTACAAGACACCATCCTCTCACCATCATCTGGTTCCCATTATTCCACCACCACTCTGCTTTAAATAAACACTGTGTGCACCTAAACCTGTCTGTCTACTTCTGTGTTTGTGACACTTGTCCCACACTTTAACTTATTTTTTTAACCAGTTGGTCTCAAGCTAATTTTATAGTTTGTTATATTAAAGTATGAACATGTCCCGAAATCTGACAACCACGCTCTCAGAAAAATGGTACAAATGCTATCAAAAAGTACTGATATGTACCTTTATGGGGTAAATAAGGTATAAAGGTGCATCTTTTGAAAGGGTTCTGGCCAGAGTGATAGATTTTGTAGCTGTATATAAATCCCATCCGAAGAACACAAGCTCCCCATTAGCTATAGATGTGAATAAACAAACACACAAGAGAACATTACAGTATATGTTAATTAGCAGATTATATAATAACCTAAAGTACTGTCTGTCAGGACAGCCAATCGGGATTGTGGATTAGAGTTGCTTAATCTTTAATTAGTAAAGGTCAGATATAACCGTATGTTTAGGATCAGGTTAGAGAAGAGACTTAAAGAGCTTGACCTGAGATCAGAAACACGAAATCAACATGAACTCACAAATCTGAGTTTGAGTTTGTTGACACAAAGCATTTGATGCTATAATCATTTGAACATAGTTGAAAAGGCACAGCATCAAAATAAAACATACTGATTTATTTTTAGATTTAGATTAAATTTGCTTACAATTAATTTGATTGGTTATTCGGTGAAGTATTTATGGAAAATAAAAAAGAATGACGCAGAATACAGGGACTGTCAAGGTTCTCTCAAAGTTATGAACAAACTTTCTTAGTAACATTAATAGAATGTTTGTTCAAAGTTATCTGGTTTTTAATAATGTTCTCAAAATGTTAGCACAAAAACATTATTTATACATCATTCATAGAACGTTTTTCTTCAAAGTAATAGTTTGTCTAAGTTGTTTAGAGAACATTCAAAAGTAACGTTCCCATAATGTTTGCAAAATGATCAAATGGAAAGTTCCATTAACATTTGTAAAACATTTAAACTTTGAGAGAACATTCAGAAAAAGTTTCCCAAACCTAATGGGAACGTTAGCACAACATTCTTCTAATATTTTTGGTTAGCTGGGATGTGTTGATAATATGAAAATTAGATTAGAACTGAGGATAGAGAAAGTGTTATGTATTAATCAACTAATGACCATAAAGGTGTTTGAACACACATTCATCATATTTTAGTATATCGCTTGTTTATGTCTGTGTCTGTCAGACAAACTGCAGATGTTGTGAATAAACTATGACTGTTACCACACGCGTGTCCTCTGCTGTAAGAGCCTGAAGTGCTTAAAATACTCCATGTGTCAATCTCCTGATCCCTCTATCTGCTTCTGTTGGAGGCGTTTGAGGATCAGAAGATTAGTGGAGCGCTATAAAAGAGTCCGGCAGAGACACTGGACACGAGCTGAAGCGAGACATCGCAGAAGAGAAGCCAAGAGAACCAGAAGAGCCAGAAACTCCAGCACAGGTAAGAGATTCGCCTCACCTGAGACACATTTACAGCACAATGCACTGAGAAACAGCCATGTAAAGTACTACAGTACTTAATTTTTACCAAGACAGACTGTAGTTAATACACAAGACATGGTTTACTGAGTGTAGGAATTCTGGGATGAGGAGCATGAGGAGAAAACCACAAAACAGACTGAACATAAAAACAAAAAGAGAAAGATAGAAAGACTTTTGTGGACTGATAAAGAACAGACAGATTTAGTGATGGAGAGGAGATAAATAAAAAGGAAAAGCATGTGAGAATGTGAGTCAAAATGACAATCCTGGACATTCAGTTGAACATTAAACTACGGGTGAAGTGCAGTGATTTCCATGGATGCTTGATTCCGCCACGGAATAAAAAGTTTGGTATTGGAAACATGGAAACTCTCCATTATCTCCATCACCTTTTTATTTTTTATTCCATGCCGGAAGCAAGCTTTCATAGATTACAGCCTCAAAGATTCAAATTTCTTTGAAATGTACAGTAGACATTTAACAGCGAATTAGAGCGCTGGGATTAGAGCATCTCCTCTACGAGATTAGCAAGATTATGTAAAGAGCTTATCATTCACACTGTCTGTATATCTCACAAGGAAAACAGATGTTGGTAAATAGACCTACTCATTGTGTAACCAGCAGATCCCAAAATGAGAAGATTAACAGTAAACCTGTTAAGGACATCAGTAAAGGGGACAATATCGTCAGTTTTTAAAGTAAACCTGTTTATATTTCAGTAAGTGAGAGAAATGGACGCCCCAGCACCTGTTGAGAAGAGAGCACCACCAAAGTTCAAGCAGAGGACCACTCGCACCTTCAAGAGCAAGGCTCCTAAACCTGGCCAGAAAGGCATGGGAGATGACATCCCTGGGATGGAGGGTCTCGGCACAGGTAAACTCTCGCATTTCAGTCGCCTTCATCATGTAAATATTGTTTCAGTGTTTTGAATGAGCCTGACCACCTTCTTTCTCTGGGTTTTCAACAGACATCACTGTGGTTTGCCCCTGGGAAGCTTTTGGTGACATGGAGCTCAGCGATCTGGCGAAATATGGAATTTTGTAGAAACTTTCCCTCTGCTTTCTTCTGGAGATCTTTGATCAGCCAAGATGATCATGTAATATTCCTCACACCAAGACTGAACCAGCAGCAGATGCTTCAGCCCAACACACAAAGAGGAACGACATGATTCATATTTTTTTTGGAGGGAAATAAGGACAAATGACACAGTGACTCTTTTGCTCTTGAATCGATCTTAGAGCTGCAATATCATGCTATGATCATCTCTCTCCTTATTGTTGTGGTAAAATACAGAAATATGTACAAATCAACTTTATTTTTTTTAACTGTACATGTAATTGTGTCTGCGTCAGAATCAACTCATGGTTAATTAAAACATTTGATTTTGGCATTAGAACACAATAAAAATGTATTTTCCGAAATTTGTGTGATTAGTCTTTTCTGATCTGATCTCACAATTTG
Source organism: Squalius cephalus (assembly GCF_949319135.1). Taxonomy (NCBI): domain Eukaryota; kingdom Metazoa; phylum Chordata; class Actinopteri; order Cypriniformes; family Leuciscidae; genus Squalius; species Squalius cephalus. The sequence continues at coordinate 43,874,845 of NC_137131.1, forward strand.
TTCATTAATTTCACTTTGTTCAAATATAAAAAAATGTCAGTGTGTAAAATCTTGGTTTTATATCCATTGGTTATATTAGCCATCGGCACTAACAAAATACAATCTGAGAAATACCAAGGTCATTCAGATAAATACCTTTTAGAAGGGCTTTATATAAAACTTTATATAAAACCAGCATACTTTTAGTAGGATTTTTGTTGGAGCTCCTATATGAAGAGTTTATAAAATTGTACATGATTGTAAGGTGCAGCGTTTTATTTTTATTTATTTATTTTTCCTCCATTTTTCCAAAATGCCAATAATTGGTAAACCACTATTATTGCAACCCTTTTCACTTATTTCAGTTCTGTAAATGTTTTTAACTCAAGTCACGATCTCTGATTTCTGAGATAAGGCCCTTTTAATTTACGACATATTTTGATGAAAAAAATCATTAAAATAACATGCGCAATGATGTTGAGTTTACCTGCTGGTAAGTCGAAGAAGAAATACAACTAGTTTTTTTTCTTTGAATATTCTGGTTTTCAAGTTTTCTCTCTACAAGGAGACTGACGAAAACACTACAGAAGAAGAAAAATACCTCACTAATATTGGCTCCCTTGGTAAATATGAGCAAAGGCGGCTGTGAAAATATATCTGCATTGTTTATCCTTTCTTTTGATCTTTCATTAAAAAAAAAAGAAAAAATCACAAAATTCTAACCTTTTTATTGGAGTAAAACAATTGAATGTTAGGGGAAAATCTCATTATGAAATAAAACAATTTCTCTAGTTCACGTTGGGCACAATTATTGGCACCCAGTTATTGCAACGTCAGATAACAGATCTGAGTCTTCTCCTATAATGCCTGATGAGTTTGGAGATCAGAGATCATTCCTCCATACAGAATCTCTCCAGATCCTTCATTCCTCCACACCGAATCTCTCCAGGTCCTTCATTCCTCCATACAGAATCTCTCCAGATCATTCATTCCTCCACACCGAATCTCTCCAGGTCCTTCATTCCTCCATACAGAATCTCTCCAGGTCCTTCATTCCTCCATACAGAATCTCTCCAGGTCCTTCATTCCTCCATAGGTCCTTCATTCCTCCATACAGAATCTCTCCAGGTCCTTCATTCCTCCATACAGAATCTCTCCAGGTCCTTCATTCCTCCATACAGAATCTCTCCAGATCATTCATTCCTCCACACCGAATCTCTCCAGGTCCTTCATTCCATCAATCCAGAATCTCTCCAGGTCCTTCATTCCTCCATACAGAATCTCTCCAGGTCCTTCATTCCTCCATACCGAATCTCTCCAGGTCCTTCATTCCTTCATACAGAATCTCTCCAGATCATTCATTCCTCCACACCGAATCTCTCCAGGTCCTTCATTCCTCCATACAGAATCTCTCCAGGTCCTTCATTCCTCCATACCGAATCTCTCCAGGTCCTTCATTCCTCCATACAGAATCTCTCCAGATCATTCATTCCTCCACACCGAATCTCTCCAGGTCCTTCATTCCTCCATACAGAATCTCTCCAGGTCCTTCATTCCTCCATAGGTCCTTCATTCCTCCATACAGAATCTCTCCAGGTCCTTCATTCCTCCATACCGAATCTCTCCAGGTCCTTCATTCCTTCATACAGAATCTCTCCAGGTCCTTCATTCCTCAATACAGAATCTCTCCAGGTCCTTCATTCCTCCATACGGAATCTCTCCAGGTCCTTCATTCCTCCATACAGAATCTCTCCAGGTCCTTCATTCCTCCATAGGTCCTTCATTCCTCCATACAGAATCTCTCCAGGTCCTTCATTCCTCCATACCGAATCTCTCCAGGTCCTTCATTCCTTCATAAAGAATCTCTCCAGGTCCTTCATTCCTCAATACAGAATCTCTCCAGGTCCTTCATTCCTCCATACTGAATCTCTCCAGGTCTTTCATTCCTCCATACAGAATCTCTCCAGATGATTCATTCCTCCACACCGAATCTCTCCAGGTCCTTCATTCCTCCATACAGAATCTCTCCAGGTCCTTCATTCCTCCATAGGTCCTTCATTCCTCCATACAGAATCTCTCCAGGTCCTTCATTCCTCCATACCGAATCTCTCCAGGTCCTTCATTCCTTCATACAGAATCTCTCCAGGTCCTTCATTCCTCCACACCGAATCTCTCCAGGTCCTTCATTCCTCCATACAGAATCTCTCCAGGTCCTTCATTCCTCCATACCGAATCTCTCCAGGTCCTTCATTCCTCCATATAGAATCTCTCCAGATCATTCATTCCTCCACACCGAATCTCTCCAGGTCCTTCATTCCTCCATACAGAATCTCTCCAGGTCCTTCATTCCTCCATAGGTCCTTCATTCCTCCATACAGAATCTCTCCAGGTCCTTCATTCCTCCATACCGAATCTCTCCAGGTCCTTCATTCCTTCATACAGAATCTCTCCAGATCATTCATTCCTCCACACCGAATCTCTCCAGGTCCTTCAGAAAATGTTACTCAGAAAACGGGCTATAAGTTTATTTCGTTTGAAGTACTTGTACTAAATGTTACGCTCTTAGATGTTAGAAAAACATCCCTATTATCTCTAGCCTTGGCTACCGTATATAGACCGCCTGGGCCTTACGCTGATTTCCTAAAAGAGTTTGCAGATTTTCTCTCAGACCTATTAGTTAATTTCGATAAAGCATTAATTGTTGGAGACTTTAATATCCACGTAGATAATTCAAATGATGCGCTAGGGGCTGCGTTTACAGATTTATTAAATTCCTTTGGGATTAAGCAAAACGTTACCGGACCAACTCATCGTTTTAATCATACACTCGATTTAATTATATCACATGGAACCGATCCAACCGATATAGATATCATTCCACAAAGTGAAGATGTCACTGACCATTACATGGTAACTTGCATATTACGTACCCCTGTAATATATCATGCTGCGCCGCGTTATCGATTAGGCAGAACAATCCTTCCATCCACCATAGATCATTTTTCAAATAGCTTATCTGATTTGTCTCAGCTGCTCAGTGAACCCAAACAAACAGATGAACTTGAGGAATTAACTAGCACTATGAGCACCATTCTCTCTGGTACATTGGATATTGTTGCACCCATTAGACTAAAAAAGGTCAGAGAGAAAAGTAAAGCACCATGGTACAACAATACTACGCATGTTCTAAAGAGAGAAACCCGTAATTTAGAGCGTAAATGGAAAAAAACTAACTTAGAGGTCTTTAGAATCGCGTGGAAAGACAGTATGTCACGTTATAAAAAGGCCCTAAAAGAGGCCAGGGTTGAGCATCTCCGCAATCTAATAGAAAACAACCATAACAATCCTAGGTTCTTATTTAACACCGTGGCTAGACTAACAAATAAACAGATGTCTCCTGAACAAAATATTCTGTTACAGTTTAGTAGTAATGATTTCATGAAGTTCTTCACTGAGAAAATAGAAAACATCAGAACCACAATTGTAAACGTTCAATCCTCAATCGCGCCTTATAATTCGGCCTCAATTATCACCCCGCAAGAACAATTACAGTGCTTTACAACTATAGAACAAAAAGAGTTAAATAAACTTATCATTTCATCTAAAACAACAACATGTTTATTAGATCCTATACCATCTAAACTATTGAAAGAAGTGTTACCTGTAGTGGAAGAGCCTCTCCTCAATATTATTAACTCATCTTTATCATTAGGTTATGTTCCAAGAACATTTAAACTGGCAGTTATAAAACCTCTCATTAAGAAACCACAATTAGATCCACATAATCTAGCAAATTATAGACCCATTTCAAATCTACCTTTTATGTCTAAAATACTAGAAAAAGTTGTGTCCTCTCAACTGGGCTCTTTCTTGCAAGAAAATGACATCTATGAAAAGTTTCAGTCTGGGTTCAGGCCGCATCATAGCACTGAAACTGCGCTCGTTAAAATCACAAATGATTTACTTTTAGCTTCTGACCAAGGCTGTATCTCAATACTAGTTTTACTTGATCTTAGTGCTGCGTTCGATACTATAGATCATACAATACTCTTAGATCGACTACAAAATTATACTGGTGTTCAAGGACAAGCATTAAGCTGGTTTAGATCGTATTTATCTGACCGCTACCATTTTGTTTATTTAAATGGAGAAAAATCGATCATAACTCCAGTAAACTATGGAGTGCCGCAGGGATCTGTCTTAGGCCCTCTATTATTCTCAATATATATGCTGCCACTTGGAAATATTATAAGGAAACATGGAATTAGTTTCCATTGTTATGCTGATGACACTCAAATCTATATTTCATCACGGCCAGATGAAAACGCTAAATTATCCAAATTGACAGAGTGTGTTAAAGATATAAAAGATTGGATAACACGCAATTTCCTTTTATTGAATCCAGACAAGACAGAGGTACTAATCATCGGTTCAAAAAACCACCCACAAAACCTCTTACAATACAACTTTAACATAGTAGGATGTCCTGTTACTTCATCCTCTACAGTAAAAGACCTGGGTGTTATACTAGACTGCAACCTGTCTTTTGAAAATCATATTTCATATGTTACAAAAACAGCCTTTTTCCACCTTAGAAACATTGCTAAGCTACGTAACATGCTATCAGTTTCTGATGCAGAAAAGTTAGTTCATGCATTCATGACCTCGAGACTAGATTACTGTAATGCTTTATTAGCTGGTTGTCCTGCATCCTCAATAAACAAGCTACAGTTAGTTCAAAATGCCGCCGCTAGAGTTCTAACTAGATCAAGAAAATATGATCATATAACACCCATTTTATCATCACTACATTGGTTACCTATAAAGTCACGTATTAATTACAAGGTATTGCTACTGACTTATAAAGCCCTAAACGGCTTAGCTCCAGTCTATTTAACCGATCTTCTATCGCCCTATAATCCATCGCGCTCTTTAAGATCACTAAATTCGAGGCTTTTGGTCATACCTAGGATATCCAGATCCACCAAAGGAGGGAGAGCATTTTCACATTTAGCTACAAAACTCTGGAATAGTCTTCCGGATACTGTTCGTTGCTCAGACTCGCTCTCCCAGTTTAAAACTAGATTAAAGACGCATCTCTTCAGCCAGGCATTCATATAATACTTTTAATCTTACAGTTAAATCCGGTCTCTAGTTCATAAACGCCAGAGGAGAACTGGCCCCCGACTGAGCCCGGGTTCTCCCAAGGTTTTTTTTTCTCCATTAGGTCACCTGATGGAGTTTTTCGGTTCCTTGCCACTGTTGCCTTTGGCTTGCTCAGTTGGGGATATTTGGGGATATTTAATTGAATTAATCAATCAACGATACCATTGATCAGCATTACCAAACGTGGACGTTCCACTAGAAACAAACATTGATGTATTGTTTTAATTTATTACTGTGAAGCTGCTTTGATACAACCTATGTTGTGAAAAGCGCTATATAAATAAACTTGACTTGACTTGACTTGACTTCATTCCTCCATAGGTCCTTCATTCCTCCATACAGAATCTCTCCAGGTCCTTCATTCCTCCATACAGAATGTCTCCAGGTCCTTCATTCCTCCATACCGAATCTCTCCAGGTCCTTCATTCCTCCATACAGAACCTCTCCAGGTCCTTCATTCCTCCTTACCGAATCTCTCCAGGTCCTTAATTCGTCCATACAGAATCTCTCTGGATACTTCAGATTCCCTGCTCCTTGTTGGTGCTTCTTCTCTTCAGTTCACCCGCTCATTTTCTATAGGGTTCACGTCAGGGGACTGGGACGGTCATTGCAAATGCTTCATTTTGTGCTCACTGACCATTTTTGTGTTGATGTTTTGTTTTGGATTATTGTCCTGATGGAAGATCCAACCCCGGCCCAAGATTTCTGGATTTAGATTTTTTTATTTGTTGGTATTTACTAGAATCCATGATGCCATATATCTGAACAAGAAGTCCAGGACCTCCTGCAAATAAATAGGCCCACAACATTAAACATCCAGCGGTATATTTAACCATAAGCATGGGGTAATTTTGATCCCATCTGGTGGGTTTGCTGCCAAAAAGCTCTTTTTTTGTTTCATCTGACCACAGAATCTTGTCCCGTTTGAAGTTCCAGTCATGTCTGACAACTGAATATTCTGGAGTTTAGGTTTGGATGAGCGAGGAGGATTTTTCTTGAAACCCTCCAAAACCACATGTGCTGATATAGGTGCTGTTTGATAAATTTTTTTAGGCTTTCTGACCCCAAGACTCAAGTAATCTCTGCAATTCTCTACCTGTGATCCTTGGAGAGTCTTTGGCCACTCAAACTCTTGCATTAAGACAATATAGACACACATCCTTTTCCAGGCAGATTTGTAACATCTTCAGTTGATTGAAACTTTTTAATCATTGCCCTGATGGTGGAAATGGGGATTTTAAATGCTTTAGCTATTTTCTTACATCCACTCTCTATTTCAAAAGAAAGTGGATGTATTTTCAGTCTCAAACACACGGTCTGAAATCGCTGGTGTTTCTGACATCACAAACTACCTTGTAACCAATCAGATCAACGTGTGATCGTCAACGAGTGGATCTCTAAGCTGAGTGAGTGAGTGGAGGCGGGGCTCATTTCCATATTCATGGAACCAGTACTAAATGAGGCAAGGGTATAGAGTTACATTCAAGAGATATATAAGGCATGAAGAATTTTTTTAAAGGAAAAAAATAGTTTTAAGGAAAAAAATTATTGACTACAGGGGGACTTTAAATAATTTCTATATAATTATTTTTATAAGACAATAGTTTTCTCACTCTCTTCTTTTCTGCCTCTCCTCTGTGTACCAATGTAGTTTTTACTATAAATGTTGAGTTTTATGACAAATTGCTTATGATGTTCCTCATTTAGGCCTATAAATCGCTTTATATAAAAGTGTCTGCTAAATTAATATATCTAAATTGAACCCTCTACTGCATAGCGTTGCTCTCAGGCAACGGAAAGTTTTCTTAAGCCACATTTCCAGTACATGTTTTTTAAAATAATTGCAACCAATCAAAATGGTCAAATGATTATTATGGAACAGTCCAATAAGGTGTGGGAGTCACTATCAAGCATCATTTGAAGGCGGGACTTCCTTTTCTGACATGTGGTCACAGGAGCACATGGTGTGAGAAGAAGGTAATAATATTAAATCTACATTAAATTAATTTAAATATTTGCAATGTAATGAATGCATTTTTGTTTAACACATTGATGTTTATTTAATTTTTACTCTTTATTTTCTTTGTTGATAAAACAGACAGCATGAAATGGAAGTTTAAATGCTGCAATATTCCATTAAAACAAGAATTGTCAATTTTGATTTCACAGTGACTTTAATGGTTTACTAGTCTAGTGTTTTTACAGCATCATCCGCCAGAGGGCGCCGAACACCAAACAGCCAAACGTGTGAATGAAAGAGCTGGAGACAGATTTTCATCTACAACTCTATTAACACACTCACTATATGCTTTACTAAACCTCTGGTTTACTGCTCCCCATTTCACAAGCTCTTTATGACCAGTCACTTTGCTACCTTTGTTCTTAATAGAATGTCATGGTTTATAGTACAAGTGGTTAAACTTGGTATGAGGGATGAAAGTGGAATGAAATTCCACTAATATAGTTTTAAAGAAAGAAACATCATAAATGAAACTTTATTGACAACAACAGTTCCCATATCAATATCCTAACCAACAGAATAGCCTTAAATAATGTTTAGTCACCTAAAGAGCGTCTTACACGATATATATACAGTAAGCTTTTCTTGAGATCTTGCTGCCTCTTTCACACAAAAACTATTTTAGATGCTATCACTAAAATATTAATAGAATGAGGAAAATCAGCAACAGTGTGTATTATTTTTCTACATTTTGTTTTAGATCACAGATTTTCTCATTTGTTTCTGTGAAGGACCGAATTAGACACACATGTACAGATAATTATGTAATTTTAAATTATAAAATAATATTATATTATATCAAAATATTTTCAATAAATACATTCCCTCACACCAATATAATGTATTTAATGTATACAACTGAAGAGTGAGAATTTGTAATTTGTAAATGATGCACAAGAATTTCTCAAAAATATTATCGCTTTTTAGACCCACACTTTAACTTATTTTTTAACCAATTGGTCTCTAACTCATTGTATAGTTTGTTATATTAAAGTATGAACATGTTCCAAATATGACAACCACACTCAGAAAAAAGACACAAAAGCTGTCAAAAAAAGTATTAATATACCTTTAAGAGGTAAATAATATATAAAGGTGCACCTTTTGAAAGGGTTCTGGCCACAGTGACAGATTTTGTAGCTGTATATAAATCCGAAGAGCACAAGCTCCTCATTAGCTATAGATGTGAATAAACAAACATACATGAGAACATTACAGTATGTTAATAAGCAGATTATATAATAACCTAAATTGTCAGGACAGCCAATCGGGATTGTGGATTAGAGTTGCTTAATCTTTAATTAGTAAAGGTCAGATATAACCGTATGTTTAGGATCAGGTTAGAGAAGAGACTTAAAGAGCTTGACCTGAGATCAGAAGCACGAAATCAACATGAACTCACGAATCTGAGTTTGAGTCTAATTTAACATAAAGTTGAACAGGCACAGCATCAAAATAAAACATACTGATTTATTTTTAGATTTAGATTAAATTTGCTTACAATTCATTTCATTGGTTATTTGGTGAAGTATTTAATATGGAAAATAAAAATGAATGATGCAGAATACAGGGACTGTCAAGGTTTTCTAAAAGTTATGAACAAACTTTCTTAGTAACATTAATAGAATGTTCGTTCAAAGTTATCTAGTTTTTAATAATGTTCTCAAAACGTTAGCAGAAAATCATTATTTATACATTATTCATATTTTTCTTCAAAGTTTTAGTTCGTCTAAGTTGTTTAGAGAACATTCAAAAGTAACGTTCCCATAATGTTTGGAAAACGATAAAATGGAATGTTCCCTTAACATTTGTTAAACATTTCAACTTTAAGAGAACATTCAGAAAATGTTTTCCAAACCTAATGGGAACGTGAGCACAATGGTCTTCTAATATATTTTGTTTTATTTTGCTGGGATGTTAGATGAGAAAATTAGATGAGAACTGAGGAAAGAGAAAAAAAAATTATTGTGATTTTAGTGGTAAAAGACAGTAAAAATGCTACAGTGAAAACTGTTAATTGGTTAACAGAAAGTTTCCGTACTATGTACGGTGAATAACTGTGATAGATCAAACAGTACATTTAATGCAATTTTACAGTAAAATACAGTTTTTGGAAGTGACAAAGAACAAGTCATTGTATAATTTACAGTGAAAAATTGTAAATTGACATTCATAGTTTTTCTTATTTTATTTTTTTTCTAATCTGTTATGTACATGTTACATGTACGAGTTTTATGTTACATTTAATGTTGTTAAATTAATGTTTATTGCATTTTTTAAAATTCATGTGTGTTACTATTAGTTTTTGTGTGAATGACACTGTTTAGCTTCTATTTATTACTATTAACAATCTTGTGCAAAAGCTGCTTGAGATGAGCTTTGATTCATCATGTGACTCTCATCACCACTGTGATTGGTGGTTGTCAGTATATTACAATGGTCCAAAACAGATATTAGTTCTTCAATAGGTCGGTAAATTAACATTAAATCAGATAATTAAATAAGTTTTTTACTGTAAATTTAAGTTAAGTCTGTAAAACCTTAACTATACCTAATATTGCTACCATATTTTTTACGGTAGATTTCTGACAACCGCAGCTGCCGATTTTTACCGTAAATTTAACAGAATTATTTTTACAGTGTATGTATTAATCAACTAATGACCATAAAGGTGTTTGAACACACATTCATCATATTTTAGTATATCGCTTGTTTATGTCTGTGTCTGTCAGACAAACTGCAGATGTTGTAAATAAACTATGACTGTTACCACACGCGTGTCCTCAGCTGTAAGAGCCTGAAGTGCTTAAAATACTCCATGTGTCAATCTCCTGATCCCTCTATCTGCTTCTGTTGGAGGCGTTTGAGGATCAGAAGATTAGTGGAGCGCTATAAAAGAGTCCGGCAGAGACACTGGACACGAGCTGAAGCGAGACATCGCAGAAGAGAAGCTAAGAGAACCAGAAGAGCCAGAAACTCCAGCACAGGTAAGAGATTCGCCTCACCTGAGACACATTTACAGCACAATGCACTGAGAAAAGAGCCAGGTAAAGTACTATGGTATTTCATTTAAATGTTCTCAGACAGGTTGTAGTAAATACACAACACATGATTTACTGAGAGCAGGAATTCTGGTTTGAGGAGCTTGAGGAGAAAACCAGAGAAAAAGAGAGAAAACAGAGAAAGATAGAAAGACTTTTGTGGAATGAAAAAGAACAGACAGATTTAGTGATGGAGAGGAAATAAATAAAATGGAAAAGCAGAATGTGAGTCAGAATTACACACCTGGGCATTCAGTTAAACATTATCCCTCGAATACTGTCCGTGTTTTGGTCAAAAATGATTAAAAATGTTTTTATTTCAATGAAATGATTGTACTATATTTTAGTCCGATAATGTTTTTTATTTAATATTTTGTATTTTGGGGGGATTTTGAGGTACTCAATTATATGTATGCACTTGGCAGATTATTGTTGAGGTGAAAAAAGTTTTAAAAAGTGGCCTTGAAAAAAGTTATACAATTTTACATTTATTGTTATGAAAAATGCACAAAAATACAATTTTAAATTTTTATATGAAATATAGATTTTCCGAAACACATTTTACTCTAAAACTGTTAGAAAATCAAAGCCATAAATCTAAAAAAAAACTGTGTCCCAAATATGAGGTTGATATCTCAAAAAATTAGCTTTCAGTCATATTTTGTTTGGCCGCAGTACCAAACGCTTCCACTAGATGAAATTAGTCTACAATTCATTTTCAATGCGCTCCTTTTTTACCGTGAACAATACCAGTGTGACAATTTTTTCAGGACCATTTAACCTTTTCGAATCATGTCCACGTTTATTTTGGGTTCACACAGCAAGTGCCAAAACCATAACCATAACCAAGTTTCATACCATTCCGATTAAGTTAAAAATTCTAAAAAGAAAAGTATAAATAGAAAGTTGGAATTGTGGGAAAAAAAAGTCAGAATTGAGAGATAAAAACTCGCCATTTCTGTACCTTTTTTATTTTTATTCCATGGCGGAAACAAGCTTCCATATATTACAGCCTCAAAGACTTGAACTTAATATATGCTTCTTTAGGTGAAGCTGAAATGTACAGTAGACATTTAACAGCGAAAGCCAATTTAGGCAAAAACAGACTAAAAACAGAAGCTCTGACACATTTCTCCCAGGATTCCAGAAGTAGGCTGGGATAAATGTGATGGAATTAGAGCGCTGGGCATCTCCTCTACGAGATTATGTAAAGAGCAACAGATGTTGGTAAATAGACCTACTCATTGTGTAACCAGCAGATTAAGATTAACACAATCCCAAAATGAGAAGATTAACAGCTAACCTGTTAAGGACATCAGTAAAGGGGACAATACAGTCAGTTTTTAAAGTAAACCTGTTTATATTTCAGTAAGTGAGAGAAATGGACGCCCCAGCACCTGTTGAGAAGAGAGCACCACCAAAGTTCAAGCAGAGGACCACTCGCACCTTCAAGAGCAAGGCTCCTAAACCTGGCCAGAAAGGCATGGGAGATGACATCCCTGGGATGGAGGGTCTTGGCACAGGTAAAGCGTGGCATTTCAGTCGCCTTCATCATGTAAATATTGTTTCAGTGTTTTGAATGAGCCTAACCACCTTCTTTCTCTGGGTTTTCAACAGACATCACTGTGGTTTGCCCCTGGGAAGCTTATGGTGACATGGAGCTCAGCGATCTGGCGAAATATGGAATTTTGTAGAAACTTTCCTTCTGATCACGTAATATTACACACATCAAGACTGAACAAGCAACAGATGCTTTCAGCCCAACACACAAAGAGGAACGACATGATTCCATTTTTTTTTTTCGGGAAAAATGACAAATAGCACAGTGACTCTTCTTCGACTGCATCACTGGAATCGATCTCAGAGACGCAATATCATGCAGGAACTAAGTACAAATTGGCTTTCTTTTTTTTAACTGTACATGTGATTGTGTCTGTGTCAGAATCAACTCAGTTCATTAAAACCCTCGATTTGGCAGGAGAACACAATAAAAAATGTATTTTCCCAAATTTTTGTGATTAGTCTTTTCTCTTTTTTTCATGGTATATGGAGTCTTTTCGCAGACTGTAGCCGCATTTCCATTACCCTTCCAATTGCGCAAATTGAAATTGTGAATTGAAAATAAGACCAGTGGAAACATGTCGATTTTGCAAAAACTCCCATTTATCTAAAAATCGTTTTTACATGTGCATGAGGTGGTTTTTCAGGCAATTCCAAAAAAATGAATATTTTGCATAACTGCAATGGAAACTTTTTTCGAATTTATAGGTCACCTGGCGTACGTAAAAGTCACATGACCATCGGTATGTTTGGACAGAAGAAGAGACAGTGTTCTTTATTAAACTCATAAAAGACAAAAGGTTAAACTGTTCTAGAAATGCTGAATCCACAGTTTCTCTGTGAAATCGCGTATCTACTAACCTCCCAGAAACAACTCAAAAATAGCCGCTAAAATCATAATCACAAGGAAGCGAAATAAACAGGTGCAAAATTGTTATGGCAAAGGGCAAGGCAGACATTGACATAAAATTCATCTGGTTCTGGTGAACCTAAACCAACTCAGCACTGGACTTAAACTGGTGTGAAATAAATTATGTTTATACAATAAAATAAAAGTTTATCAAAAATGCTCGATCACAAATTAAATCAACAACAACCCTGCACAGGTAACTGACATGACAAATGTGACTACCTTTAGCACTAGGCTACCTATGTGCTATTGGAATTATCGCAAATATGAGTTCCTAGTAAATAAACTTTGGATGACCTCGTAATCAAGACTTCAGAAGTGGCAAAGTAGAAAACGTGAAGGCAGCATTATTAACAATACTTACAGTCTAATAGTCTGTTGAGAACCTGATGGTATTAACTGAAAGCAAAAAAAAAGCTAAATTCAAACTGACCCAAAGCTGCTAACACACGACACGAGTGCATTAAAAGAGCAGCCTCTGGTTAATTTGAAACACAACTTCCGCTCGTTATCTGGACCGATGCCTCTGATTTGTAAGAAGAAACTGGACATAATAGCCCTTAAAATTAATCAATTCTCTAATACAACACTATAATTTAAATATATTTTAGTGATCAAGATCTGCGAATAAACCTTTTATGTGCTTTACCTGACATAGCCTAGGCTACATGAGAAAGACGGTATGTTCCTTTCCGCAGTTCAGTCAATTTACCAATCAAATATAAATTGTAATGAATAATCCAGTCAAATGTGAGTCCAGTGCGAGTTGATGTCAGTGTTTAGTGAACATTTACCCCTAGTGGCACACGTCATCTTCACATTCTCAAGTAACACAACGCGCATATGTTAAAGGGGCAGTTCATCCAAAAATTAACATTCTGCCATCATGATGTCGTTCCGAACGTGAATTACTTTCTGGAACATAAAAAGAAGAAGATATTTTGCCATCTTGGACAGGCTATCAACTTTAGTCACTGCATATCACGCTAGCTTCTTGAGATTCTCTGTGGAAAACAATCGTGAAGTTTACAATTCGAACACATCTGCATAGCATACCAGTGGCGCGGTGACTTTTTTAACCGGGTATACAGGGTGACGCGTTATGTCAAAAATGCACCTGTGCATACAGAAATAATGCTTTTAAACACAAAACTTTGTTTTTTCAAAAATGGGTTGATAATGGTATCATATTTGTTATTTAACAGTTATTTAATGAAAATGGGCACCTGTATACCTATGTAGAAAATTGTATAGTGTTTGATGCTATACCATCCGGTTTAAAATGTCTGTTTAAAGGAAATGTGAAGAAGGAGACTATGAGTCTCAGACCTGATATTGTAATTAAAGGAGTAAGTATTACTAATAGAAGATGAAATAATTACTTTATTAGGAAGTTACTAACAGAATACAGCCCAATATCTTCTAAAATGTACTGGCATTCTACATTTGAGTGCATTGACTGGAAATATGCATGGTTGCTGCCTAAAAAATATAAGGTGAGAGAAGGACATTTTAAAATACTTCATCTGATGTACCCTGTTAAAACTCTTTTTCTTAGGTTTCGTACTGATTTAGATGTTAAATGTGATTTCTGTGGGACTGAGAAAGAAAATGTTGTCCAACTATTTTTAATTGCATTTATAGCTAAATGTTTTGGGTAGATTTGGAATAAAGATTACCACCAAATGTGGCCTTTATTGTTAATCTTTGTTTGATTATGGGGAAATAACATATACATAAAAACAAATGGGCTAAAGGAAAACACAACTTTTTGTTATTTCAGATAGATATGAAAAATTATATTGAGTTACTACTTGGGTTGAAAAATAGTAAAGCAAAACACACTAGGTCTCTATGTGAAGCTTTTATGCTATTTATATGATGATCAAATACCTGTTCTTTTTTTCTATTTATATTATATTCTTACTTTTTTATTTGTATTATTATTTTATTAATTACTGTATATTTTCTTTTCCTATTTGTTGTAGTCTATTTTTGTTTAATATTTTACATTATATGTTGGATTATTTTTATGTTTATTATTTGTATGTGACTGGCATTAAAAAAAAAAAAATTAAAACACAGAAATAATGCTTTCATTGCTGTTGATTATTTAAAAGTCATTAGGTATGTAAATCTGAAGAACTGACTTTAAAAAAAAAAGCAAAACACCAACATCCACAAAGAGATTCTTACATGATTTATTCTTTTGCACAGTAAAGAGAGAAACCATAGACAATATCAGATGTTTGCTCCTGGAAACACTATAATGTTTCTAAGACACAGGTTTGATCTTCATACTGATGGATTTATATACTGACAAAAGAAAAAAGTTTTTCCACTTTTTCCAAAAAATACAACTGGCATCATGGGTTGCAGCTTCTCCCCATGAGTACACACCAGTGGAAGAACAGAGGAAGATATCACACACTATGTGGCGTCTTTTAAAAAAAAAAAAAAAAACATAATTCAACATAACATCAATACTATCAATCACTGTACAGCAAAAATTTACATTCGTTTAATTCAGCTAAGAGGTCTTCTATTGGTCACGGTCTTCAAGTGATATGAATTCGCAGGTCAAAGTTCACCAAAAATGAGCATTTCTAAATAAAAAGTATGCCAAGTTCGAACTTGCATCCGTGGTTCAGACCGAAGCCAAGAGGACACCGTTCAGTCTGGAAATGAAACGGCAGTGTATTTGCTAACTTCACATAGCTCATCTTGGCAATACATGCCTACTCTGATTATCCTGACTGTAATATACATGTAAACAAGAGCTAATACAATAGGAAATAAAGACAAGCAAACAATTCGGTACAAAGGCACTGCACTCTAGTACAATGTTAAAGATAAAAATATAAAGTTATAAAACCTGGTCCAGGGAAAAAAAAATCATAGATGAGACAAATAATGCCTGTTAGATATACCCCAAACAAATGATATCTCATGTTTAACTACACTACAGAGACATCAGAACCAGCAACAAATGTCAGAAGGACTCGCCAAGATAAGGCTGTTCTCCGTGGGGTACGTCAGCGTTGATCGTCCAAACCACACAACTCCAAATAATAAATAAATGTGGATGTGTGTTTTCTCCTGCAGCATCCAAGCTCGCTGGTTTACTGCGAGATGCATTGTAGGATACTTAACTGTTTCAAGTCCACATGACACCACCTGATGCATCTACATCTGGAGGATTTGAACTGTACTTGGCTAGATGTGAACTTTTGATTGGGAACAGTACTTGGGCAGCGACTGACGCCGATTCACAAAGAACACAAGAACACATACAGTATTGACAACCGGCTTTGAATTTTGTAATACAGTGAAATTCACATGCATTTCCAATCTCATGCATTCTAAGATGAAAAGAAAATGTCAGTTAAACTTTTCTAAAAGACAGTCCGTTCCCTTCAGATATTCACTTGAATGGCCCATTTTAACATCAGAACAGCGAATTTCCGGTTTGCAGGTATGTAATCTTTATCCCAAATAATTTACATGCTTTTATACATTGACAATTCACCAAGTATGAAATATATAGTTAGATGATTATAAATAAATGTATCTCTAAATTTGCTTTGACATTTTACCTGCCAAGTAAAAAAAAACAAAAAAAAAACAACACCACACATTTATGAGATTTCTTTGTAATATTAGAATGAATTAATATTTTGTAAGATAGTCATAGCTGCTATGTATATTTTGGTCATTTTAGCTAAAGCAATATTTTTCCTGTATCGTCACTAGAAAAGTCTGTTTATCTTCCGCAGATTTAAATTCATGCACTTTGAGATCAAGGTGTAGAATCAGACCAGTGCTCTAAAAGGTAATACTCTTCTTTCTGAAGATGTCTTCTAAAAGGCAGCGCTCATGTTTCTGAAGAATTGAGAAGAATTTAGCTTTGGCAGCGTCACCGTAATTACGTAAGATGTCACAGATTTCTCTCATGCACTCGCACAGTTTTCCTGCACGGTTAAAAGCTTTAATTTCTGAATATTTTTCGCCACTAATTATTTTCTGATGAAGCAGTTCATCTGCAATACTCCCAATATTTCTAACTCTTTGAACGAGATCACACCAATTTTCATCAAAAAATAGTGCTTTATCTGCCTCACTATTCAGCTTGTCTTTCTCAGTTGTTGCAGTGGAGACGCTTGTTTGTTCCTCGCTGATAGAAGTCATTTGAGGATCATTCTCCAGATGTTTCTTGCGGTTAGAGAACCTGCAGCACAGAGAGAGGCAGAATGAAACAGTGAGATAGAGTGTTTCATGCACAGACAGGGGACAAAGTTAAGACCGAAGCTAGCAAGTATATGATGCAACTGAAACCTTTTTATATAAAAATAGGCAAATTTAAGCAGTTTCATGACAGGCAGGACAGATATATGGCCTGCAATTTTTTTAATACACTCACCATTGGCAGGTGTGACAGTATTTATTTTTTTGTTTAAATATCCTACATGAAGTCTATATTCTCTATTAATAATCTAAAGTATTACTCACAAGGATTATAATTCAGTGTTTTTTTAAAAGTAAAAAACATTAAATGACTAACTTCATTTACAGAAAGTTGTCTAATTTGTTTTGTAAAAATGCGAGTATCAAGGCTATATATACTGTAGTCTTGATAATATGATATGATATATTATCTTGGATGTTTTTGTGAAGAACAGAACATCAAACTATTAGTCACACTCACCCGGTTGTGTGTGTATCACTGTTGTTTCTCACAGGAGGCTGTTTAATGTCCCTCAGAGACACTGAAGAGCCCAAAGAAACCAATATTCCAGCATAGAGGGGTTCAGTGAATGTGGTGTTGAATGTGTGTAAGCGTGTGAGTGTGTGTGTGTCAGAGACGCTGTAGAAGGACAGTGTGCCGGCCGTCACATCCACATACACTCCTGCTCTATTAGAGGATGAACCGTGGGGGGGTATACGAGTGCAGTTATTATTGTGACGGACAGTGAATTTGATATCAGAGCAGATCAGACTCCATGATTTGTCATTGTATCCAAACTCACAGTCACGAGATCCTTTTCTGCGGATTCCTTTATATGTCACTGCTATAAGAGCACTTCCGCTCCATTCAGCCTCCCAGTAACAGCGTTCAGGCAGAGTCTCTCTACACAGAACCTGATGACAATTATCAAATCTCTCTGGATGATCAGGATACGGCTGCTTCTCTTCCACAAACGTCACCTTCCTGTTCTCATCAGACAGAATGAGTTGAGTGTGTGCTGTGTTTGGATCCAGTGTGAGATCACAGGCATCTGAACACAAGAAGAGAGAAACATTTCACTAAATGAGACAAATCAGCAACAAATCACTAAATTAGACAAATAAAACATAAAATAAAAATCAGTAATTGATTGTGTGTAGACCTACATTTTTGTGGTCCTGGTATAATCCTGAACTCTCCCCAATGATCCATACTATAAAACACAAACATGATGCCATATTCATTTTCTAAAGGCAAGAAAAAATTTAAAAACACACACACAATCTGTCCGGTGACACAATCTTAGTTCACCCAAAAATGATCGGCCATTTAGCCTGATGTTGTTCCATTTTTCAAAAGATCTCCTTTTGTGAAAACTACAGTCATACAGGTTTTCAATGTCATGATGGTGATTAAAAGAAACATGGCACAATAGAATTAAACTCAAATTTAGAATAGTTTTTTTTAGGATTCTAAAATCAAATTGTACAGTAGCTTGGGACAATACAATTAAAATGTCATGGGCAATTTCTTTTAAAAACATGAAGGGTGAATTAATGGTGACAGAATGTGCATGTTATCGGCTGAACTCATTGTATAATGATGATCACAGGACAGAAGCTCCTGAAGCAACATCTTTTGTGTTATTGTCATTTCTGTCATTTCTATCTCTCAGCAGACTCTCTGCAGTCACATTTACTGAACTATCAAATTGTCAGGTACTCATATTTGCACAATGCTAGTAGAGCACTGCAGTGATGACAGATTTCTGTAAGTTCACATCACTCTGGATCCCTCAACAAAAAACAAAACAATAAGCTCTGTGACCAACAAAAGCTTATGAGTCTTTGTCCATCATGATACTCTTCCCAAATGAACACGTTTATGAATTTTGAAGCCTAAATTCAATCACTAGAAGTAAAAAGCTAAATGTAAGCTATAAATGAACCACACCACGGTCACATGACTTCAACATCACCATCAACAAGCTTCAAAAAGTCTTTCAGTCTTTATTTAAAAAATCATTTTCCCTGAAAGTTTGGGTTAGAAAAGTTTGCAAGAGCACGATTATAAACACAACGAGGCTGTGAAAGCAACTAGTCAGTAGATGAGTTAACCTGTTCACCGGGACGACGGTTAATGACAACCTCTGTCCCCAGAGGATAGAAAAATCAAAAATGAAATCTCTTTAACATCTCAAATGTTTCTTATAGACAAAAATGAGGTTACTTTAACATCAAACGGACACTTTTGCTTGAGTCTCCTGCTTGTCTCCTGAGACAAAAACTCTTAACACTCTCACAACGGCGTCCTTTTAAGTTTTAGAAGATATCTCAGCAACATCACACACTGTGCTCATATTTTTCTCTTTACCTAGAGACACTGGATCACTCACATTTATCTCCTCTAACGATTTAGAAGAAATCTCATCATAAAGCCTGTTAAAAACTTTGGGGAAGGCAGCCACGGCTTCAAACGGCATGAGGGAGCTGCCTACTTAAGGAACCCATATTAGGGGAGGCAGCTTCAACCCTTAATGTATTGCCAAGGTTCGTGAATGGGCTGCCAGCTTAAGGCCCCAAACTCTGAGGGGCTGTTTACACCTGGCCACTTCATGCATTTTCTCAGATCGGATAGCTATGTGATTTATCAAAACAATTCTATTTACACCTGGTCACATAAATGTGTTTTTGCAAAATGGATATAAATCCGATCTTCAATTCACACGCTATATGCAGATTTAATGGAGTGCAAATCACCGAAAGCAACAGACATGAGCTGCATTTTGTTGATCATTATCTAATTTCAAAATCATAGACCATAATAAGAAAAAGCGGCAACAGCCCTGGTAAGATAATTTTGTTTCTTTAATTGTAATGAAGATTATTGTGTGTTAAGCGTCTGTGACTTACTTTCACTTTGATTTGCGATAGTTTGCACGTTGGCTTGATGAATAGATGCTCAGTTGCTCATCTGTGGTAATGCACATGCTGCAGTAGCATCATCATATCTGGCTATAACATAACATATAGCCTATAACACGCTCTCACACATTTCTTTTTGGCATTTTTGGGAGGAGTCAAATTTACATATGTGGTTTCAACAACCAGATGCATTTACACTTGTCCAGTTTCGTCTGGAATGCGGCCCAGACCACCTTCTGAAGTGATTTGAGCGATTGGATTCAAATCAATCTTGAATGTGTTTCGGAGGGCATTTACACCTGGTCTTTTCACAATCGGATAGCTATCCGATCACAGAAAATGCATGTGGCCAGGTGTAAACAGCCCCTGAGGGAGGCAGCCACAACTTCACGAAACATAAGGGAGCTGCTTAAAGAACCCAACATTAGGAGGAGGCAGCTTCAACCTTAATACATATGAAAATCCTCACCAAGGAGCCACCTGCTTAAG
Organism: Squalius cephalus; assembly: GCF_949319135.1. Lineage (NCBI taxonomy): Eukaryota > Metazoa > Chordata > Actinopteri > Cypriniformes > Leuciscidae > Squalius > Squalius cephalus. Next base: position 43,895,159 of record NC_137131.1, read on the forward strand.
GACCCCATTTATGGGGAAGGCAGCTACAACTTTAAGACCTAAGAGATCCGCTTGCTTAAGAAACCACATCAGAGGGAGGCAGCTTCACCTTAGTACATTGCAATGATTCGTGAAGGGGCCACCTGCTTAAGGACCCAGTATCTGGGGAGGCAGCCATAACTTCTTTAAACATAAGGGATATGGGGGAGGCAGCTTCAATCTTAATACATAGCAATGCTCATGAAGGAGCCACTTAAAGGGTAACTAAACCCTAAACCAACTTTTTTTAGTTAATGATCTGTAAGAATGGGGCTTTATTAGTGCTGTTCATTGACTCGAGTAACTTTTTTGACATTTGGCTATAAAGTGTTTTAATTTTACAATATATGGTGTAAAAACGTCTGAGTGCTGCACTCTTCAGGTTAAACGGTGGCTACTGCAGTTGAATTTTCCTATTGGATGTTTGCGGTGGCAAGTGACGTAAGCGGTGGCAGGTGACGTAAGCAGGTTCCAGCTCACCACGCCCCTGGTACAAGCTCACCACGCCCTTGGTATGAGCTAGCGTATAGATTGATCTGTATTTAGTACAGTGGGCATATTAGAACAATATTAGCATAATGCAACACAAAAGCAAATGCAAAGAAAGAAGCCAAGGCTTCGGTGAATTGTAGTGTTGACACCATGTCGTGGAGATGCTGTGTGTTTGAATGTGAAAGCAAAACCCCTTTGTTTAGCTTTCGAAAATGGATGAATTTAGAAATCAGTGGTCAAGAATTATTTATAATGCACTTCCTGAGCAGTTCAAGTTGGCTTGTGTACAGCACATTTTACAGAGCAGCACATTTAATAAATTAAAGATATACACTTCAATATGTTTTTTAAACTATATTTTATGTTGTGACTTCAGGATATAAAGTTGTTGCAGTGAAGAAAAAAATTAAACCATTACTTGCAAAGACGGGTATTTTGACATAATAACTGTGTGTATGTGTCCATTCAAGTGCAATGAGACACAAATAAGGAATCGATTAGGAGTTTGCACACTATCTGAAATGCGACTCTCTCTGTGTGGGGCTGTGCACAAGCCTCTTCTAGTGCTGGAATGGTTTAAAATCTATTGAATGAGCAAACTGGCAACTCAAAACACATGCAAATTATAAACTTTCACTCTATGGTGGTTAAACTTGCAATTAATCTGTAAATCACATGCAAGCCGAACCGCGGGGCCTGGTCCGTATGGATCACGGATCAACTACGATCTGTTTAACCCCTAGTTATAACGGCGCTAACCTATTCTATTGCCCATTAAACAAAATAGTAAACTTGAAAATAAAATATATGACCCCTTTAATAATAACTATATCCAAATGAGAGTAACCAACTTGTGATCAGATCACCTGAGGCAGATCTCAATAGCAGGTTTAAACCGGGCCTCTTATTGCCCCACATACCTGAGTTTGTTCAGTGAGCAGTTTGGATCCTCCAGTTTGTTAGAGAGTAGCTTGATTTCTGAATATCCTGGGTGATTGTAGCTCAGATCCAGCTCTCTCAGGTGTGAGGGGTTTGAACTCAGAGCTGAAGACACATAACCACAGCCTTTCTCTGTCACCATACAGCCAGACAACCTACAGAAACACACAGTCAGATCATCTACAGACACGCATTAACATTATGACCGACAGACTGTAAATAATATCTCATTTGTTCTTGTGGAAGTGGGGGCGTGGTTTGGAAGCCGCTGCAGGTAGAGAGCGAGTGCGGGGGACTTGAATGGTATGGGAAACACCTCTGGTTAATGAGAACTAACAGGTGTTTGCACTTTGCAGTGAGTCAAGAGATCGGTGAAAAGGAGCGGCGTGAGTGCAGAGATGCTGCTGCCTGGGAAGTGAGCTGTGCACATGGAAGCCGTGTTAAAGTGTTTTATATGTAGAAGTCCGAGTTACAGCTGAAAAGCCCTCATGCTTTATTTTTGTTTGCTTAAGTGAAGTATCTGAATAAATTCTCCGACCCCTATCTCCTTAGCTTTCCCACAGTTCTTAATACCTCAGTATGTGCAGCTGACAGTTTGGGCTCTTCAGTCCTTCAGAAATATTCTTTACTCCTGAATCCTGCAGGTCATTGTTACTCAGATCCAGCTCTCTCAGGTGTGAGTGGTTTGAACTCAGGGCTGAAGACACATAACCACAGCCTTTTTCTGTTACCATACAGTCAGATAACCTACAGAAACACAGTCAGATCATCTACTAAAACAATCATCAACATTATGACAGACAGACTGCAAATAATCTCTCATATATTCTTAATACCTCAGTATCTTCAGTGGACAGTTCTTCAGTCCATCAGAGAGCAGCTTCACTGTTGAGTCCTTCAGGGCATTGTAACTTAAGTCCAGCTCTCTCAGGACACAGTTTGAGGATTGAAGAGCTGATGTCACAATTTCACAATCCTGACCAGTGAGATCACAGTCAGCAAGACTAGAAGAGAGTAAAAACAGCACAATAAATTGGGGTTCAGGGTGTTTTTTTTAAAGGGACAGCAGTGGCTCCTTAAAAACTAGAAATAATTAAATAAGTAAATAATTGGTAATACAAAAATAAAACAAAGTAAAATATTGTGAAATATGTGGTTAAATAGAATATAATCCACATAATATAATACACTCTGTCCACATTCGCGTTTTCCAAAAATTGTTCATCTACACTGCATCATCTGATATGCTTAAAGGGGTCATATAATGGTACATGCACTTTTACAAGTTGATTGTACTGAAATGTGTGTTGGCAGTGCCTGTGCACAACCATCATAAAATGATAAAAATCCATCCAGTGTTTTTTTTTAAATCTTCTTATATGTTTTCCCCCGTCTCAAATCAAGCCGTACGATTTTGTGACGTCACAAAATCGACGCCCCTCCCACGATTGTTGATTGACAGCAGTGTTTCAACACAAAGGATCGGTACCAACTATTCGTGTTCCTGCTGCACCTCCATAATTATTGAAGTGAGTGTTACGTTTTATTAACCTTTATATTAATATTTATATTAATCTTTGCAAATCGCTTGCTGCACGCTTCACAATGAATGCGGCTGTTTACACTCAGGGTACATTACGGCATGTTTTCTATGTACGACGTTCTCAATATAATTCATAATCCCACGTTTATAATGAACAACGCGTTATGGTTATTGTGTTATTGTGTTACAATCGGTGTTCGCACAGAACAGAGGGGCGGGGTGAGCAAAGCTCATTATCATTTAAAGACACATGCACTTAAATGGCGTGCTGAAAACAGAGCTGTTTTTGACCAGGTAAAATGAGTGTTTTCTTACAATACTGAGGCCGGTGACACACTGGATGCGTGGCGTGGCGTTTCTGTTGCGTGTCAGCTGCGTGGCGGCTGCGTCGCGTTTTCCATGTCTTTGCACACCAGAAGCGTGTCTGACGCGGCGCTGCTGCTGCTAGGTGACATATTGGTGATATATTTGACACATGGGGAGAGAGTTGTGGAAGGCCTATACTTCATGTTAAACATAAATATATAGCAGCAAAGACAACGTCGGCAGTGTTGACGGCAATATAGACTATAGAATATTTCGTTCTGTATTGACAGGTGCAGTATTTGAAAATCGATAATATTTTTTAAAATTGCATTTATATTTGCATTTATGTCAAACCCTAGACACTTTCAAACATCAAAATGACATTTATTAATATGTATTCGTGTCAAAATGTCATATAAACATCTTTTCCTATTCAATTTTGCCTGGAAACGCTTCCAAGATGCTTGCGTGTCGCGTGAAAAATAGGCGTCGGTTCTATTTCTAGCATGCACGCGTTTTCCGCGCGGCTCAAGCCGCGCCTGAGACGCGCGTGTCATGCACGCAGTGTGCAAGCTCTAACCTGTTAACATGGGAGCCGAAATAAAAACGGACACGCCACGCAGCTGAGACGCTTACGCCATGCATCCAGTGTGTCACCGGCCTAATGAGAATTTTTAATTAAAGTATATTACATACTTTTAATTTAGACCCTAAAGTATCATATTAGCTTGTACAAAAATGGCATTATATGACCCCTTTAAATATCTTTACAGCACCAGCGTAAAACATAGTGCTGAACGATTATTCGAAAAGTAATCGAAACCAAAATTCAAAACCTCTAACTGACGTAATTATCTCGGTTATTTAATTTTTTAAATCCTGTTAAAACTTTCCCCTTAAAAACATACTACCGCATGTGTAGTCACGTAACTCTGCCACACCCAGTCAGCGGCATTAAAGCAACATGGAGAACTGAAACACAGTCACCTGAGCAACTGGAGCAGCTTGTACCAAAGAAAAACACAGTGTCCGTAGCTTGGACACATTTTGGCTTCAGTAAGTGAAATCAAATGTAAACAATTAAATGGTAATACCACCAATCTGTTTCAACACTTGGAGCACAATTGGAGCACTATTATGTAGCACAAATGCTACATAATATGAAAAGGATTCAAGAAGATGGAAATAAATAATTGACGCCATTTGTTACTACATCGTGAAGGATATGGCTCCCATAGCTACAGTGGAGTGCAGTGGGTTTAAATACCTTGTTAAAACTCGACAGAAGATACACTGTGCCATCTCGACCATATTTTTCCCAAACTGCGCTCCCAACATGTACAAATCATGTCGTAAAAAGGTACTTGCTGAACTGAAGTGTGATCAGCACTTTGCAGCCACATTTGATCTCTGACTAAGTAGGACCCATAATTGAGCCTTACTTTGCACTGCATTGATGATGAATTGAAGCTGCAAAACAGATGCCTTGAAACTGCATATTTTCCAGCCAATCACACGTCAGAGATGACTGGACAGGGCCTGAGAGATATGCTTTCTGCATTAGAACTCACGGAAGTGAACCTTGTGGTTATTACGACAGACAATGATACCAATGTTGTCAAAGCTGCACAGCTCAATGGATGGACACGACAGCAGTGTTTTAGCTTTTCTTTATTAAATAATTGATTAAAATTAATTTGGAAAATTGTCTTGGTTTTGCCTCAAATTGCATGGTTTAATATACAATAAAATAATCATAATCCTATTGCTTGCAAACACACATAATTAGTTTGCACGCCAAAATAGGAACAAGAGAAAGGTAATCTTCCATCTGCTCAGTTCCCTCCACATTATATTCTCTTAATGGACTTGTAACCTATGCATTGCCTATGCAAACGCGAGATCCAAGCCACTAGATTCTATATTGCATAAGACTTTCTTTCCTCAAGGACAAAAGTCAACAGGAGCGGAGCTAAAACTCCCAATAATGTATTCCTGTACACATCTGGAAATTTTTATTAATGAACATAGCCAGCCCCCTCTAGAGTTGACCATGCATGCTCCCCGTACGCGGGGGATGAGGATGGTGAGTCCTCAATTTCCCCCACATTGATGCTTAGCATATCTACCTCCTCAGAGATAGACAGCTGAAGCACCAGGCTCTCACTCAGGGGAGAAGAAACTGCAGAGCGGGCTTCTGAACCCAAAGAGAGAGCTCTGATGCAGGCAGTCAGACTCATTGAGAGCTGAACTCCCAAACAAACTACACACAAATCAAGTATAACCTCACCCATGATGTAGCGAGGGCAGAAAGGAACACACAGTTTAATTGCTTGTTTTGCTCGCCATTATTGTCTTGTGCTTTTGTAACGTGGCCAAACAACACTAAATAATACAGACAGTTCACAAAGAGTGTTTCCTGAGAGTAAGTTCATTTCATGAAGTATACTTAAGTAAAGTTCAAGTATATTTTTAAGTATACTCTATGTAGTAGGTATATTAATATCAATGTACTAGTATTAAACTTGTAAGTGTACTATTTTAATACTGCTGGGGTCTAAATTAGATTTTAAATTAAAAAGTAGTAAACTTTAAGTGCACAGCTATTTCACAAATACATGTTTCATTTGTACTGCAAAAGGTGAATTTTCAGCATCATTACGCCAGTCTTCAGTGTCATATGATCAATTAGAAATCACTCTATTATGATGATTTGATGCTCAATAAACATTCATTATTATTATCAATCTTGAAAACAGTTATTTAAATTTTTATTTCAGGATTCTTTGATGAATAGAAAGTTCAAAAGAACAGCATTTATATGAAATAAAAAGCTTTTGTAACACTATCGTTCAAAAGTTTGGGGTCAGTAAGAACTTTATTTTTATTTTTGGGGGGAAGTAAATAAAAGAAATCAATACTTTTATTAATCAAGGATGAATTACATTGATCAACAGTTACAGTAAAGACATTTATAATGTTACAAAAAAAATTTTTTCAAATAAATGCTGTTCTTTTGAACTTTCTATTCATCAAAGAATCCAGATTTTTTATTTTTACATAACTGTTTTCAACATTGTTTTTTGAGCATCAAATCCGCATATTAGAGTGATTTCTGAAGGATCGTGTGACACTGAAGACTGGAGAAATGATGCTGGAAATTCAGCTATGATCACAGGAATAAATTACATTTTAAAATATATTAAAATATAAAACAGTCATTTTAAATTATAATATTTAACAATATTATCGTTTTTACTGCCTTGGTGAGCAGAAGAGACTTCTTTTAAAAACTGGTAGTGTACATCAGGATTGGATTTTGAATGATGATCAAAACACAGATTGTTTCCTCTTCGTGGGTCATTCTGTAATTATTAGGCAGCTTTGATTTATATGCTGTTTAATGTTTAATGATCGTGTTGTTTTACATTTGCATAGGCAATCTTCTATCACTTGTTTCTGCTTCTTCATCACCTGTGTTTTGATTTGGAGATTCTGTACTAGAAGATGTGTAATAGCGCCCCCTAAAGTATAACAGTGAAAACACGGATACCCTCGTAAAATGTATTCCACATTTTGTTATGTTACAGCCTTATTCCAAAATAGATTAAATTCACATGTACATAATAAGTATTCACAGCCTTTGCTCAATACTTTGTTGAAGCACTTTTGGCACCAATAAAAGCCTGCTACTTTATATATTTTTTGCTTACTATAAAGAAAAAAATTAACATGCAATTTAGCGCAATGTATTCAAATTCTGGGTTAATCTGTATATATTATACATCATCAATATGATGTATACTGAAAGTGGTGTGACGTGTAGCCAAATATGGTGTCCCATACTCGGCATTTGTGCTCTGCAGCAGTGAGTATTGAACACACACACCTGGCATTTTTGTTGCAGCACCCCGGGGAGCAATTGGGGTTTAGGTGCCTTGCTCAAGGGAACCTCAGTTGTGGGTAATGAGAGTGGAAGAAAGCACTGTTCATTCACTCACCCACCTACATCCAGTACTGAGACTCGAACCCGCAACCTACAAATCCAACTCTGTAACCATTAGGCCACAACCCAATTTGATGTATCAAAATCTGTCTTTGTTAAAATCTGTCTCACTTTATGCATTTTCATGTTAAGCATTTTAGAATATCCCACTGTTATTGATTGAAATATTGCAGTGGGTGTTGTATAGACCTTATGCGCCAGAGAAACGAGGGCACCGCCATCTTTAGAATATTGTTTTTGAACTTCTGTTTATGTGGTCTCTCTGTATATTTCTATGGCATTGCTGTCCAGGAGTAATTAGCTTTTGAAGTGGATTTACTTAATGTAAAGTTAACGAAAGTTATTATGAGGATTGTAATGTTTAAAGCAGATGTCTTAACAAATGTCAGTAGACCGGGAAGATTTTAAAACAAACCGTTCATTCATAAATACGCAAAATCGCTGTGAAAATACAGACCGGAAGACAAAAGACAATGAGTGCAGCGCTGAAAAGGGGCGGAGCTACATAAGGTCTATGAGGATTGAATGAATCTCAAACCTCAGTATCTTCAGCTGACAGTTTGGGCTCTTCAGTCCACCAGAGAGCAGCTTCACTCCGGAGTCACGAAGGTTGTTGCGACTCATGTCCAGCTCTATCAGGGGTGAGTTTGGTGTCTGCAGGGCCAAAGCCACAGTTTCACAGCAGGTTTCATCAAGCCCACATGAGGAGAGTCTGCAAAAACGGGATATTTGTCAATGGCATTTATTGTGTGTTTATCTTGTAAGTGATGGGTTATGTCATGTTCTCTGTGAACATTCAAGCTTTCTAGAAAAAAATATAAATGTCATGCTGGAACTAATGTGACAGTCAAGTGAAAATAACTTTCAAACATATGTCTATAAAATTACTGTTTTGTAATAAAATTTTAGTACATATAAATTTTACTCTCCAAAATCATTAAAAACATGATACTTGAAACATGATACATGAAAAACAGCTGTTAAAAAGTTACTTACATGGCTTTTCTGCTGCATCTCACAGATGGCAGAAGATTAATTCGGCCTCCTGGTTCAGTATTGTACATCCTCAGATTGAACTCATGCAGCACCTCCTCTGACATCAGCAGGACGTAAGCCATCAATGAGCACATGGAAGATGAAAGGTACTCTCCTGAAGATGATTTGAAGTATCTTTGTATTTCTGTATATAATGAATTGTCATTGAGCTCCTGTACGCAGTGGAACAGGTTGACTGAAGCTTCAGGTGAGATGTCCTTGTTTTGTAATCGTTTTTTAATGTGTTTGGTTATTTTTGTGATACTGTCTTTGCTGTCTTCAGTGTGTGTGAACAGGCCTCTGAGCAGTTTCTGATTGGATTCCAGTGAAATGCCCAGCAGAAACCGTAAAAATATGTCTAAATGTCGCTTCGGACTTTGCATGGCTTTCTTAACAGCCTTCTTTAGTAAATTATGTAAACCAAATTGTGTTCCTTCACAGAAAAACTGCAGCTCGTCCATGTTCTTGTTCAGGAAGCAGAGGAACACATGCACTGCAGCGAGGAACTCTTGAACAGTTAGATGCACGAAGCAGAATACCTTCATCTCATGAAGTCCAGCTTCTTGCTGAAAGATCTCAGTGAGCATTCCTGTGGACTCAAAGTCTTCACTCACATCAATACCACATGCTTTTAGATCTTCCTCATAGAACACTATGTTTTCCTTCTTCAGCTGTTCAAACGCTAGTTTAGCTAACTTCAAAATCATTCTTTTATTGGAATCTAAGAGCTTGGTATGTTCTCTTTCTGTTTTTCTGTCACACTTCTGGCTCTTCAAGTTCATCTGTATCAGCAGGAAGTGGATGTACATTTCAGTGAGTGTCGTGTTGATGTTCTCTACATTGTTCCCAATGGAGATGCCCTGAAGAACTGTGGCTGTGATCCAACAGAACACGGGAATGTAACACATGATGTAGAGACTACGAGATTTCTTAATGTGTGAGATCATTCTGGAGGCCTGAGTCTCATCTTTGATTCTCTTTCTGAAATACTCCTCCTTCTGCTGGTCAATGAATCCTCGCACCTCAGTGAACAACCCTACACACTCCAGAGGGATCTGATTGGCTGCTGCTGGTCGTGATGTCACCCAGACGTGAGCTGATGGAAGCAGAGTCCCGTTCACCAGACTTGCAAACAGTTCATCTACAGATAATCGCTCCTCAACATGCCTCATCATTTTACTGTCAAAATCCAAAGGGAGTCGACTCTCATCCAGTCCATCAAAGATGAATGCAAGCTTACAACTATATATCTTACATATATTTGCTGTTTCCAGTTTCTTCAGTTCTGGATTAAATTTCTGCAGAAACTTATGCAGACTGATCACTCTGTCTTTAATGCAGTTAATCTTTCGGAATGGAAGCAGGAAAACACAGTCTATATCCTGATTGGCTTTTCCTTCTGCCCAGTCCAGAATGAACTTGTGCACTGAGACCGTTTTTCCAATGCCAGCGATGCCTTTGGTCAGCACAATCTTTTTCTTATGTTTGTTCAGACTAAATACATCATTGCATTTGATTGGCCTGTCCTGTGATTTATGGGGTTTAAAGGCTGTATCAATATGCAGAATCTCATGTTCTTGATTGACTTCTTTAAGATCCCCCTCCGTAATGAAGAGTTCTGTGAAAACATCCTTGAGATCTGCTTTATTTTCCTTTTTACACTCAAAAATGTGCTCTGCTTTCTCTCTCATCTTCATTTTGTGAGTTTCCAAGAATTTCTGCAGCCAGAAATCATCTGTTATGAAAAATATAAATAAACAGGAAAAGTTGTGAACAAAACAATGCTGGAAATTTAAACACAAAGGTTTTCTACATTAGAATGATTATCATTATAATCAACTGGAGCAAACATATGGTATTTAAATTCATGGTACTGTAAACAGTTCTGTTCTGTACTGAGATCAATATACATAAAACATACTAAAATAATTTCTGATTCCACTATAAGGATGTTTAAAGTTAATTCACCTTGTTTTCTTGTGTGTTTCTCAGCTGGCTCTAATGATGTTTGCACTGTGAAGAGAGAGAAAAGAATGAGACTTTATGTTCATCAAAGATTCCTGAAAAAGGTTCTGCACCGTGTTTCAACAATTCATTAAACAAAACTATTAACTAAATCCGCATATTAGAATGTTTTCTGAAGGATCATGTGACACTGAAGACTGAGTAATGATGCTGCAAATTCGGCTGCAAAACTTTTCCTGTGATGGCAACATAGGATATTCAAATGGAAAGCTATTTAAAATTGTAATATTTCACAATATTTTTACTATTTTTGATAAAATTAATGCAGCCTTGGTGATCAAAAGAAATTTCTTTTAAAAAATCTGAATGTACATTTCTATGAATCTATGCTGCCTCTCATTCTCTATTCTTTCCTTTATTACCTTCAGTGTAGTTGTTCTGTGACTCTTCAGCCAGCCGGTTCTGGTTCATCTTCACAGCTTCTTCTGCTCCAAAACGCTCCATCATTATATCCACTATATCAGTGACATCAGCATCCTCCAGTTTACCAGCTCCAATGGGTCCATCTTCTTTTAAGTAACTCTTAAATCTCTTCAGATCATATTTTTTCAGGTCATCTAGAGTATCATGACGCCGTTTTTTTCCAGATGCCATCGTCCTTCATGGACTAGTGGAAAAAAAGAATACGTCTTCAAATAGTCGCACATTTATAGCAGAGATCAATGCAGTATGTGTAAATAAACTTACGTTATGAAACGACACTGTGATCAGATCAACTATTATGAAACATTTTTAAACTTCTAGGGCCCTATTTTAACGATCTAAGCGCATGGTCTAAAGCTCATGGCGCAAGTGCACTTAGGGCGTGTCCACTTTTGCTAGTTTAATGAAGGGAAAAAGGGTCAGCGCTCCCGGCGCATGGTCTAAAAGGGTTGTCCCTATTGTCTTATTGAGTAATGGGTGTGTTTTTTCTCTATTCTCTTAATGAGTAATGGGTGTGTTTTGGGCATAACATGCAATAAACCAGTCAGAGTCTCATCTCCCAATCCCTTTAAAAGCCAGCTGCACTCACGCCATAGTGGATTCACTATATACATGGTGGAATTAGCAAGGGGAAAAACTGAATGCTTCTCCAGAGAGCAAACGGATCAGCTCGTGTGCAAGGTTAAAGTGAGCAAGCAGACAATCTATGGGACAAGCCGGATTCCACCATATATATGTAATCCTTTTATTGTTAAAATTTAGCATGTTTGTGTGCTGCTGCGTGTCCCAGTGTGTGTAATAAGCAGAGTGTGTGTGTAATAAGCAGAGTCTGCGTGTGTTGTGGACCCGCCTCATATTACTAATGCGCCCTTTAAATAACAAAAAAAAAAAAAATTGCTCCATTGACTTTAGTCAAGGTTTCAGTTGGTCAATGGCACAGTCTATTTCAGTTCTTCAAAATAGCAACGCGCCATCAATGCGCCCGAACACACCTGGTTTTAAGACCAGCAGCCCATTGCATTTGCAATTTAAACAATGGGGCGCAGGACGTGAAAATTAAAACTGCGTCAGGCTGAAACTGTGTCTCATGTGACCTTGTTATTTGTACACACTGTGACTATACAAATCACAACATGTAAATAGGAAAATGTTGGCATTATTTTGTCCCTTATTGGGAGCAGTATGCTAGCTGGAGCCGTTTACTTCCAGTCTTTGTGCTAAGCTAGGCTAGCGGTGGGTGCATCATACAGAGTTATGGCACGCACGGAGATGAGAAGGGTATGTATGGACTTAACTAACTCTGGGGAATATGGTGAATCAGTCCCCAAAAGTCCCCAAAAGTCGGCGTGTTCCTTTAAATGAGGATTAATCAGATAGGAGACACGATATAGGTGGGGTTACATTAACTAGTAGTTCTCTCATAAAGCATGGATAGAATAAATATAAATGCCAGAGACAGTATACAAGACATACAATTATCACACATATTATCTTGGGATGATTGTTCATTTATAGATCAGTTCGTCTATAAATGAATGCAGGAAAGTCTGTTTTAAGGGCTGTAGGTCTTTCCTATGGCCTCTGCTTTTTCCACGTGACCACATTTTTCAGAGCAATAAAAAACATCTTATCTGATCCACATTAGCATTTCAGAGTGCCCCAGAGGACGCGGGTTTCGTGACATCATCGCGTACAAAAGTCCAATTACATTGGCTAGGCACCAACCAATAAGACAACTCCTTTGCGCCATCCCCTCCCCTAAATTTTAGCGTACCAGTAAATATTTATTGTACAATTCCTCAAATTCACACCTACATGCTCTCTTGTATGTTTTGCAACTCTTTTACCTTCATAGAACTTGGACTCAAATATAAAGAAATGCGGTCAGTGAGTGGTTAGTGTAACGGTCACCAGCTGGAGTGCCCATGAGAGCCACCAGAGGGCACTCCACACCAGACTATCTTGTTCACTCACAGACTACATTTCCCATAACTCACTGCCTGGACTCATCATCACTGATTGTATTCACCTGTATCTCATTCACCTGTATCTCATCACCTTGTTAGTTTCAGTCTATTTATTCCTTGTTCATTCATTCAATCATTGTGAAGTTTTGTTTAGTGTCACACTGCAACTCTGAGCGTTTTCCTGGTTTTCGGATTTCTTGCCTGTTGCTTGGATTACTCTCTTGCCTCTGACCCCTGCTTGTCTTGTTTTTGTTTTGTTTTGTTTGTTTGGACTTTCTACCTGTGTTTTGACCCATTGCCTGTTTATTGGATTACGTGTCTGGATTGCCCCTTAATAAAGCTGCTATTGGATCTCACCTTCAAGTCTCGGAGCAGTTTCGTGACAGTTAGGAGTTCAGTAAATTTGGTCACAGATTCGAACTTCCTGGATCAATAACTCGTGAGCTAAACGTTTTTTAAAACACAAATGACACATATTTTCAATCATAGTAACGCAGACAACAAGCTACAACCAAATTTTCCAAAAAGGAAAAGTGAGTATGTCTGCTCAGACCCTGACCCATGCTAAGCACTTTTTTATAAATGAGGCTCTTAAAGCCATTTAATGTTTGACAGAAATGAAAGCGAGGCTGTGATGAATAATATAGTGTGCCAATTGTCAGCTCACAAAACATCTTGGTAACACTTTATAATAACTGCACACTATTAATCATTAGTTAAGCATTAGTAAACAGTTAATTCATAATTTTTAAAGCATTAATAGACATTAATAAGCAGTTTATAAATACAGTTATAAATGCTGTATTCTTGATTTAAAAGCATATCTATAATGTGTTTAATAATTGTATTTTCATACTTTATTAATTATCAATTTATCATTTCTAAATGAAGTATTGCATTATTTACAAACCAGTTATTTAGGAGTTGTCAGTGGTTCATAAGATCACTTAGAAAGTGTAAATAAAGTATTAATAAATTATTTAAATGTACATTCATCTTATTATTCAGACATATAGTAATAGTTACTTAGTGTGTTAATAAATGCTTTATTAACATGTATTTCTACTGTAGTTCATGGTTAATTCAGGGAGTTATAAAGCATTTATTAGTGGTCAGTTAACTATTTTTGTGAGCTCATCTAAAGTGAAGACTATTTATGATTTGTAAAGCATTTACAAATGAGATTTAAAGGCTGTTAAATATTTCTATGTTCTGTATCTCTGTGTTGTGTTTCTTTCCTTTTTCTGTTTAGCAGATCAGTGAGCCTTTAAATCTCCTTTGTAAATGCTTTACAAAGCATAACTAGTCCTCACTTTAGATGAGCTCACAAAAAATAGTTAAATGACCACTAATAAATGCTTTATAACTACCTGAATTTACTACATTTACTTACACTTTCTAAGTGATCCATGACAACACCTAAATAACTGGTTTGTAAATAATGCAATACTTCATTTAAAAATGATGAAGTGATCATTAATAAATTATGAAAATACAATTATTAAACACATTATAGATATGCTTATAAATCAAGATTAAAGCATTTATAGCCATATTTATAAACTGCTTATTAATGTATATTAATGCTTTATAAATGATGAATGAACTGTTTACTAATGCTTAACTAATGATTAATAGTGTGCAGTTATTATAAAGTGTTACCAACATCTTTTATAAAACAGTTTTAAAAGTTATGAGTTTTGAAAAAGACATCCCAGCTAGAAATGTTTTGTTCTAGAAACATTCTGAGAACATTACCATGAAGTTCTAATAATGTTTTCAGCGGGTAGTTTTATTTTGGTTCCCAGAATGTTCTCCTAAAAGGTACACAGCAAAAACTCCAGTGATAAAAAGTTAATGAGATAATTAAGTGATTAATTGAGTGACCATTATTGAAGACACCTGATGTTAACAAGCAGAATCACTGAAGGAGAAAAATCACTATTTTTAAGTCACCATTATGGAGATTGGTGTTTGCTTTAGTTGGGCAAATTTTAAACTTTAAATTTTGTTTGGCTGTTGTAACTGAGTTATAACTCCCAGATGAACAAAGAGAAAATATGATCAGATGTTGTTGGTTATGTTTTGATATAATCATCATTTGACCTGAATCACAAAACTCATTTAGAGCCTAATCTCTGACTTAATTTTATATTGTTGATTACATCAAGTGATTCTACAACATATTCATAACGCAATGCATGATGGGAGTCATGAATGAGTTTTGATTGGTGGCATCCAGAATGCACTGCAACATGCTTTATAATTGTCACCATTGTTGAGATTCACAGGCTGAATCTTGATGTCTGTGTGTCTAAATAAAATCTTTTGAACATAACTATTTCGGACTATTACAATATTTTGGATTCTATAGAAAATGCTACAAATCGTATGCTATAAAACCACCAGGCTGCTGCAATCAACACTCTCTAAACTTTAGTAATCTGTTGTAAGTCGCTTTGGAAAAGCATCTGCTAAATTACTAAGTGTAAATGAGTTTAGTGTTTCAGGTCAAATGATGATAACGTCAAAACATAACCAACACCACCTGATCACCTTTTATCTTTGTTCATCTGTCAGTTATAACTTAGTTACAACAACCAGACAAAATCTAAAGTTAGTAGTTTAAGGGTCAAGAGCCCAACTAAAATTAGATTTTCTCCTTTGGTGATTCTGCTTGTTAACATCAGGTGTCTTCAATAATGGTCAATCATCACACAATTAATCACTTAATTATCTCATTCATTTTAACACTCATCAGTGTTCATTTAACACTCATATTGTAACACTTTAACCCTTTGAGTGTGGAGTCAAATAAATTCCCAGGAGAGTTAATTTAACACTGGAGTTTTTGCTGTGTAGGATAACATTCTCTTAAAACATCCTCAAAATGTTACAGTTAAAACATTATATCTTAGTTTACATTTAACCTTACAGAAAAATTATTTGGAATGAGAAAACATCCTCAAAACATTCTTTGAACATTACATTCAAATGTTTTCTTTAAAACATTAACCAAACTTGTAGGGAATGTTAGCCAACGTTCTGAGAACGTTCCCTGCTAGCTGGGATGTGATCTAGAACTTTATTCAGTGGATGCCACTGTAAAGACTGTAATCTAACACTCAGAGCTTTGTTTCAGTAAAATTCAATAAAGGTCTATTAGTTGTGCTGCATGAATCTTCTGTGATTACTGGAAACATGACACTTAAAAATTGGTCAGTAACATAAAATATTTACTAACTTACCTTGAATAATGACAATATTTGTAGATGTTTCTTTGTCCTCTTCTGAAATGGCGACTTGCTCAACAAAAGCACTGATCTTCTCTTCACTTCCGTGTTCTCACAAAGTCTGTGGGTGTTTCTTAGTAAATTTGGTAATATATTCACAGATTCGAACTTCCCGGATCAATAACTCGTGAGCTAAACGTTTTTAAAACACAAATGACACATATTTTCAATAATAGTAACGCAGACAACAAGCTACAACCAAATTTTCCTCAATGATGTTTCTTTGTCCTCTTCTGAAATGGCGACTTACTCAAAAGCACTGATCTTCTCTTCACTTCCGTGTTCTCATGAAGTCTGTGGGTGTTTCTTTCAGGAGTCAAACAACATGATAAAACTGAGATAAAAACATCCATTCAAGCAAGCAAGCAAACATATATTTGTTTATGTATCTTCGTGGAGGTTTTCCATTGATTTCTTTTGTTTTTATACTGAGCTAATATTTCCTATCCTCTACACCTTCTAATGGTTATGCTCAATTTTTTTTGTTTCATTTTCATTGTGTTCTCTTCCTGGTTTGTCTGCCTCATTCTTGCTACTAACTGTGCGATTTCAGCAATTATTTAAGATCATGACAATGCACACTGCATGACATGGATCTAATAAACTTGGAAATGACATGTATGTAGACTGTACGATGATGACACCTATTAAATCGTAGGCAAGTTAGGCTGTGTTAATGTTAATAAAACAACTAAAGAGACACTGTTCTTCACTAAAAAACTTGAGTAGCTTAAATAAGAATCAACGTATAATTTATACAGTGAAGTCTATGAAGTGTTTTACTTTTTACATTTGTTTATTTAATTTCTTATTTGAACGGTGCTGTTGTATACATCTGTGTCTGAAAAATAAAGCACTGTTTATTTAATTTGTATATTATTTTGTGTATTTGTAAAGTGCATATTTGTTCTTATTTTTAATAACAAAGATAAAATAATGAAATAAAGATTTTTATCTTCTTCCACTATGGCCTACATGGTCTGTCTTTCTTTTTTCTGTTATATTTTGCAAATTATATTATACTTCTCTTTTTTAAAAAAGGAAAATCAAGGTTTTAAAATAGGAAACTTTGTTTGGCTGTACTGCTTTGTGACTTGCAAAATAGTAAAAAACAGCATCGTAATCAAAAAATCGTGATAAAATAATGAATTGTGATTTTACTGAAAAAAATTGTGATATGATATTTTTGCCATATCGCACAACCATAAAAGAGGCAATAACAGAACAGCGCTACAAAGCTGCATAAAAGAAAAAAAAAAAAAGAAAAAAACTACGACAAAATGCGTTGAAGTGGGGATTCCACTGAAATGAAGGATTCCTGTCCCTTATACGACAACCTGGATAAAATTTTGGGTGCAAGAGCTTGTGCTGATCTGACAGATGTTGTCGAAGGTGGAAGTGTGGACATGCGCAATGCACAGGTTCCCTTTCTGGTTCACTTTAAGTCCACACATAGAGTCCACACCGTTATTTTGAAATGCATTCAACTTCGTCAAGTGGACAAGGGAAGTTTACTTCCTTGTTTAAAAGTTTACATATTTGTTAGTGTATCTTCAATGAGTCTTTCCATTGACTTCATTTGTTTTTATACTAAGCTAACTTACTTTCCTTCCATAATTTCGAACGGAACACTCAATTTAGGTTTCTTGTGTGGAAAAAAGAACAGATGCTAGTGTGCAGAACCGCTTCTTTCTGATTGCTATTACAGACAAACAGCGATTTACAATGGATAAAGTAAAATTGCACTATTCTCAAGAGCTGCTGACAGTAAAGCTGTTTCAGACTGATTTCCTTGAGATAACACAGGAAAGTCTAGTGTTCAAAAACAACACCTGAACTACGTATGAAATTAAGAAATTATTTGATCTGACTTTTCATGAGATTTACTCACATTATAAAAGTCAAATAAAGATTTGAATGTAAATTCTTGCACTTTGTTTGCCCAAGCCTAGTGGTGATGAAAAAGAGAAAACTCTGTCCTGTTACTGTCCATAGACACAATAAAGACAGTAAATAGACAAATACAGCTGTCAGTCAGCGGCTTTCAATAAACAAAAGTAGCTATTGCTCATTGTTAGTTAATACATTAACTAACATTAACTAATGAGACCTTATTGTAAAGTGTTACCTATTGTTCTTTATAGCTCTTTTGCACTTTAATCATGAAACATTTTATTTTATAAATTTTTTTGTGTAGTTTTATTGCATTTAAATGTTCATTTAAAAACACTTTTTTGTAACTTAATTAATAGTGATAAAAGCTTCATTAATTATCGTGATGTGAAAATTTGATACATCACATGCCTACTACCAATATCCAGCAACTGCTGAATTGTCCCTCGCAACAATTTTGATCAAACAATTAAAATATATTAATGTGTAACCACTGCTGTTGTAATTTTGGCCTCATCTGAAACTGGTCACGTCATTGGCATTACCTGAGAAGTTAAAGTAAAAAGAATAAACGTATAGCACAACATTCCCTCATGCTGGGATCGTTTTCCTCCTATAAAAGAGGATTTTATTTCCCCCAAATATACTAGTTAATGTTATCGCATTACACTCAAGTTTACTGAATTAGCCAGTATAACAACTTTCTCAAAAAATAATAATGATTTAAGTTTTGGGAATGTTTCCACCTTGTTAAAGTGACCGACCTACAGAAAAGATTGTTTATAAATCTTTAGTTATGCTGTTATTGCCAAATATCAGATTCAGTCTTTTGTCCATTTCTTTTCTTTCATTTAGCACAGGTTTTGTATTTCTTTTTGGATTTGATTGATCACAGGCCTCATTGATCTGAGATTATGAGTTTATGCAAAAGTCTTTCACAAATGCTAAAATGTGTTTATGTCCCCACCAATCTCAAAATCAAACCTACGGCCTTGCTGCAAAGTTTTTTAGGTCCCACTTTATATTAAGTGTCCTTAAGTACTATGTACTAACATTTCAATTAATAATTAGATACAATGCACTTATTGTACATACATGTTTTTACATTGTATTTCTACTTTTAAAAAAACCTGCATGTCATTACATCTAGAATTACACTGTTGATCCATCCCTTAAACCTACCAAAACCACCAAACCTGTCCCTACCCTTACCCGTATCTCATCTCAATAGCAGAAAAAGTGGTTTGCAATACAATATGAATACAGTAAGTACATTGCACTTATTGACAGTCCTTAAGGACACTTAATATTCAGTGGGAACCTTTTATATATTTTCATTTTTTTTTAATGTGTATATTTATAACACTTCACTTTGTATTATATTATCTTTGCATAAAATTACAACAAAAAACTAAACTAGTTAATGCTGCTGTAGGAGTGACGGTAAAGTCGACATCTGGCCAGCAGCCATATCACCCTGTAGCCCAAGACTGGTTGCCCACTGAAGCTAAGCAGGGCTGAGCCTGGTTAGTACCTGGATGGGAGACCTCCTGAGAAAAACCAGGTTGCTGCTGGAAGAGGTGTTAGTGAGGCCAGCAGGGGGTGCTCACCCTGTGGTCTGTGTGGGTCCTAACGCCCCAGTGTAGTGACGGGGACACTATACTGTCAAAGAGCACCGTCCTTCGGATGAGACGTAAAACCGAGGTCCTGACTCTCTGTGGTCATTAAAAATCCCATGGCATTTCTCGTAAAGAGTAGGGGTGTAACCCCGGTGTCCTGGCCACATTCCACACATTGGCCCTTACCAATCATGGCCTCCTAATAATCCCCTTACATTGAATTGGCTCTATCACTCTCTCTCCTCTCTCCACCTATAGCTGGTGTGTGGTGAGCGCACTGGCGCCGTTGTTCTGTGGCTGCCGTCGCATCATCCAAGTGGATGCTGCACACTGGTGGTGGTTGAGGAGAGACCCCTGATATGATTGTAAAGTGCTTTGGGTGTACAGTAGTACATATGAAAGCGCTATATAAATGCCTCATTCATTCATTCATTCATTCATTCATTTTCTCTCTTCTGACTGCCGTTATCAATCTCTCTGTTTGTGAAAGTTTTTCTTCTGCTGTTTGAGCAAATGGGATCACAAAATATATATTTAATGAATTCTCTTATTCACCGCTATAGAAGTTCACCCAACTATGACGACTTCTGCTTTTGAAAAAAAAAAAAATGTGAAAAATGCGCTGCCACTTTCATTCACCGAGAGCTTTAACATCAATATAAGCACCGTAATAACATACTGTAGATGTAGCCGTTCACAATATTCACCTATATTATATTTGATAACCTCTCCTTAAGCCATCTACAATTAATCAACTGAAATCAAAGACCCATCGAGTGATTGTTTAAAAAAAACAGTTTATATGGACATTCAGATACAAATTACATCACAAATGGAATCAGAATATGCAGAGAGAGAGAGAAATAGTTCAACTCAAAAACACGGTTACACTGTAAACCAAAGGAGAGTATGTGGAACAGGTATCATATTCATAAGGTGCGAGAATGGAGAATAAAAGAGACGCCATCTTTAATCCTTTACTGCACGAATGGAGGGGATTTCAGACTTTCACTCCATCATCAGAAGACAAACGTCATGCAAGAATTCAGTCTCCTCGTATCAAAGATCTCCGAGCTCTCGGCGCTACAGGAGAAACGTACAAGGGACAGAGAAAGAGAAACAAGCAAATCCGCCGTATCTTTTCCAATAGCATCTTTAAAAGCCAGAAGATCAGAATGTAGGTACTGAGATATTTTAATCTCTTATAATACTGTGTAAAGTGTATGCATAGACTGCAAGTACCATTTAAACATAAAAAAACAAAAACTAAAGAAAGCTGTCTGGTTTAGTGTTCAGTTTTTCATTCTCTTAGTGTCGATGAAACTCAACCCCTCATACACACAACACAGCTGAAGTGAAATCAACTCCGAAACTTTAAAATGGCAAAACGTTTTCAGTCCTGGACCCGATTACAATTACATGCACCTAGAATCTACTGAACGCACGTCCTGCAAAAAAAAAAAAAGAAATGCATGTGTTTTCACAGATAAAGAAACCGCTGTGGTCTTGGTTTGCAATAAGAGGATTCTGCAATTCCATCTCCAGCCATTTTGAAATAATTAACGAGCCACTTCAAACAATATCAAAAACCTATTGATAAAAAAAAAAGAAAAAGAAACCAAACAATAGAATTACAAATATGTTTACACACACAAATCAAAAATGTGCTTGACTCTTCTTTGGAACCAAAATTCAAAGAAAGCAAAATACCAATATACTAAAGGGAAAGAGGACACACTCTGCAAGACAAAAAAAAAAAATACTATGTAGTTTTCCTTTAAAAACCGACATTTTTTAATCCGCTTCTCAGAAAGTTGGGCTGAAACTTGCATATTTTACAAAACTATGCTAATAAAAGACCTTCCGTCGATATTCCACAAGAAGGGCTTTTCAATCCCAAAATCAAAAAAAAGAAAAAAAAAAGAAAAGTATTGTATTTCATAGCATAATTTAAATACTTGCTATAGTCATTATGCCGTCTTTTTGTGTATTAATGTGGATTCAGATGATGTCCTGCCCTTCATCAAAGCCAACACACAACCATGAGAAACTAATGACGATAATAATTAATAATAATAATAATAATAATAATAATGTTTGGTAAAATTTTGTGTCTATTCTAGTTTACTTGCATATAATGACTATTTAATTTTAAAGGTACGCCTCTTGAAAATGGTCTGAACGGAGGTACTGTTTAAAGAACACAAAGCTTTCAGCAAGACGGATTATTATGACACATCGTCCCGGTCGTGTGCGTCACACTGCAGTGATTCGTAACAGCGGTGGGAGTTTCCTTTCATCCATGATCTTTCCAAAGAAAGGAAAAGCATGATGTAGTCTCTCATCATGTTGCTGTATTTGGGATAATAGCATCGTCCTCCCGTACAGAGCTGATGGGATCCACATATTTCAAGATGATCCTTAAAACCGAGAGCGGTCCGGATGAATGTCTATATTTCTTAAAGAATATTGATCATTATTGTAGTGTGAAACAGTGAAGGGTGACACGAACTTCACTGCGGTCCTGACGCTCTGTGCACATGTAGTTCAATGGCCACTAGAGGCAGTCTAGAGCCGTTACTGCATGCATATGTGCAGAAAGACGAGCCGAAGGAAGAAATGATTTGAGCTTCTCAGTCAAGCAGTTTCAGTCAGAGATCTGTTACAATTTAGTGTTCAATGATGTCAGGTTTCCTTAAAAAAAAAAAAAAAATCCACCTTCTTTGAACTGATTTAGAGTTGCATTCCTTTTTCAAAGTTCGTAACAGACGCGTTATGCTTCTTTTTTTTTGTTTTTTTTTGTCCAAAAGTGTGATTAGGTTTTTCCCTCCGAGGTCAGCAGCTGTTGGTGAAGTATCAGAGAGACCGGAAATCTGGAAGTGTATTAAAGGTGTTTAATATGGCGAAAACCGGCTGTATCCTCCTCTGTAGAGAGTGGCCTGTGGAAGAGAGATTGGTTAGAGACCTGCGAGCGAGAAACTGAGAAACTAGAGAGTGTGATGGACACTAAAGCAAGAACAGTTCTAAATCCACTGTAAAACACGGCTTCAAGGGGCTTATTGCTTTTATAAAACGGTTACTCCATAAATATATTCATTTTAACATTTATTTTATTCATAAAATAAACACCACGGCTCACGAACGCGGCTCAACCAATCAGAATCAAGGACCGGAACTATCCGTTTTATAAAGAAGGGTATCTCTCACCATCGCTCCGACTCCATACGCCGCTGCCGCCGCTGCCGCGGGAGTCGCTAATGCTGCCGCGTACGGATCCGCCGCATACACACGCCCGTAGCTGGACACACACACAGATTTCAGAGACAAAAAACATGATTACAACTCAAAATCAGGGCCATAACCACCATAGACACTGAGGTGATCATGTGATTGATGAAAAATTAGACCAGTTCAAACGTCCAACAGTGATAAAAACTATTTGTGTCAAAATCTGCCATTTTATATTGAAAATATTGGCTGAATCATTTACATGATTCATAACTGGTAAAAGGTGACAAGACGAAAAACATTTAGCATTTATTATTTTAAATCCTTTAATGATTTAATTCCTTTAACCCTACAGAGGAGTTTCTTGCTAATGCTAATGTTATCGCCTTGGACTAAAAGCGT
>NC_137131.1:43928347-43985847 GCF_949319135.1 Squalius cephalus
TTCGTGATATGTATCGAATCGTGACATGAGGGAATCGTTACACCCCTAATTAAAACTATTTAAAAATCATACAATAGCATAGTATTATTATTCATTCACAATGGCTTCGATTCAATGAAATAAATATATGCCGAGTGTTTAATATACTGTAAACATGTGCTTTAATTACTTACATGTGTGTAGTTTACATGCGTCTCCGTTCACAGTAAATGCTCCACATGAACTGTTATTATGTACATGCATGGAGCGTCTCAAACTCCATCTCTGCAAATGCTGAGTTTGAGTTGATTATAACGTTCATCTGGGAACGCGATGTGTTAAATCATTAATAAACACAGGAGAATACATCAATGTATGTTTACATGTTTTGATGTCCACATATTCTCGTTCAAGAAACTACAGCGGCTGCATCACTGCTATTGTAAAGAAGTTTTCAAATATTAAAGATTAAGTGAACATTTGAATTATATGCCATTTGGCCAATATTAATCAAGGGTTTGATGATAAACGCTGCGAGTGCGAAACCAACAACACCTCGCTGGCGCCCTCTGCAGGCATTCATATGCATAATGTACATAAGTTAATTATTTATAGTATGTATATTATATTATGTATTTTAAGAGTGTTTTTCTATAAAACTATATGACTACTTGCTTTTAATACTTTATTTGAATCAAATATTATTGCCTCATTGTTATTAAATGTGTTTTTAAAGTCTTTTATTGTTTACTTGGGTCTGTATTTATTACCACAAAAAATATCCGATTAAATAATATCGGTCAAAAAAATGTACCAATTACCAAAATAATGGTTAGTGAAAGCCCTAGTCATAACCTATTAAAATATTTACTTAAATATTTTCATATCATTTGATTTTTATTGTGTGTATTTGTGTACACGAGTAACTATTGTTTAAATGTATTTAATGTTACAGTTCGATCCTCTCATCCTCGATATCAAGAGCACATCCGGGTGCCGTCATGAGTCCTCTATACATGTGCGTTCCATTATCAGAATGATTTTGATTATATCTTTGGAGGTTGGTGATGACGTACAGTACAGGTCAAAAGTTTGGACACATTACTATTTTTAATGTTTTTGAAAGAAGTTTCTTCTGCTCATCAAGCCTGCATTTATTTGATCAAAAATACAGAAAACAAATGTAATAGTGATATATTACAATTTAAAATAATTGGTTTTCAATTTATTATACTTTAAATTATCATTTATTTCTGTGATGCAAAGCTGAATTTTCAGGATCATTACTCCAGTCTATCACATGATCCTTTAGAAATCATTCTAATATGATGATTCATTATCAAAGTTGGAAACAGTTCACAGTTCAACCTGTGATATTTTTTAGGATACTTTGATGAATAAAAAGTAAAAAAAAAGAAAAAAAAAAAAAAGAAAAAAAGAAGCAAATTAAAAAAAAATAGAAATTGTTTCTTTTGTAACAACAATATACACTGGTCAGTAATTTGGGGTCAGTAATTTTTTTTCTTTCTTTTTTTGAAATAAATCAATACTTTTATTCAGCAAAGATGTGTTAAATTGATCAAAAGTGATAGTAAAGAAGATTTATATTATTAGAAAGTATTTTTTTTATTTTGAATAAATGCAGTTCTTTTTAACCTTTTATTCATCAGATATATTAGGCAGCAGAACTGTGTCCAGCACTCATAATAAATCAGAATATTAGAGTGATTTCTAAAGGATCATGTGATAGACTGGATGTCACATGTGACCAGAGGTGGGTAGTAACGAAGTACATTTACTTCGTTACATTTACTTGAGTACTTTTTTAGAAAAATTGTACTTTTAAGAGTAGATTTGAATGTGGGTACTTTTTACTTTAACTCGAGTACATTTCTAATGAAAAAAACTGTACTTTTACTTCGTTACATTGGGCGACGTTCCTCTCGTTACTTTATTTTAATGCAATATGTGTTGTTAAATGCGTAGTTTATTCCAAGCGCGATGTATCTTTTTTTTCTGGACTTGAGCGATGCTCAATTCACAAATGAATCACTCTTTTGAGTCGATTCTGTTCAAAGACTTCATCAAACAAGTTGGCAGATCTGTCTAAGTCGGTTCGCGAATCAGTTTGAATGATTCAGTTCCTGATTCTGTTCAGTTCCTGCACGCACTGAATCATCTGAAGCGATTTCAATTCACACTGGACTCGGAGTCGTAACAGGAAGATTTAAGCACATCCTGAGCGTTAGATGAAGTGGCAGTGGACCTACAGTACAGTCAAGTGAGAGCAAATCTGCAAATGCATCATATTTTTGCCAGTGATGAAAATCTTTATTAGTTGAACATCTTCGTAAGCTGTCTGTGAATGAATGATTCCACAGGAGTCAGGACGATATTCGATTTCATTTCACTCAGGTAATACATTTGACAACCAAACAGATTATTACGCCACGATACTAGAAAGTATGACATTACCCATTTTTTGGACATATACATTAATTTATTAAATAAAGCTACCATTGTTCACAGTTTATGAACACCCGCCATCCCGCGGTATTGTGTGTATTGTTGCGCAGTGGCGTGCGAACTCGACTTGAAAACGAATGCCTTTGCCTGCCGTAGACAGTTAACCAGTTTAAACATGCTTGCAGAACTATACATTTGATTATATTTTGGAGAACAGTCAGAAGAAGATCCGTCGATGTACTTTTATTATTATTTTTTTGTGTTCAGATGTTCAGTAGCAGTCATGAGCGCGAGCATGTGAAGAGTTTTTAACTCTTTCTTCTGTGTCAATTACATGCCTTTGAATGCAATACTCTGCAGATTCACTATATTTCGACATTGTCTAATAATCCAAATGTAGTTGTATAAGTTACTATTATACAAACCAGAGGACAGGCAATGATTTTCGAGCTATACAGATGGCAGAAATAATGCTTACGTCTCTCTTCTGTTTTTGTTGCAAAGATAGCTGATGATAATAGTCATTTAAATAAACAAAATCTAAATAATATCATTATATATATATATATATATATGACGACTTCAGAGGCAAAAGCCTCTAAGTACCATCTGAAATTTTCTTCTAAAAGAGCATTTTTATCAAGCTTGTATGTTTATGTTCACACTTAAATGGCAATGAAAAGTAGCCTACCTATTAATTGTCATTAAAGTGAAATTACTGAACTTAAATATACGAGCTTGATAAAAATGATTGTTTTAGAAGAAAATTTCAGATGGCACTCAGAGGCTTTTGCATCTGAAGTCTTCATACACACATATATATATACATATATATATATATATATATATATATACAGTGCTATGCATAAGTTTAGACACCCATGCTAAAGTTGACTAAAAAGAGGAATAAAAAATCATATTTTGGAAATTGAACTTAATGCCTTAATTTAAAAAATTAGGAAAAATCCAACCTTTAAGGACACCAATTTTCTTTGTGAATGAATAATGTATCGTAAATAAATAAATGTTCTTCCTTAAAATACATGGTGCATAAGTGAGTACACCCCTATGTTAAATTCCCATAGAGGCAGGCAGATTTTTATTTTTAAGTATTTTTTTTTTTTTTTTTTTTAGGATACTATGCATCCTGATAAAGTTCCCTTGGCCTTTGGAATTAAAATATCCCCACATCATCACATAGCCTTCACCATACCTAGAGATTGGCATGGTTTTATTTCAGTTAGCCTAATAGCTAGTTTGATTTGCATTGAGAGATGATCTTATGGAAAGTACCCCATGCCAATCTCTAGGTAGGGTGAAGGCTATGTGATGATGTGGGGCTATTTTAATTCCAAAGGCCAAGGGAACTTTATCAGGATGCATAGTATCCTAAAAAATTTTTTTTTAAAAATACTTAAAAATAAAAATCTGCCTGCCTCTATGGGAATTTAACATAGGGGTGTCCAAACTTATGCACCCTGTATTTTAAGGAAGAACATTTATTTATTTACGATACATTATTCATCCACAAAGAAAATTGGTGTCCTTAAAGGTTGGATTTTTCCTAATTTTTTAAATTAAGGCATTAAGTTCAATTTCCAAAATATGATTTTTTATTCCTCTTTTTAGTCAACTTTAGCATGGGTGTATTCACTTATGCATTGCACTGTATATATATATATATATATATATATATATATATATATATATATATATATATAGGCCTATATGATCCGAAGTAACTAGTTACTCGCTACTTGAGTAGTTTTTTCATTGGATAATTTTTTACTCTTACTCAAGTAACTATTAAGATTATTACTTTTACTTTGAGTAAATATTTCTATAAATACTTGTACTTTTACTTGAGTACAGTTTTTGGATACCCTACCCACCTCTGCATGTGACACTGAAGACTGGAGTAATGATGCTGAAAATTCAGCTTTGCATCACAGAAATCAATTATTTTTTAAAGTATATTCAAATAGAAAACTATTATTTTAAAGTTGTAATAATATTTCACAATATTACTGTTTTTTTTCTGTATTATTGATCAAATAAACGCAGCCTTGATAAGCATTAGAGACTTCTTTCAAAAATATAAAAAAAGGTAATGTTTCCAAACTTTTGACCTGTACTGTAGTACGAGAACACGAGGAGGCAATATTGCATATCGAGAAACGGCCGTCGTCTCAGATCAGAAAGATGAACCTTGATTTGTACGAGGTCAAACATCTCACCTGCGTAGAGCTCCGGTCCGTACATCGCGCCCATCATGGGACTCAGTTTCCACCCAGCTGCATCCAAACACAGAGAAAATCCCCCGATTATCTGCATGGCTTCATTGCTATCAACTGAAGAAGAACTCAAAAACCATGGTGAGGTGGTTTTACCGTAGGGCAGTGTACTGAGTCCTTCTCCGTTAGCATACGGGCTAACCAACTTCTTATTGGTCATCACTCGAGCCGTGGCGTTATTGACCTGTTCAACAGAGACAGAATGAGAATCTGATCAGAGACAGAGAAGAAAAAGCACTGGTGCATTCAAAACTAGAGCTGTTTTAATCCAAACGTCATTCTGCAAACAGTTAGAGGACTAAATATGTGAAGATCACTGAGAATTACGATATTTACATGTAGTGAAGTTCACAGATCACCCAAATCTCAAAATAAAAGACATTCGATAATCAATTCTTTGAACTATATTTACAGCAGAAATTGTGGACTCATTGATATTCCCTTATATTGCTTCATGCATCAAAAAACTCCCACTGATTTTCAAACATTCAACACAAAAACCCAGAAATCAATGCGTAAAAGCAAAATGAAAAACAGGGCATTCCATTGCTAAAATGGAGGAGAGAGATAAATAGAGAGAAACAAAGAGATCACACATGACGAAATCAATACACTGTGCACAGCTCTTAGCAAAATCACATTCAGCCAATTACAGTCCATTAACCAGAAATGAGCATATCAGCCAATCAGCAAGCATCAGATGCAGCCTATGGACCAATCCAAATACTCTGCAGCTTAATCCCGCCCCCTCGTGAAAACAACACATCATACCGAGAGAGAAGGGGGGGATGTTCAGAAACAGAGGGATGCAGGAAAGAAAAGAAAAAAAGAGCCAGTCGACATTCAATGGAACCACAAAAACGGGAGAAGAAAAGAGGGAGACAGACAGACAGAGAGAGAGAGAGAGAGAGAGAGAACAATCCACCCAATCAGAAACGTCAAACTCAAAAAGCCATCCAGTTTGTCATGAACAAGTACACCAAAGTGCGTCAAATGAAAGGAAGCCTGTGATTGGTTGTTGTCAGACCTTGTGAGGAGTGACGGAGTTTATGGGTGAGAGAGAGAGAGAGAGAGAGAGAGAGAGAGAGAGAGAGAGAGAGATGCATATGCTACATGTCACAATAAATGAAATCATGAAGACGGAAAACACCGGCAGGCATCAACACGGTTCTTTCACACGCTGAAGACCAATATGCAAACACCGTCACACACACACACACACACTCACACACACACACACTGTCCATAACCAAAGACCAAAACAAGCTTGAGTCGCTCATCCTCACATGAATATAAGGGCAGAAATATCGTCTGAGGAACAATTTCGATGTGTGTGTATTTAGGGACGTTTTTGGCTCATAGGCTGTGCAATAATCAGCAGATATCTGGGCCTGAACTGGTGGAAGCGGGATGGAGTGATCCAAACAATCACAAATGAGATGAAAGATGCATGTTAGGGCCGGGCGCTATGACCATAAGACACGTGTCAGTCGGTCGAGATGGTCCGAGAGTGGCATGATCTCCAGATGATCCTCCCGAGTTCGGGTTGCACCGCTGTTTATAAGAGCTTACTTAAATTATAATGTTAGTCCACATTAGAAGCTTAGTTACTAGCTAATTTTTAACTAATTCTCTACTTAATTTGGTTACACTATTAGTTCTTAAGTCCGAGAGTAGCTAGGCAAAGTAATGCAGTCACAAAATACACCATTATTACCTTCAATGATCCGATCGTGGCCTTCAAACTCATGAGCAGAAGTTCTGTCGAAACGCAGTGGATTTCAGTTTATGCTTAATTATTAATAAAAACTGTTAAAAATAGGTTTACACTGAAATATAATACTTAATTATGAAATAGCGTTGTATTTTTAGGACATTCAGCAACTCTATTTAAAATTAAGGAGGAAAAAATACTGACACAAAAAGCTGACGAAACAAACCTCGACTCCTTGATTGCTTGTATTGATGCAAAATGTAAACTATTCTCGCTCGGCTCTAATCTGCTAAAGATTATAAGATATTATAAACATTAACATCATGATTTTCTATGAAGCTGCTTTGAAAAGCGTTGTGAACTGTTTTATTCCAGCCATTAGTCCTGGTTAGAGGCTTGCATACATATTTAGTTTATACGTAGTTACATTTAAATTACAGCCGGGTTCAGACTACGCGATACTTTTGTCTGTTCCGATAATCACTGTGTCGAATTATGTGATTTTGAATCCTTGTGTCGTGGACAAGAATCATGTCAGACTACACGCTGCTTCCCGAACCAATCAATCATCGCTAGCCATTTTAAACGATGTGCGATGGAAACTAGCGTCCGACTTCATTAGTGTGTGAACAAACAATAGTTGTACTAGCCTAATGCTAATTCAAGTACTCACCGCCTCTGCTATTGTTCACCAGCGTTTATCCCACCAGCGTCCACCGCATAATTCCACCTAGAAGCACCAATACCATCGGCTCGCTTTCGTTTCGGCATGTTTGAAAGCGGTGTACGGATCAGCTTCTGTGCTCCTATTGGTCGACGTCACAGATGTGATGGAAAAATTAAACAGGCTAGTGTTTCTGTTGTGATGTTGAACACCCTCCCCCTGTCAGTGATTGGTTGGAACACTATTTGTTTTGGTTTTGAGTGGTGAAACCAGATTGTTTTTGTGTGCAGATCTCAGAGCCTAGGCTGCCTATAGAGATGCGGTTTTTTGACGGCATGCTTATGGGGCGGGCAGCTAGCGGATCGTTAGGAAAGATTAGATGAATGTGATCTTTTTTTTTTGGGCCTGAAATCACTGATACAACCTTTAAGACAGTCAAATGCTTTGTTCCTGAATGAATCATCCATTTGAATGAATCGGCTCAATGAATGATTCAATGACTCACTCATTAAGACAGTCAAATGCTTCCTTCCTGAATTAATCATCCGTTTGAACGAACTGGTTCAATGAATGATTCAATGACTCACTCATTAAGACAGTCAAACGCTTCCTTCCTGAATGAATCAGCTTTTTGAATGCATCGGCTGAATGAATGATTCAATGACTCACTTATTAACAGTGACTTGCTGTCACCTACTGCCAGTTTTAATTTCACATCAATATCAATATTCAACATTTTAATGTTTAAAACATTATATTTTTAATCTGCTTTAAGACAAAGCATGTGTAAATTCATAAGTCGACAGCATTGCTGAGTATTTCCTCCTTAAAACTGCAGTGAACCAAAGACAGTCTCAAAAACACGCTTTGAAATCGCTGGTGTTTCTGACGTCACAAACTACCTTGTAGCCAATCAGATCAACGTGTGATCGTCAACCAGTGGATCTCTGAGCTGAGGGAGTGAGTGGAGGCTCATTTGCATATTCATAGAACCACGCATACTAAATGAGGCAAGGGTGTCGAGTTACATTCAAAATATTTTAAGCCATGAAGATTTTTTTCAAGGAAAAAATGCTTAAATGTGTCATTTTGGTGATCAAAGATGAGTTTTAAGGGATAAAATGATTGACTACAGAGTGACTTTAAAAATCTATTTAAACTTATTGGAAAAGATCACTTCTGCACCACACAGAACATGAAGAATATCAAAACTTTAAGAGTCTCTGTCCACGGCCGTCCTAAACCTGCAAACGTACCAACACAATAAACACACTCAGCAAAATATCGTCTAACTAGCTTCATTGATATGATCCCAGAAAATATCGAGATATATAAATAGAGAAAATTTGTCAATATCGCACACCCGATGCCCATTGTCATTTACGAATCACCACTACACCCTACGAGGATCGGGCTGATTTAGTGTAGTCTGAACCCGGCATGAGTTTAATGGTGCATCTCAAAAAATATCAAGCATTGTGCAAGTTGTAACTCGGTGCTTAAACACGGCTGGTGCAACCGGCCTCAGGTCTGGCTATAGTCAAGTGACGCAGATTCCACATCATTCGTCTGTTAAATGATCTGATATGTTGGTTTGCACCCATTAAGTTCCAAATTAAAATTTGTGACCCATATTATAGATGTGTACGGTTGGTCCGAGACTCTGGTCATAACGCCCACCCCCTAACGAGAGCTCATTAGAACCACAGGATAGATAATTGGATGGATGGATGGATGGATGGATGGATGGATGGATGATGATGATGATGATGTGGAAGAGAGAAATGGAGGGGTTTAGTGTGACAGTCTCATATCAGCCATGTCAGTGCGTGGGAAAAGTGTTAATGATCATGAGAGCGATGGAGAAAAGAGGAGCAATGGCGAGCACTGGGGAGGGAATATCATTTCTGTCAGTACTCTGTGGTCCTTAGCGACTATAATAGACATGATTTCATAAAGCTCTTTTCCCCCATGCCTCTGATGAACAGAATATCAGGACAGACCTCAGGGAGGAGATGCGATTGCGCTAGCCGCGAACAGACGCCACTAGCTGGATGCGCTCGGCCAAACTTCGTAACGAGGACGAGGGCTGCCGTCGTCTCCGCAAGGGCTTTAACGCATCTCTGATCCCTCAACAAGCTAATCAGTGCAAAAGAGCGAAAGACCACAGTTTGTAAAGCTGGGGAGGGCTGGAGTTTAGATCTCAGGGGGTTTGAGTTGGTGGGATTGATCAGGGATGAAGCCGTACATACACAAACTTACCATGAGCCAGGAAACGGCGTGACGACACGCGAGCAGTTACCGTGGAGACTGACAACAATAACAACAACACAGAAATCGTCAAGGGAACAGAAAGGAAAAAGGAGAAAAATGAACCAAAAAAAGAAGAAAAAAGAAAAAAAGAGAAGAGCAAACCAAAGAGAAACAAACCAAATGCAAAGAATGAGTGAACAACTAGAAAAGAGGAGAGGAAAACAAAAAAGCAAAGTCCAGTGAAGAGCTCAGAAGTCTTCACCGGACGTGGGGAAACTCTGAGGCAGACATTCACACGGACTTAAAACAACAACAAGACAAATCTTCAGGTGATCAAATCTGTTGCTTTAGGAGTGCTAAAGAGCCTGCAGCCGCATTCGTCTGTGTCATAGAGGAGGAGGAGAAAGGGACGAATGATTAGAGGAACTCGACAAGCACACACACACACACACACACACACGCACACACACACGTAGTGAAATGCAGCACAGAGCGAATCTGCGACTGAGTCAAAAAAGCTGGAGCTTTACGGGCCAAAATAGAAGCAAGTTGACATGGAGGTACGTCTAAGAGAGCAGTCTGTGAGTCTAACATGCCGGACTAATGACATCACCCAGGGGAGGGGCCTAGACAGTGACATCAGAGGGTTTATAAATAGACACAGGGACAGGAAGTGATGCAACAGACAGGAAACACAGTGAGAGTGCAGACTGGCCAGAGAGAGAGAGAGAGAGAGAGAGAGAGAGAGAGATGAGTGAAGAGGTTGATGATTGTGCATCGCTCTCTCCACAGATCTGCTCTCCAGAAAACACAAACAAACATTAGGGTGTCATTACATACAGCAAAATATCATGATAAATATATTTCAATGGCATTCAAAAAAGCAAATCCAAATGAAACTGATTCCGTTATGTATATATATGTGTATATAAAAATCTGCTGCCTATTAAACCAGTTTCCCGCTTTCCAATGAATCTGATGGTCTGAAACTAATCAGACTCATGCAAACCCAAATGAAGCTGTCGCCGCTGCGCTCCCATGCAAACAGCCACGACACCAGGGGGCGCTAGAGCAACAGGCATCATGCATCTACACCAGGGGTGCCAAACACAGTCAAAGATGCTACGCTTAAAAACACAGCTTGGGTTATATGGGTAGAATATTCCCTTTTTTTGCTAATTAAGCAGAACATATGAACGCTTACGTGTAGAACCTTTTTATTTGCATGCAGCTTTTGGTTCATGTGCACGTTTGAAACCGAATCTGTGGACGACAAATGAAAAATGTTACGAGCAAAGAATCCCACAAAATCCTCTACTGAATGAGTCTTGCATGCAGAACATGGATGTGGTTTCAGAGCGGCTCTGGGCTGACTGAGGAGAGGGGACTTTTCCGATTTATATTTCCTAATCACTGATTTCACATGTGAGGCCTCTAGGGAATGAAATTAGTATTTATGCAGTTTATTAGTTTTGAATGCAGGGCTATCTAACAAATAACAAGAAAACTAAACAAATTATAATATACATTCAGATACTTAACATCTCAAGAGTACAAATGTTGTCTGATTACATTAAAAAAGGGATTTGAATGGAATTACTAAATCTCGTTTCACCACAGTACTGGTTATTAAGTAAGTGATAATGTACACTACCAGTCTGAAGTTTTCGATCGGTAAGATTTTTAATGTTTTTTAAAGAAGTCTCTTCTGCTATCCAAGGCTGCATTTATTTGATTAAAAATACAAAAAAAAACAGGAATATTGTGAAATATTATTACAATTTTAAACAGCTTTTCTATGTGAATATATAGTAACGTGTAATTTATACCTGTGATCAAAGCTGGATCATTACTCCAGTCTTCAGTGTCACATGATCCTTCAGAAATCACTCTAATATGAGGATTTAATGCTCAAGAAACATTTATGATTATTATCAATGTTGAATTTTTTTTTCAGGATTCTTTGATGAATAGAAAGTTCAAATGAACAGCATTTATCTGAAATAGAAACTTTAGTAACACTATAAATGTCTTTACTGTAACTTTTGATCCATTTAATTCATCCTTGATGAATAAAAGTATTAATTTATTTTATTTCTTTCCCCGAAATATTAAATAAAAAATCTTACTTGCCTAAAACTTTTGAAGGGTAGTGTTTAATGTTACAAAAGCTTTCCATTTCAGATAAATGCTGTTCTTTTGAACTTTCTATTCATCAAAGAATCCTGAAATAAAAATGTAAAAAACTGTTTTTAACATAATAATCATAAGTTTCCTGAGCATCAAATCATGATTTCTGAAGGATCATGTGACACTGAAGACTGGAGTAATGATGCTGAACATCCAGCTTTGATCACAGGAATAAATTACACTTTACTGTATATTCACATAGAAAACAGATGATTTACATTGTAATAATATTTCACAATATTACATTTTTTTTTTTGTATTTTTAATCAAATAAATGCAGCCTTGGATAGCAGAATACACTAGGTTTAAAAACATTAAAAATCTTCCCGATCCCAAACTTCTGACTGGTAGAGTAGCCGACTGTACATTATCCCCTTAATAAACAGCTACTTACCATGTAAAAAATAAGATCAATGTGCAATACTGTATTATTTTATGATCATACTTGTAGAGACGGCAGAGAGACCGAACGAACGCAGCTTTACTAACGGGTTTCCCAGCTGAGCGGCACTGGACGACGGTCACTGAAACAAAGAAAACATTCGACCCACATGACGCAACATTTCCGGCACATTGGAAAGTTTGACACCCCTGATCTACACACTAACATTACCATTAGTCCTAATTAAAACACACTTCCCAATTAACTTAGAAATAAAAATGACTTAGCCTGAGGTGACAAAAAAAAGAAAGGATAAAAACAAACTGAATGATTTCCCCGGTCTATGAGACACACACAGGCAGCGTCTCGAGGTCATGCAGGTGGAAACCCCTGGAGGAGTTCAAGAACTATTAAAACACCCAGAAAAACCAGCACTGCAACACGCTGGGCCTCACGAGGGGAAACACACGCGGCTCCATGCAGCACTCGACCGCTCACACACACACACACACACAGCAAGCAACAAGCTTCGTCTCATCTCCCAGATTCATAGAACAATCTACAAATGCACTAAAAAACAAGTACACAAGCATCTGAAAAGTGAGCCGTTTTCTCACAGTATGCACACGAATGCCATATAAAGGGTACAACACCAAATTTGTGAAAAGCATTCAGAATCATCGGACAGTCCTCAAGTGTCGTAAGAATCCAAGCAAATGTTTTATGAACAAAAAAGCCATTCAAACCAGGAGGAACAGAGACAGCATCAAACGCACGCATGTGATTGGCTAACTGTGAGCATGCTCAGTACAAAACAGGATGAACTCAAAACAAATAAACAAATCAATAGAAATAATCACATGCTGTTAATAACCAACACTCAGCCAGACAACAACCAATCCAAAAACAGCCGAGAAACTCAGAATCTACAGTGGACTGCAGTAGAGATGCAACCATGCATTGCTAAGCTCACACACACACACACACTTCCCATAATGCCACACACACACAGCTGAGCATCTTCCAGGACACATTAGGTCAGTTAAGGTGTGAAATGGGAACATCAGAAAGAGAAAGGCTCTCACCTCGATCTTCCGGCCCTCCACGATGGTCCCGTGGAGACGCTCGCGCGCCTTCTCTGCGTCCGCACTCGTCTCGAACGTCACAAAACCAAAACCCTGGAGCACGACGGAGATGAACACACACACACACATGAAGCGTATGACCTCTGAAACACACTCAGGAACGATTCACCCAAAACGTGTAGAGCATGAAACCAGATGTTTAGCAGAACGTTCACGCTGCTCTCTGAGGAATCATCACAGTATTCAATGATTCGTCATTTATTCTCACACAAAAGCATCATGTGACTTCAGAGTAAAATGGACTGCTGTGGGTTTTTGTTGTTCTTGGAGCTTTTTTATGCACATTTTGGGATAAAAATAGAAACGCATGATACGCAAAAACTCTAAGAATGGGCTTAACTGAGACAAATCATGTTTTTATCCTATAAGACCGAATGCGCTTAAACTATGATTGAAACATTTACTGAATAAATCCCTCGATGTGCAACAATAAACTCAGTGAGTTTCCCTCAGCGTCAGCTGTGATTGGATAACTGGAGTAACCAGTGGACCAATGGCGTCGCAGCGTCTCTAATGTTGGTTTGGTGTTTCTGAAACGCCGGAGTCGAAGTGTGTGATCAGGATGATTTAGTGTAATTCCCTCCAGAAGCGTCTCACACACACGAGTGTGTTCCCGAACACCAGCATCCGAACGCTAGAGAACATGACAGCGGTTACTGTGTTTCGTCTGACGCTCCGACACACTCGTTTATGATGGAGGGAAAAAGAGAAAGATTGCAGAAACTTAGTTCTCTTGAACACTTGAGAGGGAAACGCTGCTTTATTTGCAGATTCTTTTATGCGATATTCAAATTTTGTGTTTAATATGAAACATTGGATGGAATTGTCAACAGAAATCACATTTTATTATATGGTGCTTTTAGTCGTATTTGGAGGTTGTCAGTACATGTCACCATCTGACATCACTGTATTAGACAGAGCGTTCTCCTAAACATCAGAATCACGACGAGCAAATGAGGATTATATTTCATTTGGGTGAACTGTTCCTTTAGTGTAACAACATCTAACTATATTCTACATTATATTTCATATATAAATAACATATTGTTCTTAAATATATACATGCATGTGTGTGTATTTATATATTTTTTAGTTTCTTTTTATTTAAACAGGGACAATGCACAAATTAACATTAACCTTGTGTCAAAACAAGGAGAGATGCATTGTGCCAGGTTATAGCACAAGTGCTATTTTCCGCCCGTAGTCCCTTGGCAGATCAATAAGACAATAGGACAAAATTTCATAAAAGTAAAATACAAAACATTAAAATATACAATTTTACAACTACAGTCACACTTAATTTTCAATTAAAACTATCATATGCTCAATTGTTCCCCCTTCCTTAAACCAATTATATACAAAACAATTATACACAGCACACACACACATATATTATGTGTAAACAGTTTTATTTTGGATGTGATTAATCATTGCCCAGCACTAGTTTAAATGCATTAGATTGAAAACAGTTTCTTACCTTTGAGCCTCTCTCATTGAAAATGATCTCCACATCCAGAATCTTTCCAAATTGCTAAAATACCAAACACACACACACAGAGAGAGAGAGAGAGAGAGAGAGAGAGAAAGAGAGAGAGAGAATGCTCAACATAAACACACAGCTGTTTGAGTCATGCTATTATAAAAGAAGAGCTGCATTTACAACAATCTCTTCAACAGAAGTGACCCATCACTGAATGTAATTAAGCTGGACTGTGACGCTATTTTCTTCTAGACACAAACTTTGTTGCATTATTTTCTTGTTATCTCAGTAAAGCTGCTCTGAAACACTCTGAGTTGTAAAAAGCGCTGTATAAATAAACAAAGGTGACTTGATCTGACGCACAATGTCGGTCACCAGGGGGCAGAATTGTCCCTTTTACACGTCACAGTTTGTTGTTTGTAAAAGCATCTGATGAATAAGCCGTAAAAGCCTGTGTTACCCCGAACATCTGCCGCAGGTCCGGGTCCCGGAAGCGGAAGGGGATGTTGGACACATGGAGGCGTTTCGGGGTCCCTTTGGCCTCGGAGTCTTCACTGCCCGAACCACCGGCAGACACACACTGACCGTCCGCCTGAGGAGAGCCGTCTGACAGCTGACACACACACACACACACACACACACACACACACACACACACACACACACACACACACACACACACACACACACACACACACACACACACACACACACACACACACACACACACACACACGAATATTAGGGTTGGAAGAATATTCAATATTCAATTCTGGAATCGGATGCTTGTTATAAAATTTAAATTTCGATTCCTCTTATCGATTCCTTTGTGAGCATTTCAATATGACTTTAAACAATTCAATTCGAGACGACTCGCGCTATATTGGGCAAATCTTAAAGTGACAGCAGCCGTCTGCATAACAACACTAATCAAACAACACAAGAAAGAGAAAATTCACTCGTTTTTGACTAAATAACTTTTGTAAGTATATTTGTAATGTATATTTTACTCATAAAGTGCAGTGTTATTTTACATTTGATTACAGTTTCTGAACCTGAAAAACTCTTAAATAAATATTAAAACACTATTTCAATTGTATCCTTGTTCATTTGTAACTTTTTTTGCGATTGCTAATTCTTTGTTCTTTTTTAATGTCTGAGTGTTTACTTGTCTTTAATAATGCTTGAAGTTTATATTAGTTCGGCTAGTGGTTCTTCTACAGTGTTTTTAAACCACAGGCAAACGCTCCTTTAGCCTCTGGATTTGTGTTCATGATATTCAGCTACAATTAAATGGTTTGCAATAAGACTAAATGTAAATGATTTTCAATGTAAATGTAAAAGTTTCTTTTGTTTTTTTTTACCTTATTGGAATCAAAATTAGGAATCGAAAAGAATCGATAAGCAGAATCGAAATTGGAATCGTTAAAGTTCAAGCGATACCCAAACCCTAATGAATAATCAAATCACAATGGTTTGCAGTTCTAGAGGAAGTCGTTCGACACGTGTTGTTGTTGTTCCAGCTGGACAAATTATTGTTTAAATTAATACAATTTTAGCTAACTGTGATTTTGTATATGAACATTTCTGAAATACATAACTTTGTTACCTCTGATAATAGATGACGGTATTATACATTTAAGGCCTGAGTAATGATAATTAACAACATGTACTTACTATAGGGCTAGGATTTAGTTGAGGGTTAGTTGCGAGTAATTATGCATCATTTACTGTTTTTACTATGGTAAGTACATGTACAAGTACAAGGACACTGTAAAATAAAGTGTTACCCAGATCTCAGTAAATTGTAATGGACATTTTCTGTAAAGCTGCTTTGAAATGATGTGTATTGTGAAAAGCGCAATACAAAATAAATGTGAATTGATTTGAATCGATGAATACACAAATCACAATGGTTTGCGAATGTCCGAGAGGAAGTCGTTGGACACGTGTGTTGTTGTTCCAGCTGGCCAATGGTGCGAGAGATCAGATGTCAGCATTTGCTCAGAAGAGCTTTAGCACTTACTTGAGTGCTGGGGTTGGAGATGGGGGTGTTGCTGATAACTCCTGCCGGGGCCTCGCTCGGACCCCCTGCGGGGTAAATTGAGCCGCCCCCGAACTCCAGTGCCAGGCCGTTCTGAGGGGGAGGAGGTGGAGGGGGGGGGAACGAGGAGAACGGGGCGACGACACCCTCCTGAGCTCCCATCGAGTCCTGTGAACCCTGAGGACAAACACACACACACAGCGTTAAACACCCGAGATCCACCGACTCGGACTGAAAAACAGCTCGATTAACACAGGAAAAGTGAAATCAACTGGAACGGAGAGAGAGAAAGAATTCCTCCTCTCACGGATGAGATGCTGCACTGAGAGCCGGAGAGAGATTACGTTTCTCTCTTTCCTGGTGACGAGCGGATCCAGCAGCTGTTCAATATTAATGAGGCCCTCATGCATAATTTAGCGCACGGGCCTCAAACGCATACGCTAGAAGATGAAGCTAGCGCAGCGCACGCAGTTACTGAGCTAAACTCCCACGTCGGCTACAAAACCCTCTCTTTATAATCGTCAAACATCACGTTTAGTTTAATCAGTGTTAATGCACTGGATGATTGTGCATTATTTGAGGGATTTCCATCAAAACACATTTAGCTCATATTTCACACCGAATATCAAAAAGGGAGAAAAAAATACATTTTGCAAAGAAAAGAAAATCTATTTAAGGACAGTTTAGTTTTTTTTATATTGTGGCATAATGCATTAACTGTATTAATAAAAAAAGTAAATATTTTAATGAGCATACATTAGACAATATTACATTCTACCATATTATTCTTGCATTAATGAAAGTGAGTTTTTACAGGACAATAATTATTGGGGATGTGCTTACAGTAAAAAAAACTAAACAAAAAGGCTTTAATTCAAAATATTTTTTGCATAAAGAAAATAAAAATCTATTTTAGGGCAGGTTTTTTGTTTACATTGTGGTACTATGCATTTACATATACACATATATATGAAGAGTTCAGATGCAAAAGCCTCTAAATGCCATCTGAAATTTTCTTATAGAATGATCATTTTTATCAAGCTTGTATATTTAAGTTCAGTAATTTCACTTAAATGACAATTAATAGGTAATTTTTATTGCCATTTAAGTGAATTTACTGAACTTAAATATACAAGCTTGATAAAAATGATCATTCTAGAAGAAAATTTCAGATGGCATTTAGAGGCTTTTGCATCTGAACTCTTCATATATATATGTAGGTATGTAGGTAGGTAGGTAGGTAGAGAGATAGAGAGATGGAGAGATAGAGAGAGATAGAGAGAGATAGAGAGATAGAGAGAGAGATAGATAGATAGATAGATAGATAGATAGATACCTATATATATCTCAGCAAAAATTAGACTATACTGTATAACATTCTAATTCTTGCATTAATAAGAGTGTTTTTTACAGTATGGAATAGTATTGGAGATGTGCTAAAACTAAAAAAACTAAATACATTTTGCATAAAGAAAAAAAAAATTATATATATAGATGGCATTTACTGTATTAAAAAATGTAAAAAAAAATTTAATCAGCATAAATTAGACAATTTAACAAATACTACCATTTTATTCTTGCATTACATTAATGAAAAGGTTTTTTTTTTTTACAGAAAAATTAGGATTGGAGAAAACAGGCCATTTTCTTAATGCAACATATAATTCAATTTTGAGCTGAAATGTGTTTTCATTCAGCCATTGATGAGACTGAGCTAAACTGCTGATCTATCTGAGAAACACACGTCACATCACTGCAGAGAGAGAGAGAGAGAGAGAGAGAGAGAGAGAGAGAGAGGGGGGGGGAGCGAGAGAGAGAGAGAGAGAGAGAGAGAGAGAGGGAGAGAGGGAGAGAGGGAGAGAGGGAGAGAGGGAGAGAGAGAGAGAGAGAGAGAGAGAGAGAGAGAGAGAGAGAGAGAGAGAGAGTGCGAGAGAGCGCGAGAGAGAAAGAGAGAGAGCGAGAGCGAGAGAGAGAGAGAGCGGGGGAAAACACTGTTCTGTCAAGTGTGCATTCCTCCTCCAGCATCTCTTCCCTACATGGCAGCGGGATGAGAACGGAGAGAGGGAGAGAGGGAGATGAACGAGGAGAGACACGCAGTGAAAGACACATCCTGGTATTTATAGCTCTGAGATCTTCCCGTGAACCACAACGAACATTTATGAGCTACATTTCAGAATTCAGCAGCTTAAAAACACTCCTTCTGTGTCTGCAATTATCCATAATTATTATTGTTCCAGATATTTATGAATCAGCCTGAAGCGCCGAATGTACAGAATTCATTCAGAATCCGTTTTGTAGATCATTTCAATTTCATGACGCATTCACACGCATGTTGTGTAACGGTGTATTGGATCAGTGCACAAGCTCTTAAAGTGACAGTGGCCTAATAAACCTGCTGTCATCATGTTAATCAAAGAGCTACAGACAGAGAGAGTCACTCACTGCTCGACTGAATAACTCTATTAATCTGTACTTAATATTTTACATTTGATTACTTTAATTTCTGTAGTACCTCAATGCTACGGTTAGACCCACCACAAAAACTCAGTCATGTTTAATTTTGTCTCTTTTTTCTATTGTATATTATTTATGCTATTGTTTGCAATTTGTTAAATTGTTCTTATTTTATTACGGACTGTTTACTTGCCTTTTTTTCTAAATGTAGTTCAGCGATTCAAATAAAGCCTCCCTGTGCAGTGTGTACGCTATTACAACAAAATTACCCAAAAAAAATAAAAAAATAAATTCATGATGCATTATTTTGTATGGCTATATATATATATATATATACTTTTTTTTTTTGCCATACAAAATAATGTATCATGATATTTTTTTTTTTGGGGGGGGTAATTTTGTTGTTTTACCCAACGACATACATACACATATATATATATGGTGGTTTTCCCTGTGGTATCAAAAATGGCATCGAATATCAATATTTTTCAAGATATCATATCAAAGTTGGAAATTCCAGTATCGTGACAATGCTACTGCATAGATGTTGTTCAGTTCTGATTAACAAACAGTTGACAAGAATTAAGCCGAGCGTTCATGCTCATGACACGATGATGCCTCACATACACACACACACACGCACACACGCACACACACGCACACACACGCACACACACACAGACTAAAAAAATATGCACAAACAGATATTCTCTGCAGAAGATGCATGTTATCGTACGAGAGGCCTTTATTAATCCATATAATTGATCTGTGTGTCAGACACAGAAGACACTCTCTCTCGGTCATCATAAACGCTGTGAGCGCGTGTTCATCCGAGCGAGGGCTTCGAAGCACTGGCAGCTTTAGTTACGGGTCAGCTGGCATCTGTGTAACGGGCGCTGTTATATATGGCATCTGTGCCACGGGTCTCTCGTCCACCGTAACGATCACAGCGCTCGGATCATTCACTGCCACCATCACTGCTGACTATACACCGCATCTGTGACCCTGGACCACAAAACCAGTCTTATAGGTCAATTTATTTTATTTGAATAAATAAGCTTTCCATTGATGTGTGGTTTGTTAGGATAGGACAATATTTGGCTGAGATACAACTATTGTAAATCTGGAATCTGATGGTGCAAAGAAATCTAAACATTGAGAAAATCTCCTTTAAAGTTGTTCATTTATGTTGGCGATTGTGCTGCATTCACTCACACAAATACATTTTTTATATATTTACAGTAGGAAATTTACAAAATATCTTCATGGAACATGATCTTAATATCCTAATGATTTTTGGCATAAAAGAAAAATGGATAATTTTGACCCATACAATGTATTGTTGGCTATTGCCTCAGATATCCCAGTGTGACTCGAGACTGGAGACGTGATCCAGGGTCACATAACTGAACATTCAGACGCTTCACAGATCCAGGTGTGTTAGTAGCACTTTAGAAACAACACAATCCTATTAAAACCTATAAAAACATTAAAAATATTAATAAACACTAGGGGTATCACCCCTTATTGGAAATTGGAGATTATTTCCTGGTAAAATAAAGGTAAATAAATAAATAAATAAAATCACGATTCGATATATATCACGACACAATATTACTGCGATACTCCAAGACATATGGTAAAAGGTTCACAAAAAATGAACTGTTGATTAAAATGCTAAATTTGGTATTATTGTGTGTGTAAATGAATAGTCTTGGACACAGCTGGAAACCCAAAACACAGGACAATAGAGACACCAGAATAACAATATTCATGATTCTGAAGCTGAAAACACAGAATTATTTTAGATGAATATGCCTTGCACTCTGACTAGATTTTTTTTTTTTTTTTAAACGTAGGCCACTTTTTATATATATTGGTAATATATAAGCCATTTGGCATTATCAAGACCCACAAATATTCCCCCATTGCATTATTATACATTATATTCAACATTATACAGTAGTTTGATGTAGTGCTGACACTAAAACTCTGTGCACTTGAATTCTTTCACACACAGGCATTTTTATTTTGGGTGAACTATACACAATACAGTCACTATCCACGATAAATATTGATGCATTTTTGTATTGCGATATATTGTGACATCCTTAATAAATACTAATACTCAAAGGAGTAAGATGAAGCTACCCAGAGGCGTTACCAAGATGGCCGATGAGCAAACAGACTTAAAAACCCTTTAAATGTAGACATCGAGTGTTAAACCGTGATGAAACCCTCCTGTATTGATGCATAAAGAAGCGCTCTGTTCAAACCAGCCTTAAAGAGATGGCCCCGCCCACAGCGCTCTGATTGGTCGACTGAAACCTGACCCCTCTT
The DNA here is from genome assembly GCF_949319135.1 of Squalius cephalus. NCBI lineage: Eukaryota > Metazoa > Chordata > Actinopteri > Cypriniformes > Leuciscidae > Squalius > Squalius cephalus. Next base: position 43,949,753 of record NC_137131.1, read on the forward strand.
TAAGGGGCGTGTCTGTTCGTTCTTCCCCGACCAATCAGAGTCCAGCAGGGTCCAAAGGTTTGTGGGTCTAAAACAACCCAGATAAAAGCCAGCAAACGCTCATGTTTGAGAGAAACACACACACGTGCGAGTGTGAATGTTTGTCTCACACACTCCACCCTCGGGCACATGTGCCACCAACGGGAAACTAGCTGATCTAGTTTGGATAGAGGACTGCTCCTTTACACAACACAACACACACACACACACACAGAGATGAATCAACAGACAGAGCTTCACCGACAGACAAGCAAACCCGAGTTTATGGTTTGTGTCGAACACGAGCTCTCGGCCGGGGCGTCACCTCTGAACTCTCACACCATAAACCAACGCAAGAATAGCACACACGTTTCATGACACACATCTCGGTCCTCTTGCCAGAGTTATGTTGTGTTGCGTCTCATGTTATCATGAATCGCTTGTGTTGATGTCAATGCTGTCACATCTGGCTCTCAATAAACTAATATTGGGTTAACGTAAGCTGTAACACACACACACACACACACACACGTCTGTGATGCGTATAAATGCAAATACAGAAATGCGTCATGCCGTGTTGATTTTAAAGCAGGAATGTGAATGTGTCAATCATGTTTTCCAGGTCGATGATGTTCTGGTGATGTGTTACTGTAATGCAGTTTCATACACTGCTTTATGGACAGCGGAGTCGTTTTAAGACATTCAAAAATATAAAAGTTGAAATGATTTATATTGTTCTGTTGACGCATCAGCTATATTTACATCCATATATTTTTATGCAAATCTTGGGATATTGCATTACAAAATGCTTGATGGAAACGCCAAGATGCGCATTAATGCTAAAAATGTGTATAAAAAAAAAAAAATTCACCAAACCAACACACGTGTGTGTATTTATATATACAAAATAATTTTACACAGTACACACTCATTTATTATGTAAACATAAACTTATATTTTGGATGTGATTAATCATTGCCCAGCTCTAGAAAATACAACAGTAGGGTTGGGAATCATCAGAAATTTTTCAGTTCTGGTTCAATAAAAATTATTAAAACAACTAATAAAAAATATATAGTAGTAAGGGGAACATGCACAATCCTTTTTGTGTTTGTGTTTATTTCTTATACTGGCCAAATGAGTTTAACAGACTGGTAATGTCAACAAATTCAACATATTATTTAGCAATTTTTGCAAAAATAATAAATGTTTCTGATGGGAAATAAAAATGTCTGCATTCTCCTGGAGAATCTGGGACCTCTCCTATCTTACAGTCTCTCCAGCAGTGGAGGACTCCCTCTCCGAAGGGTAGGACATGCCTGAACACACATGTAAGATCCAGACTGGGGAATCGGTTTGAATGATTGATTCATAAACACTTGACTTCATTCCTGGATGGATCAGTATTAGCAGTTAATGAACAGAACTGCATGCGTCTTGCGGAGGAACACTGTAGCCGGAGCTACTTCTCTCTGTTTATGTCTATGTCGAATCACGTGGGCACTGTGCTAACGTCACTCCGACCTGACCGGCATAAAGTAGTCCGAGTATAAACGCTTAATACAGGCTTACCGTAGTGATTCAGAATAAGTAGTAATCGTGCAGATCTACTGTCTTTCTTTCACTCACTCGCACACTCACACGCTCACTCGCTCACACTCACACTCACTCACTCACTCGCTCACTCGCTCGCTCACACGCTCGCTCACACGCTCACGCTCACGCTCACACTCACGCTCACACTCACGCTCACACTCACACGCTCTCACACTCACACTCACACTCACTCGCTCACTCGCTCGCTCACTCGCTCACTCGCTCGCTCACTCGCTCGCTCACACGCTCGCTCACACGCTCGCTCACACTCACACTCACACTCACACTCACACTCACACTCACACTCACACTCACACTCACACTCACACTCACACTCACACGCTCACTCGCTCACTCGCTCGCTCACTCGCTCGCTCACTCGCTCACACGCTCGCTCACACTCACTCACTCGCACACTCGCACACTCGCACACTCGCACACTCGCACACTCACACTCACACTCACACTCACACTCACTCACACTCACACTCACTCACACTCACACTCACACTCACACTCACACTCACACTCTCACTCGCTCGCACGCTCGCTCACACGCTCGCTCACACGCTCACGCTCACGCTCACGCTCACGCTCACGCTCACGCTCACACTCACACTCACACTCACACTCACACTCACTCTCACTCTCACTCTCACTCTCACTCTCACTCACTCACACTCACTCACACTCACACTCACTCACACGCTCACTCACTCACACTCACACTCACACTCACGCTCGCTCGCTCGCACACTCACTCACTCACTCACTCACTCACTCACTCACTCACACACTCACACACTCACACACTCACACACTCACACACTCACTCACTCACTCACTCACTCACTCGGGTTTATGTTTACAAAAAATCTGTTTATTTTGGGCTTGAAGTGCAAGAAAGCATGGAAAGCACAGTGCACTCTGGGTAATTTCCTATTAGGGCAGGCAAAGTTGGCAATTCTAAACCATTCATTACCATTTTAATATTCACGAGGTGTACGTCGCTATTAAAGGATAAGCTCCCAGCACTTCGCCCACACGAATATTTGATATTGTGATATTTTTCAAAATTATATTTTTCAAAAACACCAACGGTTCTGGATAAGAACCGATTTTCTGTTCGCAACCCGATTCAATAGATTACACAAAATTTACACATGCTAAAAATTCTAAAAGATGTTGCTAAATAAAATCTACTTGCATTTAAAGCAGAGCAATCCAATAAGATAAGTTTAATAGATAGAGGGGTGTTAGTCTGCGCTTTAACAAGCGTCTATCCTCGTTCAGTGTGTGTGTGTGTGTGTGTGTGTGTGTGTGTGTGTGTGTGTGTGTGTGTGTGTGTGTGTGTTGTCCAGATCTATATTCTAAAGTCAACAAAAAGAGTTTTAGGGGAAATACAGACCTATATTTCTGTGCAAAGCAAAGGCAGCTGTTGAGATTTCTAAAGCGGGCATGAGATCATGAGCGGACAGGTAAGAGTCTCTCCCAGCCTTCAGGGCAAACACTGGGTGGAGTTCAACACTTCAACACACTTTAACACGCTTTAACACACTTTAACACACTTTAACCAGCCTCAGTCTGTCCTGAGCTGTACATGTACAGTATGAACCGTGCCATCAGATCCTCACCTGAACACACACACACACACACACACACACTTCTCTTCTCTCAAGCTTCTCTCTGAGCGCCACGTTTAAAAATCAATTTCCATTCTCTACACCCCCTCCATCTCATTCCTGCTTTTAAAGGAAAGCACCGAGATAACAGCTGCTCGAGCCCTCGGGAAACAGCAGGAGAGGGGGAGGGAGAGGTATAACACACACACGAGAGAGAGAGAGAGAGAGAGAGAGAGAGAGAGAGAGAGAGAGAGAGAGAGAGAGAGAGAGAGAGAAATTCCAAGGTATAACACACAGCTTTTAACTAATAAAAGACTGAATTGTATCGCTGCACGTTAATACTGAAGCTACGTGTGTGTGTGTGTGTGTGTGTGTGTGTGTGTGTGTGTGTGTGTGTGTGTGTGTGTGTGTGTGTGTGTGTGTGTGTGTGTGTGTGTGTGTGTGTGTGTGTGTGTGTGTGTGTGTGTGTGTGTGTGAGTGTGTGAGTGTGTGTGTGAGAGAGAGACACACTGACGGATGAAGGAACAACTGTTCACAACACCTGATCCCTTCAGTCAAGAGAGACAGCTGGAGAAACACACAAGACTTTCCTCACCTCCATTAGACCTGCTTTACGCCACACACACACACACACACACACACACACACACAGGAAATGCAGCAACATGAATGATTGAAAACTCACCGGCCGCACAGGAGTGTAAAAGACTCCCATCATCCTATTGAACACGAGAGAACAGCGACTCCTGCTCTCGATCTCTCGATCTCTTCAGTGTCTGACACATTCAAAATCTCCCTCTCTCTCTCGGGCTTTCTGTGTGTGTGTGTGTGTGTGTGTGTTTCTCCTCCCCCTCTAGTCACTCTCTCTCTCTCTACCTCTCCCTCTCTCTCCCTCTCCTCTCTCCCTTTCTCTCTCTCCCATCTCTCCCTCTCCCTTTCCCTCTCTCTCTCTCCTCCCATATCTCCCATATGACAATTGTTAAGATGTATTGCCAAAGCATTTCTAATTTTTACAGTAAATCATCATACATGTACATATACATAAAAAAACATTCATGAAACAAAAACATTTCAGAATTTCTATTAGTCGATTGTAAATTTCTCTCTCGCTCTCTCTCTCTCTAAACAAACCAGTCTTGGTTCTTCAAAGACAATATCTGGCTTCTATTCACTGCCTGATTAGAAATCCAAAAAACAATGTTTATGAACGGTGGAACTCAGACGCGTCACGATTAGGGGTGGGAATCACAGGATACCTCACGATACCGATAATTTCATGATACAGCAATTCTGCGATAATCGATATATCGCTAGACAATCCTATAATGATACATCATAATATCTGACATCTGACGCTGGGAGCAGGGAAATCTATTCAGCGCATTCATTAAAATATCGATATTTGGCGCCAGCGTATCGATTCTCGCATTGCAAGAACAACGATATATCAATATTTTGTCCCACCCCAGTCACGATCATGAATTTTGTGTTTTATACAAATAATTGTGATTAATGATTTCAAGAGAGAAGATCAAGTGGGTGTTTGAATCGAGATCGCGATCTTTTAACGATAAATAGTAAGCTTAACATGTTTTACACTTGCAATCGTATTTAATATTAAAAATGATAATAAATTAGCCTCATATGATTTCTTTTATAATAATATAATAATTTAATATAATATTTTTTATAATATAAGATAACGCAGCCTGATTAGACCCATAAGCCTACATTCCGTATGAAGAATGACCTCTGACCATCTTCATGTACTTTAAGTGTCGTTTTTGATAATCTTTTGCTGGAAAAGTCGATTCAATATCATGCATTTGATGGCATTTCTTTAACAGCTTAAAGTTTCCTTATTTGAATGGCAAAATTGAAACTTAAACTGCACAAGTATTACGCTTATCTCCGATTACATCTAAAACAGGCGATTAATCAATAATTCATGTTCAACTGCCCAAAAGTTTGTTTTTAGGCATCACAAAAGACTATATTATATTATTGATGACATTGAATTGTCTCGAAACCTCTGAAAAGAAAGCAGATGTGAAGCTCACAGTCGAACGGCTGGTGATAAAAGGATAAAGAGACGGATGGAGGGATTACAGAGAGAAAAGGAAGATAAAGAGTGAGATTAACTACACTAACTGATCACACACACACACACACACACACACACGAGCAGCTGCTGCTGTAATCTACAAGGCTAATCTAAAACACTGGATTATAATCAGAGTTTAATGCTTTTCCTCTCGCTTTAAACTGTTGTGAAGCTCCTCGTTGTCCAGAAACAACACATCGCTCATGTTTGATTTTAACAGCGTCCAACAATTACAACACGAGTGTGCAACCCTCACCCGGCCAAACTAAAGCGTATCGTCATCGTTTAAGGGTTTCCTAACCAGGGATCATGATGGGCCTGCAAGGTTTTTGTTAAACTGAATAATACATATACAGTACAGGTCAAAAGTTTGGACACATTACTATTTTTAATGTTTTTGAAAGAAGTTTCTTCTGCTCATCAAGCCTGCATTTATTTGATCAAAAATACAGAAAAAAATTTAACATCGTGATATATTATTACAATTTAAAATAATTGGTTTTCAATTTATTATACTTTAAATTATCATTTATTTCGGTGATGCAAAGCTGAATTTTCAGGATCATTACTCCAGTCTATCACATGATCCTTTAGAAATCATTCTAATATGATGATTCATTATTAAAGTTGGAAACAGTTCTGCTGCTTAATATTTTTTCATAACCTGTGATACTTTTTTAGGATACTTTGATGAATAAAAAAAAGAAAAAGAAAAAAGAAAAGAAAAAAAAGAAGCAAATGTTTTCAAGATAGAAATCTTTTATAACAACAATATACACTACTGGTCAGTAATTTGGGGTCAGTAATTTTTTTCTTTATTTTTTTTTAAATAAATCAATAATTTTATTCAGCAGGGATGTGTTAAATTGATAAAAAGTGATAATAAAGAAGATTTATATTAAAATTTTTATTTTTTTATTTTGAATAAATGCAGTTCTTTTTAACCTTTTATTCATCAAATATATTAGGCAGCAGAACTGTTTCCAACACTCATAATAAATCAGAACATTAGAATGATTTCTAAAGGATCATGTGATTGACTGGATGTCACATGTGACACTGAAGACTGGAGTAATGATCCTGAAAATTCAGCTTTGCATCACCGAAATAAATGATAATTTAAAGTATAATAAATTGAAAACCAATTATTTTAAATTGTAATAATATATCACGATATTAAATTTTTTTTTTCTGTATTTTTTATCAAATAAATGCAGGCTTGATGAGCAGAAGAAACTTCTTTCAAAAACATTAAAAATAGTAATGTGTCCAAACTTTTGGCCTGTACTGTACATAATTATACAAAATACACAAGATAAAAAATAATTAGGGATGCACCGATATGAAAACTTTGGCCGATACCGATAACTCTTTATATTTGAAAGCTGATAACCGCTATATATTGGCAGATAAATCTAAATCAAAATTCTTATATAATTTGAGAGCCTAATTTAAAAAAAAGTCTCATGTCCAAATCACACCATTATAATTATGTTCTCATTATTGATTCAAATCATATTTCAAGCAATTCAAAACCATCATGTTGAACAGTTGCGCATCTGAAGAGTCTCAGCTGGAGGAAATAATACATTATCAGCTTTAGCGTATATCAGGCAAATGATCTCATCGGGCCGATAACGCTAACATTAAAAATGAACATAACGGCTGATACCGATATATCGAGCATCCCTCAAAAATAATAGTACGTTTTCATTATGTGTGATAGAGAAAGCGCATCTAGCGAGTCACAGAGAATCAGTGTGTTCTGGGAGTGTGTCGAGGAGGAAGAGCTGACACTGTGTTTCAGAGCGATTGACTGACGCTTGACCTCCAGTAATGAACAGAGACGGTCATTTCTCTGACACCGGTATGAAGCTTCACTTTCCAGATCAACTGCACAGTTGAGACCATTTGAGCACCAGATCTGTGAATAATGAAGGCTTTAATTAAACCTGGGGGCAAAAGCTCCTTAAAATGACATCAATTACTGGACTGAGATAGGAGATCAAGGGCGCTCGGCAGTGGACGAGATTACAGCAGTTCTCCCTGAGAGAAGGAACACACACCGTAATTAACCTCAGAGGACGCCTGCCGTCTAACGCCGACGACTCCCGCGCTCGGGTCAACAGCGCTGCGCACGGGAACGCTAGAACGAACACTTGAGTCCTCAACACCACAAAACACTGGAAACATGCAAGAGTCATTCAGTGTCAACTCAGCCAGAGGCTAAAACATGTGGGTGAAAGAAATACATAAATGAAGAAGAAAGCCAAAATATGTCATGAATTTACTAGGGGTGTAAACATATATCGTGTCACAATATATCGCAATTCAAAAATGCAACAATATGTATTATGTATAGTTCACCCAAAATAAAAATTACTGTGTGAAAAATTCAAGTTTTCAGAGTTTCAGTGTCAGTACTACATTAATGTTGAATATAATGTATAATAATGCAATGGGGGAATATGTGTGGGTCCTGATAATGCCAAATGTCTGATGTTACCAGTAAACTGTGGCCTACGTTATTTTGAATATATCTAGTCAGAGTGCAAGGCATATTCGTCTAAAATAATTCTGTATTTTCAGCTTCAGAATCATGAATATTGTTATTCTGGTGTCTCTATTGTCCTGTGTTTTGGGTTTATCAGCACCAAGGCCAAGACTATTCATTTACACACACAATGTAAAACCAAATTTAGCATTTTAATCATACGTCTTAGAGTAGAGCAATAATGTTGTATCGTGAGTTCAGTGACGTGACATGTATCGAATCGTTACAGCCTTAATATTCACTGAGTAATCCACTGTCAAAATGACAATGTTCACATGAGATTCGGTGCCAAATTACAGGGGGGTCAAAATGACTTTAGAAAGAAGGCAGCATTATTATTTATTTTTACACATAGAGATCTCCATATCTGTGGGATTGAACCATATTAAGCCTTTAAAATGAAGACATCAAAAGAAAAGTTTGTTAAGAATCAGAATCTAAAAGGATATTAAGATATCTTTAATACTTCTTGAGTTACAGGCATGCAAACTTGGGTCAAAAACACACAAGAAGTGCTTTTCCCCCATTTTGAACAGTCACCGTTGGCATATAACGCAACAAATATTGCTAAAGTCAACAGATTTAACTAATAGACCAACCAATCCCAGTGTAAAAATAAAATAATGATAATGCCATCTTTCAAAAGTCATTTTTATCCCCCTGTAATTTGGCACCGAATCTCATGTGAAAATTGTCATTTTGACCCCCTCATTAAAATAGTGGATTAATCAGTAAATATACATTTCATATTTTGGCTTTCATCACTATTTATGTTCGTCTTTCTTCAGAAAACAATATGATCAAAAATTTGAGCCGGGGAAATTTCCAAAATGTGGTTGATTTGACATGTACAGTCTAAAAAAATGCTGGGTTGTTTCAACCCAATTTTGGGTCAAATATGGACAAACCCGGCCGTTTAACCCAACAGGTCCACATTTGACCCAAAATTGGGTTAAAACAAGCCAGCATTTTTTTGAGTGTAATGACCTAAATAGTGTTTAATGATTTGAACAATCCAACATTTCTCTCTTCAATCGCCATCTTGGATCTGTTTTCATTGATCTCAGGGCAATGCATTATGGGATTGCCTTCACCATGAAGAATGCACGCGATCCTTAGGAACGGACTTTTCTGTGTGTCTAATTGGGCTGCGCGTTTAATGGGTCTATAGCGCTGTATAATCAGATTAGCGCCGGCTCACACGCGCCTCGCTGCTCCGGCAGAGTTCAAGCCGCTCTATTGTTTACGCATTAAAACAAGAGGATAATCACGACATGAGGGACCAACGGAGGTGACGCGGCGCTGCAGTTTAACGGTTACTTATTACAGTCCAAAAGATGCGGCGTAGTTAATATTTACTGGAGACGAGACGAGCGGATTGGGACTGTTACACAACACATGATACGAGCGGAAGCGGTTTCACTCTCGCCACAGTGAACGCAGTCGGAGATGGTCTTGAAGAGACAGTGTGTGTTAGGAGTGAAGAGAACGGAGGGTTATCTATAGTCTCTTTTCTTCTGCTCTTGATACACAGCCTCTCTGAGCTGGAACTAATGTCCCTTCCACACTCCCCTGAGGGAACGCTTAGCACTGCGAAAGACGTGATGCTGAGACCACAAATAATCTGCAGTGCTGATGTTTGCACAGAGAATCTCACTGCAAAAAAGCAGATTTTGCATCAAGTTATTACATTGTTTAAATTAATACCTTTTTCGCTAGCTGTGATTTTGTATATGTACATTTCTGAAATACATAACTGAGTATCCTCTGATAACAGATCTCTCTAAATTGTAATGTGGACTTTCTCTAAAGCTGCTTTGAAGAGATGTGTATTGTGAAAAGCGCTATAAAAACAAATGTGAATTGAATCAAGAAAATAAAGCCTATTTATAAGACCAGGGTGATGATCTGATAAGTGTGTCATTTATAGGGGTGTGTAAAACAGGGATGTAATAAATACATCGTTTTATCGAGAGATACAGAAATGTCGTTTCAAAACTATAAGATTCTCGTTCATCTTCCAAACACAAACGAAGAGATTTCAGATCCTCCATTTAAAGGCCATTCCTCTATTAACTAACAGATACAAAAATATAGGCATCATAAAAATAATCAATCGAGCGGTCGAGTCCAAGTCTTCTGAAGAGACACGACGGCTTTATTGTCTGTGTGAGAGATCCAACGAACGCCTGCATTTAAAAAATTAATGTTTATGGAGATTCAGTGAGATTACTACATTAGACCACTATATATAATGTTGAATATAATGTATAATAATGTAATGGGGAATATTTGTGGGTTCTGTTAATAATAAAATAATAATATTATTATTAATAAAGTAATATAATAAAAAATATATTTTTATTTTGGAATATTGCTTTAGTATCGTATTGTGCGTTCAGTATCGCGATGTGCATCAACTCGTGGCGAGAGTTTCATCAAACCCCTAGTCATTTATATGACCACATTTTCAGCACAAATTCTCATTACTGTAATATTTCAGAGCTTTTCTGTGCATTATTCTTAATGGCGACTCTCATTGCTGTAATGCAAATAATAATAATAATAATCATTTGGTGTATTACAATAATGAATATCAGTTTTTTTCTTTTAGCAGCTATGTCTTATTTTTTGTTTCCCAAAGAACCTTTCAGCGATCTGTTCTTAAACTAACAATTTTTTTTTTAGATAATCAGATTTTAATAATAATCTAAAGAACTTTTTTCACTATAAAGAACCTTTTGTGCAATGGTTGTTAAAGGTTCTTCATGCAACCATAAATGCCAATAAAGAACCTTTATTTCTTTGCATCGTACAAACGGGAATGACAAATAATGGAAAATCACTTTATTGTTGTAAAACGAAGCTTAAATCTTCTACATTATTCAGAATAAAACGCCCTTCTTTTGGTTTGGAGGTGAAATATGGGGCAGACGTTTTCTTGGCGGGTTTAACGAGATTCAGGCCAGAATCTGCTTTCAAACTATTTGAGGACCGGCTCTGATCTGCAGAGTGAAGACAGAAACATCTGGAGTCCATGTGTGTGAAGCAGACGACTGGAGCAGAGAGAGAGACAATGAGTCACACACACAACCCCGTCATGTGCCTCATTTCCTTAAGGACTGAGGAGAAACTCACTGCCAACACACACACTCAATACACACACTGATACACTCTCACAGACACACACACACACACTCTCTCTCTCTCTCTCTCTCTCTCTCTCTCAACCACACACACACACACATTCTCTCTCTCTCTCTCTCAAAAACACACACACACACACTCACTCACTCACAAATACGTGACTCTCACACAGACCCACAACCTCATACGGACACACACTCTCACACGGACACACACTCTCACATACAGACACTCACTCACACAGACCCACACTCACACACTGACTGACAGACACACACACACACTCATACAGACACACACACACACTCACACAGACACACTCACTCACACAGACACACTCACTCACACACAGACACATTCACTAACACACAGACAGACACACACGCACACACACAGACAGACACACACGCACACGCACACACACACACTCTCATATACACACACACTCACACTCTCACAGAGACGCACACTCTCGCACACTCTCGCACACTCGCACACACACTCTATACTGAGCAGCGTCGCACTGGAAGAAGCTGCAGATCTTCTGAGAGTAGAAATGACGATTCCCTCAAACTCACTGGCCTGTGACTCCCAGCTAAAGGAGAGCAGCAGAACGGAGAGATCAGGCGAAAGAGAGACGAGAACGTGAACAGATGGTGGAGCCAAAGAGGAGGAGGAGCTCAGCGAACGACGGAGGAGAAGAAGAAAGACCAGATGATTTGCGAATGAGAGGATTTGCGTTTCAAACCTCTCGCTTACTTCATGTGTGTCTGTTAGAGTCTGAATGTCTGTCTGGAGTTTAACGCTTCCTGTGTGTGTGTGTGTGTGTGTGTGTGTGTGTGTGTGTGTGTGTGTGTGTGTGTGTGTGTGTGTGTGTGTGTGTGTGTGTGTATGTGTGTGTGTGTATTCCTGCTGAACACATTTAAGATGGAGGTCTGGCGTCCTGACATAAGCCTCATGGCTCTGTGTGTGTGTGTGTGTGTGTGTGTGTGTGTGTGTGTGTGTGTGTAAAAGAGAGAGAGAGACTCCCTCAATGAGGTACTGAAAAACAAAGTACCAGAAAATGAAAAACACATTGCTCAACACAGTGAAATAAAAAAATAGAGCGACTGTAAAGGTCAGTGAATCGCTCTAAAGGGAGAGTTCGGCTGAACTCAGTGCAAGTAGATGGAAAAGAAACTCTGACGCTGACGCTCGATTTCATGCATCGTTCGTTGCGTTCAGAAACACGTCAGACGGACACACGGAACACACACACACACACACTGCATTCTCAGCATTAACGCAAAGAGCGCAACAGCTGACATTAGCGTGAATGTCTACGACGTTCCCTTATCTACTTTATACATACAGTCCTTTATATATACGGTCCTTTATCTAATTTATATATACGGTCCTTTATCTACTTTACATATACGGTCTTTTATATATACGGCCCTTTATATATACGGTCCTTTATCTACTTTATATATACGGTCCTTTATATATACGGTCCTTTATATATACGGTCCTTTATCTACTTTATATATACGGTCCTTTATATATACGGTCCTTTATATATACGGTCCTTTATCTACTTTACATATACAGTCTTTTATATATACGGTCCTTTATCTACTTTATATATACGGTCCTTTATATATACGGTCCTTTATATATACGGTCCTTTATCTACTTTATATATACGGTCCTTTATATATACGGTCCTTTATATATACGGTCCTTTATCTACTTTACATATACAGTCTTTTATATATACGGTCTTTTATATATACGGTCTTTTCTATACTTTATATATACGGTCCTTTATATATACGGTCTTTTATCTACTTTACATATACAGTCTTTTATATATACGGTCTTTTATCTACTTTACATATACAGTCTTTTATATATACGGCCCTTTATATATACGGTCCTTTATCTACTTTATATATACGGTCCTTTATCTACTTTATATATACGGTCCTTTATCTACTTTATATATACGGTCCTTTATCTACTTTATATATACGGTCCTTTATCTACTTTATATATACGATCCTTTATATATACGATCCTTTATCTACTTTATATATACGGTCCTTTATCTACTTTATATATACGGTCCTTTATATATACGGTCTTTTATCTACTTTACATATACGGTCCTTTATATATACGGTCCTTTATCTACTTTATATATACGGTCCTTTATATATACGGTCTTTTATCTACTTTACATATACGGCCCTTTATATATACGGTCTTTTATCTACTTTACATATACGGTCCTTTATATATACGGTCCTTTATCTACTTTATATATACGGCCCTTTATATATACGGTCCTTTATCTACTTTATATATACGGTCCTTTATCTACTTTACATATACAGTCTTTTATATATACGGTCCTTTATATATACGGTCTTTTATATACTTTATATATACGGTCCTTTATCTACTTTACATATACAGTCTTTTATATATACGGTCCTTTATATACTTTCTGAAGATTTTACATTAGTAGAGATGTTTGCACAGACATCTGAAGGAAACTCTATTGAGAACTGAAGACCCTGCGCTTGAAACGGTGTATTAATGTCCTTCATCAAACATCAAAACAAAGACCAAAGATGATTTTACACCAATATCACTGCCGGACAGAGGCGCTGCACAGACTACGCCGCGACCCCTGACTTCAGCGGATGCTTTAATGAGACGCAAAAACCCTTTCTTGACTCCATGAGCACAAAACCAGCCGAGACGCGTGTGGAAATCAGACGCATGTGCTTCTATTGTCTGTCGCAATAACATCACCACCACACCCCGACTTTACTGCTCTGCTCCTGGGGTCAAAGTTCAAAGTCGCCATGGTAACACATGTGTGCAATCCCATAAGGGTAATTACTGGAGACGTGGGGTAAGTAGGGCACGTTACAGCCACGATATGTGTGTGTGTGTGTGTGTGTGTACGGCAGTGAGTGAGCGACCCGACAGCATCGCGGCAGAATCCTGAGGATATTCAATAAATGCGACTCTGTGCATGATGTAGAAAAAAAGCAAAGGCTTATCTGCAAATCTCTAATCAGTGTGTGTGTGTGTGTGCGTGTGTGTGTGTGTGTATTAACACACCCACCCCCCCCCCCCCGCGTCAGGATAAATGGGAGATCAGAGACTAATGCCACTCTGAAACAAGTACAGATCTCTTTAGCACAACAAAAAGCCTCTTTACTGTTAGTGATACAGCAAATCCTCTTCTGATGCATGCATGTGTTCGTGTGTGTGTGTGTGTGTGTGTGTGTGAGGCAGCAGTAAACTGATGTGATTTTAATATCAGTGCCGTGGAACCATGAATGCAACTAAATGAGGATCCTACACCTTTTAACTAATCACTTTCACATAGATTTCATTCACAAACATCAACTTCTAAAGGAAAGCACAGCATAGATCGAACTAGAAAAACATAAATAATGGGAAAATCACGATTCTTCCAGGATTTTCCCAAACTGTGCTCACGTTTCACTGCTTCATACGTCACTGGAAACGTGTTTTTAGAGAGAGCTGTGTTTACAGACGTCTCACTCCTTTAATTTCCTGCATCTCTTGCTTTTCATAAATGCGCGTCTCTTGTTACCGAATGGTTTGATTCCTGCACCCCCGCTTCATTCCTGACTCGCTGCAGGCAAATTTCCAGACACTCTCTCGGAGCAGGATCAATACCTTTTTTGGGCTACACGGGCAAGCTTTCTCACTCACACACACACACACACATCTGCTCAGTCTTAATCCCGTCATGGTGCAGTTCAGAGAAACCGTGAGCCATTAGCCAGAGAAAATGAGCCATTAGGACATGCAGCACTTTAGATCACTTACCGGAGAAACAGAAGGAACGAATGGAAAGAAAGAAAGAGGAAAAGGGTTGGATAGATGGATAAACTGCAGAAAGGAGAGGTGAGATCATGTCTACATGCATGGAGTCTGAGGAATGGAGCAGAAGTGCTCGTGTGAGAGGATGGAAAAGTACCGCAGGATGGAGAGAGAGATGGAGCAAAGGCCTCGGATGAGACTGGGAAATCAGCTCCATGATTCAGGAACATCTACTGCACTGAGGATCATACGCGCTGCACACACTGATAGAGTCCCTCAGTATCAGTGACTGATCCTTCTAATTTCACCTTTGGTGCCCCAATCATCACTCTTTGTTTTCATCTCATATTACAGTATAATATCAGAGAACCACATGAGCGCAGACTCTAACAATGCTAGGCTGTTTGCACAAAACCAACCGTTGGGTTTACAATGTAAGTGTAAACCAAACGGTTAGACTTGTCCATTTATTTGTTTGGGTCAAATGGACTAACCAAAACGTTTGGTTTTGTCCATATTTGACCTAAACATGGAGACCATTGAACCAACACAGCATTTTTCACAGTGAATATTCTTACATAAACACAAACGCGTCTCTTTCACCACAGCCCAGAATCGTGATTTTAACGCTTACCTGTCCGATCTCTCCGGTTCCGTCCATCCGCGGTCGTTTGCACTCAGCCCCGACCGAATCCCCCGCCGCCGCGACGCCCTCCGGCTCCGGGTCCCCGCGCTTCATCCCCCGAACCCCCGCAGAACCCGAGTCCAGGTCCCGCTCGCGCTCCAGGATCCCGCGGCTCACGGGCAGCATTACAGATGCGACGTCGGTCGACATTAACATTGAAGAGGGCCGCAGATGTTGCGTATGAAGAGCGAATAACGAAGACGAGATGTTCTGGCAGAGGATCAGCGGCGCTTTACGGATCAGAACTGACGCTCATCTGACGCGTTAAAACCCGTTACAGACTGACGCGCGCGTGCCGCATTAAAGGCCTTTGAAGAGGAGCGAGTATTTCAGGGCCTGGACGCGAATAACAGACTCGAACCACGAGCAGAAACACCTCCGAGCTTCACAACGCGCAGAATATCCTCTGGTGAGAAACTGAAAACGGCGGAAAAAGCGAGTCTAACACACATGGACGGTCAACGCGAAGGAAACGCTTAATGCGTCTGAAGGTTTCAGATCTTCAACGCTCTTCTGTCGATGCCACTTAAATGAACCGCAAAAGCATGAAGTTCGCCTTTAAAAACAGGCGTCGCGGGAAAACGCGAGAGAAACGCGATGCATCATTCCAGTCCTTCGAGCAAGATTCAAGCGATTTCCTAAAACAAAGGAGTGGCGTGGAGCTGCTGCTTTTCCTTTCTTCTCTCTCTCTCTCTCTCTCTCTCTCTCTCTCCCTCTCTCTCTCTCTCTCTCTCTCAATGGATTCTTGCTGCGGAGAGGAAACGCGCGCGCCCCTCCTCTCCGGTTTCCTCGCGCTCTCGTTGCTTTATTCTTGCTGCAGTTTCCCGTTTTCCCTGTTTGAGCACGAAGCAGTTTTAGTGTTTAACTCGGAACCGAACGCAAGATTACATCTCTGACTATATATAAGCTATATATATATGCCTATTCATATTGTATCAGCGTTTTGTTCTATAATAAACCCGCAATACTGCGACCGGGATACGTCAACAATGTGACGAGCCAATAATGAATGTTCCGTATGAAAAGCGTATGGAGAAACACAGATCTGCAACTTAGTAGCAGATCGGCTGGAGCTGAAAGGGTGAATTTGCTGGATAGATACGCTCATCTGTCCTTATATGACTGTTTATACATGGAGATTGATTACCAAAGCGCATATATATAATTAGCCTATTATTCTGGGATTCATATGCGGTACAGTATGTTCCTGCTGGATTCGCAGTGGAAAATGAAGCCGCCGAAGAGCGAGTCGCTTTTGCGGCGTTTTCCCGACATCTAGCGGCCACGTGGTGCAATGACACCCATCAACAATCAAAAACTCTCAAATGCAGTTTCAAGGCCATGTTCATGCAACTTCTGAACTTTGAGTTCTTTTGCGCAATACTGGAAGGATTTTCATTTTAAAAATGACCATCTGTTAGAAAAACTATTTATTGATACACAGCACCCTTTCGAAGTGTTATTCTGCTGCACCTTGGTTTAATAATCAGACAATCTGTATGTAAGTTCAACATTTTGTAACAGTATTTGTACTATTAAATTTAATAGTAAATTAATTTGTAATAATAATTCCTGCATTTGGAGGCGCACAGCTCACCATCACTGACCCACTTTACCCCCGTTTTGAGGGGAAATGCTTCATTCAATAATTCATGGCTTATCTTTAGCCAAATTTAAGCATACACACTTTGGGGTCATTCGTTGAAAGAAATGCACAAATGAATAAGAAAGCCCAAATATTAAATGTAATGGCTGTGTATTTACTGAGAAATTCAAGTGAGAGTCAAAATGACAATTTTCACCTGAGATTTGGGGCAAATTTACAGGGCGGTACAAATGAGTTTAGAAAGATGGCAGCATCACTATTTTATTTTTGCTCAGAGATTGGTAGGTCTATTAGTTAAATCTGTTGACTTTAGCAATATTTGTTGTATTATATGACAAACAGTCACAGTTCAAAAATGGGAAAAAGCACTTCTTGTGTTGTTTTGCCCCAAGTTTGCATGCCTGTAACTCAAGAACTATTAACAACATCTTAATATCTGATTCTTAACAAACTTTTCTTTTGATTTCTTCATTTGTAAGCCCCAATATGGTTCATTTCCAGAGCTATGGAGATCTCTATGTGGGTTCATGAGTAAATTGGTCAATTGTACACATTTTCAGTGGTTAAAAACCAAATGTGGGTCACTTTGCATTCAACTGATGCCTTTTTCATTTTAAAGAGGAATATCAGAAGAATTAATAATGTTTAAACTACAAATATATCTTGTTTTTTTCTATCAACACAATTGTATAGAACCCGAGTGCCATAAATGTTATTTTTGTAGTTTTTTTCAAAGTTTGCATGCCTGTAACTCAAGAAGTATTAAAGATATCTCAATATCCTTTTCAATTCTGATTCTTAACCAACTCTTCTTTTGATTTCTTAATTTTTAAGACCCAATATGGTTCATTTCCAGAGATATGGAGATCTCAATGTGGGTTCATGAGTAAATTGGTCAATTGTAAATTTTCAGTGCACAAAAACCAAATGTGGGTCACTTTGCATTCAACTGATGCCTTTTCTTTTAAAGATGAATATCTGAAGAACTAATAACGTCGAAACTACAAATGTATCTTGTTTTTGTTTTTTCTATCAACACAATTGTATAGAAAATACCTGTCTGAGTGACATAAATGTTCTTTTTCCAAAGTTTGCATGCTTGTAACTCAAAAACTATTAAATATATCTCAATATCATTTTCGATTCTGATTCCTAACAAACTTTTCTTTTGCTGTCTTAATTTTTAAGACCCATTATGGCTCATTTGCAGAGATAGGGAGATCTCAACGTGGCTCCATTTTCACTGGTCAAAATCCAAAATCTGGGTCACTTTTCAAACAGCTGATACTTACAGTCTGAAGAACAAATAATCCTGAAACTTGAAACATATCTTGTTTCCTTCTATAAAAACAACTGCATTCAACACACACCTGTGAAACCCTTCTGAAATTTGGTTGATTTGGTTGAACTGACCCTTTCTTGTGATGGACCTTTTCTAAACGCTTACTTGACAAAAGTTACGAGTTATTGAGTTAACTGAAAAGAGACTGTGTTTCGGCTCACTGAAATATGCATTGCTCTAAATCGCAGTCATATATCTCGTTCCCCACAGCTGTGGACTCAGTGGCAGAGAGCCAGAAATGAGTATTTGCAAGATGTTACAGTAGATTTACTCATTTGTTCCTTGCATCACTTGTTGACATGAAGCTCTGCAGTTACATCACAAAACTTTGATCGTGCAGAGACTTTATCACAAAACTTTTCCTCCTCTTCAGCCAATTACAGACTTGTTGACCCAAAAGAGTCGCAACAATTGGTTGTGTCCAAATGTCCCGTGAGAGAGACACTGAACTAAGGACAGGAGTTGAGTGATGGTCAGAGAGACTTCGGCGGAGACGTGGATCGTAGCAGGACGCCTCCACACTGTGGGTGAGTTACCAGTCAAATATTTCATAGTTTATCGTCATTTAAAGGGGTCATGACAATATCAGGTTCAGTTATGATTTTGGTAAAGTTTTGCACCAAAAAAAAAAAAAACTGACCAGATTTCTCAGACAGAAACTCTGGGTTTTACTGTCTCCTTTAACTTCTGCCGTCCTGATTGGCTAAAGTCACTGCATAGGAGAGAGGATCAGCGGATTGTGTGAGTACCGGTATGTGTCCTCAGTAGAGTTGGTGTTTTTAATGGATTATATGCACGATTGCTCCTGCGTTCAGTCTCTGTGGAAGCTCTGCGCTGTGTAGAAACTGTAGGCTAAATATTGAGGCAACAAATCTAAATCTTGAGGACGTGAAAGACAACAGGATAAAAGATCAGATTCACCTGAACGCTAAAGGTATTTAAAGCTTCTAGAACTCATACTAACATGTTATGTTTTAATATTGGCTAATATACTAAAATGTTAGGTTTACTGTTGCGCACTCTTAAAAATAAATTAATGGTTCCATGAGGAACCTTTATCATTTATGGAATCTTTCCATTGGATAAAGGGTTATTTTTAGTGTTAGTTATTAAAATCTAAAATAAACAATGGTTCTGTTTCAGACCTGAACTGTTCACACTTGTAGTTCGGTTCGCTTGGTTCATTTGATCCGGACCAAAAAATATATAATTTAGCCTTGTCCTGGTCCGCTTAGCATTCACATTGGCATTGTAACACCGAACCTAAAGGAATAGGGATTAGTCTTCTTTTATCACCTATATTTCGTGACCAAACTTACCTTACATCCAAACAATGCTGTGTTCTGGGATAAACGCGCTCTTGTACGTTCGTAGCTATGGTGGTATTTTGACCAGCTAAAACTCGTGAAGAGCTTATAAAGTGTGTAAAGGAGTCAAAACAGCGGCAGGAATCCGTCCGTCACACACACACACACACACACACACACACACACACACTTGGCTTGCTCAGTTGGGGATATTTTGGGAATATTTAATTTAATTTTATCAATCAATAAATTTCACTAGAAACAAACCTTGTTGTATTATTTTAATTTAATACTGTGAAGCTGCTTTGATAGAATCTGTATTGTGAAAAGCGCTATACAAATATACTTGACTTGACTTGACTTGACACACACACACACACACACAGATCTGCTGCGAGGAGAACCGGTTCTGACGCCTGTACTGAACTGTGATGGGCAACATCGTGACTATAATGATGAGAAAAACAGCTGTGCTTGAGCCGTCGGTCCTTTATAGGGACATCGGATCCTGTTTTTGGTTCTTAACATGTCTTTGGTCCGTATTGTGTTCATATATCATTCGAACCGCACAAGAGTTTGTTTGGAAGCGGATCGAGAACCATCTTTTCAGCTCTCGGTCCGCTTGTTTGGTTCGGATGGCAGCGTTCACACTTACTCAAATGAGCCTCACTAACAGAGCACTCGCACCAGAGTTGTGAACACAGCCTTAAAGCCTCTTTCGGGAACCCAAAGTGGTTCTTCAATGGCATCGCTCCTTTTGGAACCTTTTTTTTTTTGTGTAATATAATATAATATAATATAATATAATATAATATAATATAATATAATATAATATAATAATAAGTTGTGATCAACAGTTGACAGAAAAAGTTCGCTACTACCACAATTTCTGTGGAAGGTTATTGGAAGCTTGCATAGTTATGGAAGCTTTTTTTTTCCACCGTGGAAAAAATAGTAATTGCAGCTTTTTTCTCAGAATTGCTAGTCACAAAACGGACTTTAAATCTAACTCACAATTGCAAGTTTATGTCTTGCAATTCTGACTTTTTGTCTCAGAAATGTGAGATATAGGCTAGACTCCCAGTCCGGACTTTATAACTCATAATTGCGAGTTTATATCATAATTCTGAGGGGAAAGGTCAGAAATCCAGTTTATCTTTCTTTCTTTCTTTCTTTCTTTATTGTATTTATATAGCAAAATACATTGCAACTGCAGTTGCACCAATGTGCTTTCCAGAGATAATAAAATATAAATAAATACATAGACAACACAAAAACAACATAAAACAACAACAGAGAATTTTGTTTGAGAATTGAGTTAATAGATGAGTTTTTAACAATGATTTAAAACTCGAAATAGTCTGAGCCAATCTGATGTGGACGGGTAACAAATTCCACAGTTTCGGGGCAGCGATCGAGAAGGCGCGGTCACCCCGACGTTTTAATCTAGATCTTGGAATCGTTAAAAGAGACTGATCGGAAGACCGCAGGGATCTATTTGATGTATAACGTTTCACTAAGGAATCAAGATATGTAGGTGCCAAACCATTTAAGGATTTAAAAACAAACATTAAAAGTTTATATTCTACACGGAATATCTCGCAATTCAGATTTTTCTCCAATAATTCAGAATTGCAAGATAAATGCCAGAATTGAGAGATATAAACTCAGAATTGCAAGATAAATGTCAGAATTGTGAGATAAAAAGTCGCAATTACCTTTTTAAATTTTTTTATTCCATGGCTTTCATATGTAGAACTGAGATTTTTGCTAAAATAGAGTCCATCTATTCCTATGGGAGCCGAACAACACACGGGTAACTGTGGGATTGACAGAACACAGAAAAAAAAGAAAAAGAAAAAAAGCATAATCCTCCAACTAATTAGAGATATCTGCAATTATATTCTGATATTCAAGATCTGTAAAGGTTTGAACAAGATATCGTCAATTGACACGTCACGTAAGGTAGGCTAATAAGAGATGTCTCTTATTACATTTCTACTAGTCAAAATAACAAAAATGATGTCTCATTCTGAATCTGCTGTTGTGGCGTGAAATAGAGCATTTGTGAGTGGACGTCTCAGGTCTGTCACTGCAGTGACGCGCAGAAACACTGAGGTAACTGGGGAAGAAAACCGGAATGCAAAGAATGCGGTCTACATTTTTATACAATACCGTTGTTGAAGACGTAATTTGAAGCTAAACGCAGACATTCATGGTTGCAAGCCATTAAACGGACAGGCTAGACTGATTACGGTAATTACCGTAAATAGCCTACGAGATTTCAACTTGTAAAAAGCGTTCACGTTCTCGTATAGCTCGTAATTACAACTTGAAAGATGGGAATTTTCTGAGCGCTTCCATCTGCCATAGAAACGCATAATTCCCAGTCCGAAGATGTCGTGTCAATGTCACACGTTATCATCTTACAGTAAATTCGGTGTAAAAAACTATTGAGGTCATAGTTTTTGGGGGTGCTGTTGTACTTACTTTATATCCAGATGTGTTTCTATTATTAAAAAAATAAGAAACTCCTCTGAATACAATGTAGTGCAACATCACCTTTGACTATGACCTCAGTATTGAATTGACACATTTGACTGATTATAAACTTCATAAAAGCTGAATTCATGGCAAAGCTGTAGTACTGAATTACATTAGATCGTACAGGTGTGCCTAATAAAGTGGACACTAGTGTACACAACCTCCTTACTGTGAGGGTGTGTCATTCTCCTGGTCCTGTAATGAACTGGCTCCTATCACAGAAGTCCAGGGAGAGACGACACGAGATCATGCTGAAGGTAGATGGCCTGACAGAGATGGAGAGGTAACGTGTGCTAACTCTGGATGAGATGGCACTTACACCGAGTGTGGAGCTGGGAAGAGGGAAGCTTTATGGGGACGTGACATTACCTGGCCACACAGGAATGCCAACACATGCGTGTGTTTTTGTGTTGGCAGGGTCCACAACACGATGGAAGCAAGTTGTAGCTTACCATTACAGTGGCAACTCCACTAATGGGGCGATCTCCAAGCCCATCCTCAACATCACTGACAAGGCAGCCTCCATAGTTAACATCACCGCCGACATGGGCAGCCCTAATCGGGCAATGTGGAAGGCCTTTGGAGTGGATCAAAACAAAACATCTGTCCCACATCCTGCAAGACCAGACAAGAGGTTATACTTCATGCCAGACATCCCACATCTGGTTAAGAACTTGAAGAGCACCCCTGGTCTGTGAACAGACGTTTACGATTCCTCCAGATATGGTAGAGAAGGAGAACCTTGTCTTCAATGAGGTTTCAATTGGTCCACTAAAATATATGGTGGATTTTCAAGAGGGGATGACATTGAAAATTGCTCTAAATCTATCAAGTAAAACCCTTCAGTCCAGTCATTCTGACTCTGACTGCTACTGCAGAACTGTTACTTTCTCACTGCAGAGCCAAATTACGTCTAGCTCCTCCTCTTTGAATGTAATGGGTGGAGCTTGACGTCTAGCTCCTCCTCTCTGAATGTAATGGGTGGAGCTTGCGTCAAGCTCCTCCTCTCTGAAATAATGGGTGGAGCTTGCCGTCTAGCTCCTCCTCTATGAAATAATGGGTGGAGCTTGCCATCCAGCTCCTCCTCTCTGAATGTAATGGGTGGAGCTTGACGTCTAGCTCCTCCTCTCTGAATGTAATGGGTGGAGCTTGCCGTCTAGCTCCTCCTCTCTGAATGTAATGGGTGGAGCTTGCCGTCAAGCTCCTGCTCTCTGAAATAATGGGTGGAGCTTGCCATTTAGCTCCTCCTCTCTGGATGTAATGGGTGAAGCTTGACCTAGTCCAGCGCTGTGGACCTAATGGGTGGAGATATTAAACACCCGCTTTATGGGTAGGGTTACTCCGTGTCCTAACCAGATGTGATGCAATAAAATTCCAGTGACAAGCAATTTGTCTGTCCACAATAGACGTAAAACGACTACAAGTTGAGATGTGACAAAAACAATCACAGCCAATCAGAAGAGAGTGTGGGCGAAGTCTCTCTGCAGTCACACTGCAATCACAACGAAATGGATAAGCACTAGCACAACTTAATATTCAACAATATTATTGATCTGCCTGCATTGACACCATTATATGAGAACTGAATGAGCTGGACGATGACATTACTGTTTACTCCAGGCTGTATAGATAAATTAACTAAATTAATAACTTTTTTACAACAAAAATTAACCATCACTGAACGTAATTAAGCTGGAATGTGACGCTATTTTCTTCTAGAAACAAACTTTGTTGCATTATTTTCCTGTTATCACTGTAAATCTGCTTTATAAAAAATCGCTATATAAATAAAGGTGACTTGACTTGACTAGGGATGTAATGGTAAATGTATTGGTCCCAAAACGGCATAGTGCAGACATCACGGTTCGGTACAGTCAGATGCCAAATACAGTCAGTCACAGGCAATCCACACTCCAATCCAGAAGGAGGCGCGTGTGGTAATGCAATGCTGTTTGCTAACCGCCTCAACAGGAAAAAGAGCAGAAGAAGAAGAGACAATCAATGGCCCTGTCCCAAATGGAACCCTAAGCACTCGCAGTCTTCCTCTGAGTCCGCACTTTCGTGACGTAATGCTGCTTTGACTGTCGGGAAGAAGTCTGCTGCGGAGTCCCCATCAGCGCGGGCTCGGCAAAAGTGCGCATCAAGGGCGCAAATCGACCACATGGTGGCGGTCGCGAGCACCCTTCTGAGATCTAAAAATGAGAAATGGGACACACTGCGGCCATTGTAAGTCCACAAGACCGAAAGTGCACATGAAGTGTGCCATTTGGGACAGGGCCTATGTACCAACCCAAAACAAGAGTTCAGATGAACGCAAGAGCTCGCTAGTAGCCTATACACTGAGTTTCGGTTCATTTTTGTGACGCGCCCCACAAAGAGGCATCCTGTTTCTTTACTTTAATTTACAAAAGCAATGATTTGTTTTTATTGTGAGTGTACACAAATAAAAACAGATAAATAAAAACAGCGTAATATTGAACTTTGTGCATCCGCCAGTGTCACCGCATGTTAGCGAACATATGTGCAAAGAAAACAACAGTGTATGCTACACCCCTAATAAACACATAATCAAATTCATAAATATAACACCATTTTAACATTATTAAATATTCATAGCCTACTGAGTAACTGATACTGACTTTTGACATAGAAAACACTTGTTTGTTCACAGTTTGAATGTTCTTTTCCCCCCTTTTGTTTATTTTCAAGTTCTGAGGCGAATTTCATAGCTTTAAGTACGGCTTTAAAGGTCACGCAAAATGATATTCATTTCAAACTCACAAATGCACATAAACTGTACCAGAGATTTTCATTGCCATACTTTGTACGTTGTTCTTCTTCTAGCCGTACCGTCGCAGAAACAGAAACCGTTTGCCGTTTCCCGCGTCGCGTCTGGATAGCACACCCGTCTAGCTCCGCCCATTGGCTCTGCATCTGCCGCCAGAAAGTGTTAGCTCCGCCTACAAACAACACGTCATCGCAGTTTACGAACACCAAAATTGTATTTAGACTTTGCTCAGATCCATCCCGTTGCCTTAGCGCTAACTGACACGGAGAAAGCTACTGGATGGACGTCTTCATTAATTATTAAATAATATTTATCCATATATCCAGTATGTAACGCTGTGATTTCAGAGCCTGGAGAAACATGCAATTACACATAAAAAACGTAAAACAGTGCAAATAAATGTGTGTCTGAGAGGTTTAATGCTTCAGATTCAAAGCAGTCAGTCAAATTAAACATTTTCAAGTATTACTGGTATTAAAAGGTAATGAATGAGTAATGGCATGCATTAGTGTTGCTTGTGTGTTAGTGCAGGTTAACTAACTCATGGCATTAATGTAACAGTCCACAAGCTGGCAGTGTTGCATTATTACAGAGAGAGATCATGGTGACGATGCTCTTCACTGAGACAGTGCATGAAACACTTCTCTTAAAATATGGCAAATGTTGCACCAGACGAGACCTGTACAAGTCGAGATGTATTAACATCTTATTTAGATTTTGAGTAAGTAAATGTGGTTTTATATGTGTTCGTTCCAATTTCAACCTCAACATAAACTTCTACTACTTAGTATAATTTAAAAACCTGCTTGTCCGCTCTGCAAACTCATTTTGACATGTGGCCCAGTTACTTTTTTGTTTTCATATTTTTTTTTTATAATTTCTGTATAATGCAGTTTGAAATTACCTGAATGCACAGGACCTTTATTATACAATTCTCAGACAAAATGGCGAATGACAAGTTTCCAAGGCAGGATTGGTTAAGCAGAGCTTAGCAAAGATATTTCTTGCATATTGCATGACTATTTCTTACATCTGTAAAGTAATTGTCTCTATAGCAAGAATGTTACTATTGGCGTTCTTGGCAGTCAAAAAGCTAAATTCAAATATCTCCATCTTCCTATAGTAAAAAATCAGATTGAAAATCTTTAAATGAGATTTGACCTATTGATTTGATAGTAAAACAGTTGTTTACAGTTATATTATGTCTAGTATGATGATGATGATATGATATAACTAAGACAGTCTTAAACGCAAAGTTGAGATGTTGTTGCCCAGTGTCGTCGGAGAAGATGCACGAGAGATGGCGTATTTTCCCCGGGTTTAATAACATGACTTAAACTCCACACTCATCCACATACACGGGGATTGAGTGAGAAAAAGTATTCAACTTATAGAAATGGAAATAAAAGAAAGAGTACAAAAGTCGGTAGAGCGGTTATCTCTTCTCCTCACATCTATTACTGACGCTCAACGCACATGCGCAGTTCTCATCGTACCTCAGATTACCATAAAAGCACAAAGTGACCATTACAGTTACAGTAAGTTCATTCACAAATACAAAACCATAGTTCAGAAACAAAACCTTTACAATCACACACACACACACACACACACACACACACACACACACACATTTTAACTATTTAAGTCCACTTAAAAGAAATGATTTACAGGGACATAAATACTATAGATGCAGTCAAATACATGTACAAAATCATGGACCAGTGCATACAGCAGATCTTCACAATATTAAGCGTCACTCAGTTGTTATGCATACAAGTTACACCGTCTCCGCCAGATATGAGCCTATAGTAGCAGACAGAGCACAGAACTTTGCTAGTCATTAGCCCTCTTTTTGGGCATCCCAAGTTGTTGAAGCCCTCTTACAACCAGCCTGTGTGTGTGTGTGTGTGTGTGTGTGTGTGTCCTAAGCTGCCGAATATGAACACAAGTAATCAGCTCTGATAACCAAATTCTGAGATGATGTTTAGGAGTGGTTGATATTTAATAATCTTAGTCATAAAGGCTTCTTCCATAGAGTCAAAGGAACATGCATCCTCCAAAACACACACCTCACTGATCTCCTCATTAACCACAACCACATCTGGTGTATTAGCAAACAAATGTGAAAAGGTTTAAGAGTTATTACAATACTGAAACATGAATGTTTGTACATTACTGAAGATGAGAAATGGCTTGATATGTCCTTCACTATTATAAGGTCCACTATTCTGTCATGGCGTGCGATGTGCATAGCATGGCAGCCATTCACGATAGGTGGCGATGTTTCAGTGATCTGTTCACACACAAAATCAAAACCCCAAGCATTGGTTTAATTTTTATGTAACTTATTCAACTCTAATACAGCTTGATGCACGAAGGAATGCTTTAATCTAATTAGATTATATCTTGGGACCGTGTAACACCGATTGGATGGTAAAAGTACAAATTAATTGTACAACACATGATTCGGTTCTGAGACAGTAATGTTGGCCAACCTCATGATAATAAAACTCTTATACTTTTGAAGTGGCTGACCCACAATCTTAGAGCACATTTTTAGTTGGTTCAACGACTTTATTTTTAAACTGACAGACAAATTCATGTAGTCTACCATAGAGTTACAGTACTGCAAAACACTCATGATCACACATCAGTTTTCTTGCTCCAAAAGACCTCAGCCGGCGAAGAAAATAAATTCTCATGCACTGATTTTTACAGATACTGTCTGGTCATTGAGACAGTGGTGACAGGATGCATGTAACTTTGCAACAAAGCGGTCTGTTAAAAACACAATTTTATGACATGGCAGTATGTCCCAAAACTTGCTTACTCTTCTGCTACACACTCAAAAGTATGTACTTTTTCATTCACAACAAATAAAAAGATACTTCAAGGGCAGAGCACAACTAGGCGAATGCAGCTAACAAGTCATTTTGGCTGCTAAATGCTTTTTTTACATTCAGGAGGAATTTTTGATGTCTGCACCTTACAGTATGCTTCAATAGTACAGTAATAAAAGTATGCATTTGGATTGGATTCCTCATGTCATGACCCCTTTAACTCAGAAACAGACTTTTGAAATCATTGTTAGATATGGCTTTTGGTTTTGAAGTATCTCTGGCTGATCTTGAATGCATGTAGATATAACAGTCTTTCTCGTTCACAGCTTATTTCATCATCATTCCTCATGGAAAACATCTCGGCTTTGAATCTGAACTCCACCATCTCCGGGTGGCAGCGTCCGCTGTGGTACCAGTATGATTCCTGTGCCGAGGCTCCTCACTGGTTTATCTTCTACTTTAGTGTCAAAATATTAAACCTGTTTGCAGGATTCCCAATGAACGCCCTCGTGATGTGGCAGATTCTGAAGAAGAAGAGCGAAGGATCGACGTCAGACATCTTTATTTTCAACCTCTCGGTCCTGGACGCCTATTTCGGCCTCATGACGCCAGTGGACATGATTAACCGGCTGTACTTAAACGATCCCAAGATCTGGTATTCCCAACGTTTTGCCTACGGGCTGAAAGACGTGACTCCGTTATTTCTCACCTGTATTTGTCTGGACAGGTACGTCGCTGTGGTCCATCCCATTCTATTCACCGGGATCCGTGATAATCGCTTCCGAATCGGCGTCTCCGTGGTGGTTTGGGGACTCATCCTGGCCTACTCGTTGACCAAATGCATTTTAGGCGTCTTGAGTGTGAACGAAGTCTTCAGCGGAGTCATCCTCGCTGCCTTCTTCCTCATGGTGTTCTGCAACCTGTCCATCATCTGGGTCCTCAGGAAAAGTGTGGCAGGGAAAGAAGTCATGAACCCGGTGAAGAAGAGAGCCTTCAAAATGGTGTCTATCGTCCTCGCCATCATCGTGGGGAACTATCTCCCTCCGGTTGCTCTCCTGCCATTTGCATCAACCTTCTCGTTCGTGACGCTCCACTGCAAGGTTCTTCTCGCCGTGTTCTCCATCATGGACTTGAGCTGCACCATCGAGCCTTTGCTCTACATCTCTAAGATGGAGCGATCCGTGTTCTGTCCCTGCCTCGAGAGTCCCTCCAAGAAACCCGTCAACGTTAGCGTCTGAAACGAACCAGCGTATGAATTTGTGTGTGTGATTCTAGAACGTGTATTTGTCTAATTCTCAACAGGTCTGTCATGACTGGTCACTGAAAGTAGGGGAAAACACAACATTAAATGCATATAATAAAACAAAACTAAGCAAAATAGATAGACTCATCACCTTTATAAACAAAAGAGAAAAATACTCATATCTTTAGCCACTAGCCGCGTTTCCATTACCCTTCAAATTGCGCAAATTGAAATTGCGAATTGAAAATATGCCCAATGGAAAAACGTCAATTTCGCAGAAACTCATATTTATGGTAAAAAAAGTTTCTATGCTCGCATGAGGGGGTTTTTCAGGCAATTCGAAAAATAACTATTTCGCAAAACTGCAATGGAAACAGTTTTTGCGCATTTACAGTCACCTGACGTAGATGACGCGGTGTGTTTGGACTGAATACGAGACAGAGCTCTTTATTAAATTCATAAAAGACAGAAGAATTACAGGGATAATGGATTCCAAACCTCAAAGAAATGCCACAATCAAGAGTTTGAAGCAGAAATGAGGGAGAAACACCTCATATGTGCCGCTCTCAAGTTTAATAAGGGTCGTTCCTCACCATTAATGCTTGGATAACACACATACATCTCCTTCGATTAATAATAATGGCCAGTGTAGTGGCTGGGATATACGTAAACCTACCAACATCCGTCGCCATGATTTTTGGAATGACTTATTGCGAAAGGAAAAAATTACGTTTTAGTCGCATAACATCGGTTAATGGAAATGCCGTCATTTCGCAATAGTTTTTTGTCGACATTTAGAAAAAAATAGCAAAAGTTTTGTGCAAATCTCTAATGGAAACGCGCCTACTGATGTCAAAGGTTGTTTCCATCAAACTCTACAGTATTTTAGCACAAATGTGTCTAATTAAATTAAGATTTATTTTTACATGGACAAGGTAAGCAAAACTACACAGAGTCAATAAAATATGACATTGAATGAACATGATTTGAGCTGAACACACTTGAAACCACTTCTATTTTTCTCTTTGGTTTAAGTCAAACTCTGTCCTTGAGAGTCACTGTCCTGTAGACTAGAGTTTAACTCCAACTTTCTTCAACACACCTGCCTGCAAGTTTCTAGTATGCCAAGGAAGACCTTGATTAGCAGGTTCAGGTGTGTTTAATTGGGGTTGGATCTGAACTTTGCAGGACAGTGGCCCTCCAGGAGCAGGATTGGACATCCCTGGCTTCAGTCATGTTAATAATTTTGCATCTTACTTGGCCTTTTCAGGGTCTACTCATAATGTCAGTGCATTTTAATGTTTAATTTTAGTACTGTGATATATGACTCTGGGGTTTGGGTTTATGTATAGCCATGGTTTGAAATGCTGATTTTAGCAAAACCCGTTTAGAGGCACTTATTTAAAGAACTGCTTATCATTAACATGTTGACTTCATGAACGTGTGCCAGTTGTCTGAGTGTGTGTGTCGTGTTTGCCCAGATGTGACCCTGTTTGCCTTTTTCTCTGCAGCTCATTCATAACATTTCATTCCTTGTGACTCTTTTCTGATTGACCGTTAGACTCTGAGAAGATGAAGCTACAGTGAACAGAGCTGGACTTCACTTTCTTCTTGTTTTCTTCAGATCACCTGATTCTTTTATTTCTCACAGATTAGAGACCAAGTGTCCCGGTGAATAATTAAGAACTTAACGCACCACTAATTAAGATGTTAATTAAAATACCTAGGGATTAATTAGGAACGGGCTGAGGTGACACAGATGGTACGAGCTTGTAATTGTGTAACTAGATGATGCTACGAGATTAATTAACATGAAAAACATTTACAGTAGATGCTCACGAGCGCTTGTGTTGTCATTGATCTCTGGCTACTGGAGATGGTTTTATTGACCAGAGCAATAAGGAAAAGAAATATAAATATTTGTTGTATTTATTATGCATAAAGGAACTCCAAAAATGATGTACTTACATGTCTGTTTATTTATTCTTCTGTTCTGAACTATAGCAGCCATGTGTAAATACTCTGAAATATCAGAATAACAAGAGAGACGGATTTATCTTCATTTGAACACGGTGAAAACTGTAAAGCACACAGGTTTGACACACAGCCCTGTATGAAACCCCTCTGAAACATTCACAAAACTTCACAGCTTCTCATGAAATGAACACTATGTAAATGAGTACTTGAACACCAAAGAGAAAAATATCTATTCAATCCCAAACTCCACTCACTTGCTTTTAGCTCAGAAAATTAAAACTGAACATGAAACAATAAGGGTCTGCCAAATGCATAAATGTTGTGTAACGCACAGAAGTGGAAACCAACGAAAGGTTTACTAATATCCCATCCATTAAAACCTCCTGGATTCACATGAAATCTGAGCGAGTGACATGCATGTATAAAAAATTCAAATGCATGAATACACAGCACCTGAATGAAATGAAATGTGAAAGAAACTCACTGTTGTCAGTCATTAAACATTTGCACCAAATACTAAACTGATATTCAACCCTAAAGTGTGTGAGAAATGAGAATGCAAAAGTTAATAGATCAGTCACTGGATGGAGTATCTGTATGAAAACACAAAAGCAGTCAAACTAAATTTGAAGTTAGTTGAAACTGTAATGCTTTGATTGAATTCACTGAAATGCTTATTGCTCTAAACCGCAGTCATGGGCTCATATATCTCGTCCCCCACAGCTGTGGACTCAGTGGCAGAGAGCCAGAAATGAGTATTTGCAAGATGTTACAGTAGATTTACTCATTTGTTCCTTGCATCACTTGTTGACATGAAGCTCTGCTGTTACATCACGAAACTTTGATCATCCCCTTCCATCGAACTGCAGACTTCATCACGAACTTTTCCGCCAGACCCTCCTCTTCATCCAATCACAGACGAGTTCTTCTGCTACACACCTTCTTGTTGACCCAAAAGACCCGCAACAATTGGTCGCGTCCAAAACGTCCCACCTCTGTCTCCCGCGGGATAAGCTTTTAATGGAGCGCCCCGAGAGAGGCGCTAAACTGAGGACGCGTCTAAGTTGGGTGACGGTCAGAGAAACGTCGGGAGAAACCGACAATCGAACGGAACTGTAGCGGGAGAGATTTCTGTGCAATAATTTATGAGGTTCTCATAAACAAACCTTTGAAAGGTCGTCACTTTGTTTTGCTGCTGAACAGTCGCTCTCGTCGAAGAACCGACGCTCTAATTCACAGCTAATCATCATTCCTCATGGAAAACATCACAGATTTAAACCTGAACTCCACCGCTCCTGGGTGGCAGCGTCCGCTGTGGTACCTGTTCGAGGCGTGTGCCGAGGCTCCTCACTGGTTTATCCTCTACTTTGGTGTTAAAGTATTAAACCTGGTTGCAGGAGTGCCATTAAACGTCCTCGTGATGTGGCAGATTCTGAAGAAGAAGAGCGAAGGATCGACGTCAGACATCTTTATCTTCAACCTCTCGGTCCTGGACGCCTATTTCGGCCTCATGACGCCAGTGGATCTGGCAAACCGGCTGTACTTCAGCGATGACACAATCTGGTACTCCGTGCGTTTCGCCTACGGGCTGAAAGACGTGACTCCGTTATTTCTCACCTGTATTTGTCTGGACAGGTACGTCGCTGTGGTCCATCCCATTTTATTCACCGGGATCCGTGATAATCGCTTCCGAATCGGCGTCTCCATGGTGGTTTGGGGACTCATCCTGGCCTACTCGTTGACCAAATGCTTTTTAGGCGTCTTGAGTGTGAACGAAGTCTTCAGCGGAGTCATCCTCGCTGCCTTCTTCCTCATGGTGTTCTGCAACCTGTCCATCATCTGGGTCCTCAGGAAAAGTGTGGCAGGGAAAGAAGTCATGAACCCGGTGAAGAAGAGAGCCTTCAAAATGGTGTCTATTGTCCTCGCCATCATCGTGGGGAACTATCTCCCTCCGGTTGCTCTCCTGCCATTTGCATCAACCTACTCGTTCGTGGCGTTTCGGTGTAAGATCAGCCTCGCCGTGTTCTCCATCATGGACTTGAGCTGCACCATCGAGCCTTTGCTCTACATCTCTAAGATGGAGCGATCCGAGTTCTGTCCCTGCCTCGAGAGTCCCTCCAAGAAACCCGTCGACGTTAGCGTCTGAAGCGTAGCATGCGTGATTTAAGGCTGTCTGTGTCTCAGTGGTTCTCAACTGGAGGGTTGTGAGCCAAAACAAGCCCTCAAGTCTGTTGTAATGGGGCCATAAACAATCGCTGCATTTACTCGACAAGTCTTAATGCACAGATCCCATCTTTTGACCATATCCGATTTTTTTGGCCCATCTGTTTACATTCACTTTAGACAGGACTGGAATCTGATATTTGTGTTTCCATTAATTCCCACCCAAAATGATTTTCGGTGATCGTTTTACACTATGCACATGGTACACCCTGGTTTTGAATGGCCGTGCTATTAAAATTATTAAGTGAGTATCCTAATAGTGAAGCTTGTTGGTTTAATTAATAACAGTGAAGTTATCGCGTCATTGCTGAGAAATATAATGTATCTTTCAGTAGTGAAGCTGTATTACTTATTAAAGTCACGGGCAGAGTTTGGAAACCAGCTCCTGAATGTTTCTGTTTACGCAATTTCTTTTCTTTACAAAGATAAATATAAAGTTCCACCTCAATATAAAGCTGTGAGCGAGCGAGTACAGGCGCGTCTGCCTCATAACACAACATTAAAAAGCTATTTTTGTGAATAAACGTGTCGTCCTCGTCTTGTAGTGGCTTTTAATTCAAAGGGGGAATCGGATATGCGTGTTTAGACGTGGTTCGTATGTCCAGATATCGGATATGAATCTGATTTATCGGATCTCTGATGAATCTGGATCTCGTGCGGATTTTTGTGATTACACATGTGTGCAACAAATCCCGATCTATTTCAGATGTGAGAAAAAGATTGGATATTTAGTGCCAGTGTAAACACAGCCGGGTCAGATACAATACAATAAAACTAACCATATATAACCAATATGACAGCAGAATAAATCATTAACTTTACCAAGCGAGCAGAAAACTCTTGCTATAGTGCTGTTGATGTCAAAGATCGGATGTGTATCGAACTACACACTATTTTGGCACAATTTTATGTTACCAGGTAAAAGTCAAATTCAGCAGATGGACATCGGCCTCATCCTCAAACACCACGAACGAAACATCAAGACAAAGAAAATACAGCACAGATGACATTAAACCCGCTCACAAAGAGAGTGAATATGATGTGAGGTTAACACACTGTCTGTGCAATGAACTATTTGCATTAAACCACTTTTCAATGCAGTTCATATAAGGCCTATTAAGGGTTCTCTTACTATAATATTAACGCATTTCAATGTTTGCTTGCTACTGATGTAAAGCTCTGCAATGTGTTGTTGATGTAAAATCTTGACTCTGATTTTAGCAAAAGCCACTTATTTAAAGAACTGCTTATCATTAACATGTTGACTTCATGAACGTGTGCCAGTTGTCTGAGTGTGTGTGTCGTGTTTGCCCAGATGTGACCCTGTTTGCCTCTTTCTCTGCAGCTCATTCATAACGTTTCATTCCTCGTGACTCTTTTCTGATTGACCGTTAGACTCTGAGAAGATGAAGCTACAGTGAACAGAGCTGGACTTCACTTTCTTCCTGTTTTCTTCAGATCACCTGATTCTTTTATTTCTCACAGATTAGAGACCAAGTGTCCCGGTGAATAATTAAGAACTTAACGCACCACTAATTAAGACGTTAATTAAAATACCTAGGGATTAATTAGGAACGGGCTGAGGTGACACAGATGGTACGAGCTTGTAATTGTGTAACTAGATGATGCTACGAGATTAATTAACATGAAAAACATTTACAGTAGATGCTCACGAGCGCTTGTGTTGTCATTGATCTCTGGCTACTGGAGATGGTTACATTAGGGCATGAAATATCAATATTAGCTAGATGTGTGATTCATAAAGGAACTCGTTTAACAATATACTCACGTCTGTGTTCAGTTATTCTTCCTTTCTGAACTGTAAATACTCTGAAATATCAGAATAACAAGAGAGACGGATTTATCTTCATTTGAACACAGTGAAATCTGTAAAGCACACAGGTTTGACACACAGCCCTGCATGAAACCCCTCTGAAACATTCACAAAACTCTGTGCTCGCGGTCAAAAATGACCATGAATGTACTATATTTTAGTTTGATAATGTTTTTTATTTAATATTTTGTATTTTTAGCGGATTTAATAGTACTAAATTATATTTACATATAATATATTATATGTAATTATAATCCATTTTTTGAGCATTGACCTAAACATTTTATTTCCAACTTAAACTGTGGTAAATCTTGAATGCTTTAAAGCACAGACTGAAGTTTGATCTCTGTTCAAAGACTTGGCAGATTAATAATGGCAGATTATTGCTGAAGTGAAAAAAAGTTTAAAAAAGTGAACTAGAAAAAAGTAACAGAATTTTACATGTTTTGTTATGAAAAATGTACAAAAATACTATTTTAAATTTTTATATGAAATATATATTTTCAAAATCAAGTTGTTTTCCAAATTTGAGGTTGATATCTCCATAAATGATCTTTCAGTGAGAGTGTGTTCAGCTGCAGTACCAAACGCTTCCACTAGAGGAAACTCGTCTCCCATTCATTCCAATGCGCTCATACATTGTATTGTATTGTATTTTAACAATACAAGAGTGACTATTTTTTTCAGGACCATTTAACCTGTTCGAATCATGTCCATGATAATTAGTTATTACTATAAACATTTCAGTGATCAGCGCTGGGTAATTCTGGCCCAGATCTCTTGAAGACTCTCCCTGCTGGCCGGCGGTCC
>NC_137131.1:43990847-44040847 GCF_949319135.1 Squalius cephalus
GTATTTTGGGTGGTTGCTAGGCGGTTGCTAGGATGTTGCTAGGGTGTTCTGGTGGTTGCTATGCTGTTGCTAGGTGGTTGCTAGGGTATTCTGGTTGGTTGCTAGGGTGTTCTGGGTGGTTGCTAGGGTGTTCTGGGTGGTTGCTATGGTGTTACTTAAAGGGGGGGTGAAATGCTCATTTTCACTCAATCTCCTGTTAATCTTGAGTACCTATAGATTAGTATTGCATCGTTCATATCTCCAAAAAGTCTTTAGTTTTATTATATTTATAAGTGAAAGATAGACTGTACCGAGTCTTTCCGGAAAAAAACGAGCGGCTGGGGGCGGGCCGTGTGGGCGATGTGTTAAAGCTGTGCTAACGCGCCGAGCTAGTAACGTTAACAACACACAGAGACATTTGTTCAACAGTTTTACTCACCGCCTGCGGTTCCAACGCACGACTGCGGACCTTTATCACCGTGACTGCTCGATCCTTAAGCATTAGACGATCTGCAAATCCGTGATCTGGGCTTTGTTT
Organism: Squalius cephalus; assembly: GCF_949319135.1. Classification (NCBI taxonomy): domain Eukaryota; kingdom Metazoa; phylum Chordata; class Actinopteri; order Cypriniformes; family Leuciscidae; genus Squalius; species Squalius cephalus. The sequence continues at coordinate 43,991,365 of NC_137131.1, forward strand.
ATAAAACAATCATCGTCGAAATGCAGGGAAACAGTCTTGCTCAACTCGTTTTTGCCCCGGAAAAACAAACTGCATCCACTATTCCCTTAACGCTGGGTTCTTTGGGAATCTGTGCAGGTTTGTCTTGCCCTGGCAACCAAAAACCCACTTCTTTGGTGACACTGACTTCCCTAAAGCCGAGCAGAGCGCTTAGATGAGGTACTGCTTTCGCTCTCTTGCTCTGGTGTAGGAGTGCGCGCGCGGCCGCGATCTTACCGGAGAAGTGCCCTTAGGACCCGTATAAGGAAATTCCGTTACATCTGACGTCACACATGCCCATACTCGAAAAAAACTTTCCGAAACTTGTGACAAACCGGAAGGACAATTTTTGGCACAGAAATACTCCTTCAAACGTACAATTTAATTTTTGAAACTTTGTCCATGTTTAGCATGGGAATCCAACTCTTTAACAGTGTAAAAAACTCAGTATGCATGAAATAGCATTTCACCCCCCCTTTAAGAGCAAATACGAACAAGGCTGGACATGGTGGATTCATCCCCCCTCCCTATCGCAATGAAACTACAGGCCATAAGAGAGATTTCCCTTTCTAAAATACAGCATCTCTTTGCAAACATACATATCCCTAAATGTATCTTAAATGAGCTGAATAATAAGACTGTAGGCCTGGCAAGACGCTGGATAGGACTAAATGCACACTCGACAAGAGATGTCCTGTTCCACAGGTGCAGAGAGGGAGGGCTGGGCGTCCCTCATATAGAGTGGGTGTGTGTTGCCGCCAGAATAACCTGTTAAGTATGTTAAATAATGATGACGCAGCCGTGCGTGAGCTTGCCCGAGCCTCACTTCTACTACATCTGGGGAAACGCAAGGTCCCTCTTTCGACATCAGATGATGCCAGCTTCCTCGGGTTCAGAAGAAAACCCAATGGAAAATTGGACACCAACACACCAGGCTTTGGTGAGCGCTCGGACTGGCTGGACCTGAATGACCTCTGCAACCGCGCTGGAGGAACACAGCAGGACAGTCGGCAGAAGTCAATAAGAACATTGTCACAGATTCAACCATCACGGCAGAGGCAATCATCACAACTGGCGACAACATTCAACTCCTTGACACTCAAAACATCAGAAGGACAATAATCGATCACTTCCATCTGCGTATGATACGGCACTGGACAGGCCTACGCCTACAGGGACAACTGGCCTGCCCTGTGCCGACCATAACATATCACACACAGTTCTGAAGAACACAGCCCTACAAGACGACACCCACAGATTCACAATTAAAGCTCGTCTTCAGGTACTACCAACAAAGTCCAACTCAGCAACATGGTTTCCATCTGCACATGAGCCGTTCTGCCTGCAACATCACAGCCGGCACAGAGAGACGATCACGCACATCCTTAACGGCTGCTCCGCCTACAGGACTGTACATCGCCGCCACGACCGCAGTGTTGCACTCTCAGTGAAGGAGCTCAGAGACAATGCCAACCTTACCACAATCCATTGTAACGAAAAGATCAAGACAGACTGGTTCTCCCCCCCACACGAGCAGTGCGCTACATTGGAAACTGCCATAAATCACTTACCAAATACACCTGACATAGTTGTAATTAATGAACACACCAAAGCCGTTACAATAATAGAAATCGGTTGCTCTTTTGATGCTTAAATATCAACCATGGTACAATGTTCTCAGTAACTCTGGCTACTCCTGTAAAGTTATTGCCCTCATCTTTGGTAGTTTAGGCCATGTGCACAAGTTGTGTGTAAGAGGCCTGCAGATCTGTGGACTACATAAGAACAAGGCCAAAAAACTGACGAGATATTGCTCTGTGTCAGCAGTGATTGGTGGCCTCTACATATGGAGGCGCAGGCGCCACCTTCACCCTTAATGTGCGTAATGGACTGAGACACTGGCTGCTGTTGCACACCTTTCTGCCAAATTAGGGTTATGCCATGATATATGCTTATCTTCTAATTCAAATAAAGAATTTATGTGTATAAGTGTGTGTGTGTGTGTGTATAAGTGTGTATGAGTGTGTGTGTGTGTGTGTGTGTGTGTGTGTGTGTGTGTGTGTGTGTGTGGTTTGTCCTTCAGTGTCTGGATGTCCAGGATCCAGCTCACACACCCGTGAGAAACCTGCAGTTCAGACTAAACACACATTCATCTGTTCCTCAGTACAGTCACACGAGCACATGTGTTTCACATCTGTAATGCTCTCTCTCTCACACACACTAACAAATATACACACACACTCATACAACAGGTAATTCAGGAAAACCTGTTTGTGGACATGTACACACACACATTATAATTAATCAAGGACTAAATTAATAATCCCTGATGGTGATCTGCAGTGTTGTGTTGTGGAGTGTGTGTGTTCTGCAGTGTTGTGTTGTGGAGTGTGTGTGTTCTGCAGTGTTGTGTTGTGGAGTGTGTGTGTTCTGCGGTGTTGTGTTGTGTAGTGTGTGTGTTCTGCAGTGTTGTGTTGTGGAGTGTGTGTGTTCTGCAGTGTTGTGTTGTGGAGTGTGTGTGTTCTGCGGTGTTGTGTTGTGGAGTGTGTGTTTTCTGCAGTGTTGTGGAGTGTGTGTGATCTGCAGTGTTGTGTTGTGGAGTGTGTGTGTTCTGCAGTGTTGTGTTGTGGAGTGTGTGTGTTCTGCAGTGTTGTGTTGTGGAGTGTGTGTGATCTGCAGTGTTGTGTTGTGGAGTGTGTGTGTTCTGCAGTGTTGTGTTGTGGAGTGTGTGTGTTCTGCGGTGTTGTGTTGTGGAGTGTGTGTGTTCTGCAGTGTTGTGGAGTGTGTGTGTTCTGCAGTGTTGTGTTGTGTGTGTGTTCTGCAGTGTTGTGTTGTGGAGTGTGTGTGTTCTGCAGTGTTGTGGAGTGTGTGTGTTCTGCAGTGTTGTGTTGTGGAGTGTGTGTGTTCTGCAGTGTTGTGTTGTGGAGTGTGTGTGTTCTGCGGTGTTGTGTTGTGGAGTGTGTGTGTTCTGCGGTGTTGTGTTGTGGAGTGTGTGTGTTCTGCAGTGTTGTGTTGTGGAGTGTGTGTGTTCTGCAGTGTTGTGTTGTGGAGTGTGTGTGATCTGCAGTGTTGTGTTGTGGAGTGTGTGTGATCTGCAGTGTTGTGTTGTGGAGTGTGTGTGTTCTGCAGTGTTGTGTTGTGGAGTGTGTGTGATCTGCAGTGTTGTGTTGTGGAGTGTGTGTGTTCTGCAGTGTTGTGTTGTGGAGTGTGTGTGTTCTGCAGTGTTGTGTTGTGGAGTGTGTGTGTTCTGCAGTGTTGTGTTGTGGAGTGTGTGTGATCTGCAGTGTTGTGTTGTGGAGTGTGTGTGATCTGCAGTGTTGTGTTGTGGAGTGTGTGTGATCTGCAGTGTTGTGTTGTGGAGTGTGTGTGTTCTGCAGTGTTGTGTTGTGGAGTGTGTGTGTTCTGCAGTGTTGTGTTGTGGAGTGTGTGTGTTCTGCAGTGTTGTGTTGTGGAGTGTGTGTGTTCTGCGGTGTTGTGTTGTGGAGTGTGTGTGTTCTGCAGTGTTGTGTTGTGGAGTGTGTGTGATCTGCAGTGTTGTGTTGTGGAGTGTGTGTGTTCTGCAGTGTTGTGTTGTGGAGTGTGTGTGTTCTGCGGTGTTGTGTTGTGGAGTGTGTGTGTTCTGCAGTGTTGTGGAGTGTGTGTGTTCTGCAGTGTTGTGTTGTGGAGTGTGTGTGTTCTGCAGTGTTGTGGAGTGTGTGTGTTCTGCAGTGTTGTGTTGTGGAGTGTGTGTGTTCTGCAGTGTTGTGTTGTGGAGTGTGTGTGTTCTGCGGTGTTGTGTTGTGGAGTGTGTGTGTTCTGCGGTGTTGTGTTGTGGAGTGTGTGTGTTCTGCAGTGTTGTGTTGTGGAGTGTGTGTGTTCTGCAGTGTTGTGTTGTGGAGTGTGTGTGATCTGCAGTGTTGTGTTGTGGAGTGTGTGTGTTCTGCAGTGTTGTGTTGTGGAGTGTGTGTGTTCTGCAGTGTTGTGTTGTGGAGTGTGTGTGATCTGCAGTGTTGTGTTGTGGAGTGTGTGTGTTCTGCAGTGTTGTGTTGTGGAGTGTGTGTGTTCTGCAGTGTTGTGTTGTGGAGTGTGTGTGTTCTGCAGTGTTGTGTTGTGGAGTGTGTGTGTTCTGCAGTGTTGTGTTGTGGAGTGTGTGTGTTCTGCAGTGTTGTGTTGTGGAGTGTGTGTGTTCTGCAGTGTTGTGTTGTGGAGTGTGTGTGTTCTGCAGTGTTGTGTTGTGGAGTGTGTGTGTTCTGCAGTGTTGTGTTGTGGAGTGTGTGTGTTCTGCGGTGTTGTGTTGTGGAGTGTGTGTGTTCTGCGGTGTTGTGTTGTGGAGTGTGTGTGTTCTGCAGTGTTGTGTTGTGGAGTGTGTGTGTTCTGCAGTGTTGTGTTGTGGAGTGTGTGTGATCTGCAGTGTTGTGTTGTGGAGTGTGTGTGTTCTGCAGTGTTGTGTTGTGGAGTGTGTGTGTTCTGCGGTGTTGTGTTGTGGAGTGTGTGTGTTCTGCAGTGTTGTGGAGTGTGTGTGTTCTGCAGTGTTGTGTTGTGGAGTGTGTGTGTTCTGCAGTGTTGTGTTGTGGAGTGTGTGTGTTCTGCAGTGTTGTGGAGTGTGTGTGTTCTGCAGTGTTGTGTTGTGGAGTGTGTGTGTTCTGCAGTGTTGTGGAGTGTGTGTGTTCTGCAGTGTTGTGTTGTGGAGTGTGTGTGTTCTGCAGTGTTGTGTTGTGGAGTGTGTGTGTTCTGCAGTGTTGTGGAGTGTGTGTGTTCTGCAGTGTTGTGTTGTGGAGTGTGTGTGTTCTGCAGTGTTGTGTTGTGGAGTGTGTGTGTTCTGCAGTGTTGTGTTGTGGAGTGTGTGTGATCTGCAGTGTTGTGTTGTGGAGTGTGTGTGTTCTGCAGTGTTGTGTTGTGGAGTGTGTGTGTTCTGCGGTGTTGTGTTGTGGAGTGTGTGTTTTCTGCAGTGTTGTGTTGTGGAGTGTGTGTGTTCTGCAGTGTTGTGTTGTGGAGTGTGTGTGTTCTGCAGTGTTGTGTTGTGGAGTGTGTGTGTTCTGCAGTGTTGTGGAGTGTGTGTGTTCTGCAGTGTTGTGGAGTGTGTGTGTTCTGCAGTGTTGTGTTGTGGAGTGTGTGTGTTCTGCAGTGTTGTGTTGTGGAGTGTGTGTGATCTGCAGTGTTGTGTTGTGGAGTGTGTGTGTTCTGCAGTGTTGTGTTGTGGAGTGTGTGTGTTCTGCAGTGTTGTGTTGTGGAGTGTGTGTGTTCTGCAGTGTTGTGTTGTGGAGTGTGTGTGTTCTGCAGTGTTGTGGAGTGTGTGTGTTCTGCAGTGTTGTGTTGTGGAGTGTGTGTGTTCTGCAGTGTTGTGTTGTGGAGTGTGTGTGTTCTGCAGTGTTGTGTTGTGGAGTGTGTGTGTTCTGCGGTGTTGTGTTGTGGAGTGTGTGTGTTCTGCAGTGTTGTGTTGTGGAGTGTGTGTTTTCTGCAGTGTTGTGGAGTGTGTGTTTTCTGCAGTGTTGTGGAGTGTGTGTGTTCTGCAGTGTTGTGTTGTGGAGTGTGTGTGTTCTGCAGTGTTGTGTTGTGGAGTGTGTGTGATCTGCAGTGTTGTGTTGTGGAGTGTGTGTGTTCTGCAGTGTTGTGTTGTGGAGTGTGTGTTTTCTGCAGTGTTGTGGAGTGTGTGTGTTCTGCAGTGTTGTGTTGTGGAGTGTGTGTGTTCTGCAGTGTTGTGTTGTGGAGTGTGTGTGTTCGGAGTGTTGTGTTGTGGAGTGTGTGTGATCTGCAGTGTTGTGTTGTGGAGTGTGTGTGTTCGGAGTGTTGTGTTGTGGAGTGTGTGTGTTCTGCAGTGTTGTGTTGTGGAGTGTGTGTGTTCTGCAGTGTTGTGTTGTGGAGTGTGTGTGTTCGGAGTGTTGTGTTGTGGAGTGTGTGTGTTCTGCAGTGTTGTGTTGTGGAGTGTGTGTGTTCTGCGGTGTTGTGTTGTGGAGTGTGTGTTTTCTGCAGTGTTGTGGAGTGTGTGTGATCTGCAGTGTTGTGTTGTGGAGTGTGTGTGTTCTGCAGTGTTGTGTTGTGGAGTGTGTGTGTTCTGCAGTGTTGTGTTGTGGAGTGTGTGTGTTTGGGTTGTAAACTTGATTAGACGTATTTTCAACATCAGTTCTGGAGGTTTTCCGTGCAGCGTGTGTGTGTGTGTGTGTGTGTGTGTGTATACAGTATATATATGAAAACTAGTTAGTAATGTAATCTATTACAACACACATTTTAGGTAATATAATCTGACGACTTTTTGATTATGGATTCCTTTGACTACTTTAAGCAAACTAATTACACGGATTTGAACAGGATAATCTACTTTAGTGTCAGAAATACCAAGAGAACAAAACAGGTGTTGGAGATTTGTCCTCTCCTAATCAAGCGCATTAAACATTACAAGCCGGAGTTTGTGAAGTTCATGAAAAGGTAATAAAGAAAAAATTAAAAAATGAAGATATGCTGTGTGTTTGTAAGTGTGTGTGTCTGAGTAAGTGTGTGTGTGTGTGTGTGTCTGTGAGTGTGTGTCTGAGTAAGTGTGTGTGTGTGTGAGCTGTGGCCTCTTGTGTAATTCCAACAAAAGAATATTTAAAAGAAAAAACTGAGAATGAATTATGAATATTTACTGCCATTTTGTGAACATTAAGTAATAATGTAACCAATAAAAAAGTAACTAGTCTCAATTATAACTTTTATAAAATGTAATATTGAACTACAATATAATTTTTAGAATCTGATTATGTAATCCAGCCATTTAACATCTTACATGAAACACTTATCACTGACGTACTGGATCCGATTAGTTATACACTATTAACCGTCGAGATGTTTGAGGTAAAAATTTAGGCAAAAATGTGAACGTAAATGTTTGAAATATTGTAGCGCAGAGACTCAAACACTCAGTCGACAAGAGTTGCGTTTGATGCGTCTTTAATAGAAAACAGTGAAGCGCTTTTACAGGCTAACACACTTCCTGACAGAGCTAGCATGTTTAGCTAGTTTTAAATAGCATATTTACAAGCAACAGATTCAGTGTAACAACAGTGAACGATGAGCCCTTGCTGGACGAGAACGGGAGGATGAATCAGTGAAAGAGTTTAACAGTGCAGACGATCTCCAGTGTTCCACACGCCGGGTCAGAACCTACTCCTGGGCTTTAGCTTTGCTCCTGCGGTTCTTGGCGGATCGAACTTCCTCCATGAGATCCGTGAGATACTTGATTTCCCGACTGATGGATTCCGCCTTCTCCGCCAGCTCGCGGTTCCTCTTCTCCAGGTCGGCGCACTCGTGGGACAGAACCTCCTGCTCGACCCGCTTCTTCTGCCGGTACCGCGTCGCTGCCGTTTTGTTCTGCTCCATCTTCTTTAGCTTCTTCTCCACCACTTTAGGAGCGCCGGGACCGGCCTTCACTCGGCCTGTGACCACTGGATCCGGGTCGGTTCTGGAGTAGGGTTTGGTTCTGGAGGATCCTGCGGGTTTCGGATCTGGTTGGCGAGTCGGGGATTCGGACACTGAGATTCCACTATCGCTATCGGACGAATCGTCGGCGCTGCTCGCCTCCTCTTTCGGACTCAGAACCACTATGATGTGAGATGGACTCAGACTCAGCATGATCCCGGGAGTCGGAAGCACGGATACTTCACTTCCCAGATCTAACGTGTCGGCGGGATCAGACTCGGATTTGATCTCGACGGGTGTTTCCGATGGTTCTGGGATGGGGAGGTCGAGGGTCAGCGCCAGGTCCAGATCTGAGGAGCAGAACGGGAGGGAATCCAGGTCCAGATCCATGTCAGTGTCCAGGCAGGCCAGCAGATCTTCTGGAGAACTGGGCGGCTCGTCTGAGTCACATGACCCGATCAGAGAATCCAGGTCGAAGTCACTCAGGTCTAATTTTTCCGTCATCCAATCCATGCCGGAAAACACATCGCCTGTTAGAGAGAGAGAGAGAGAGAGAAAGAGAGAGGGGGGGGGAGGGAGAGAGAGAGAGGGAGAGAGATAGAGGGGGAGAGGGAGAGAGAGAGAGAGAGAGAGAGAGAGGGAGAGAGATAGAGGGAGAGAGAGAGAGAGAGAGAGAGAGAGAGAGAGAGAGAAAAGAGAGAGAGATTTACTAATGGTTCGGTTCATTGTTATTTTAATATCATTAGGAGACACTACTATAGTTTTCAGTAATATTTTGAATTCGTTTATATTTTAGTGAAAGTTAAAAGTTAAAACTGCCATTTTTATTAGATTTAATAATGTCTGGTTTTTATTAATTAATATTTCAGTCTTAGTCAAGTTAAACTGCATGGAAATCACAAAATCAAATGAGGTGCTTTTTTGCATATTAATGTGATGCATTTAGAAGTTTCCCAGACAAATTTGAAGTTTCCAATGTGTGTGTGTGCAGTGAAGTCACCCAGTGTGTGTGTGTGTGTGCAGTGAAGTCACCCAGTGTGTGTGTGTGTGTGCAGTGAAGTCACCCAGTGTGTGTGTGTGTGTGCAGTGAAGTCACCCAGTGTGTGTGTGTGTGCAGTGAAGTCACCCAGTGTGTGTGTGTGCAGTGAAGTCACCCAGTGTGTGTGTGTGTGTGTGCAGTGAAGTCACCCAGTGTGTGTGTGTGTGTGTGCAGTGAAGTCACCCAGTGTGTGTGTGTGTGTGTGCAGTGAAGTCACCCAGTGTGTGTGTGTGTGTGTGCAGTGAAGTCACCCAGTGTGTTTGTGTTTGTGTGTGTGTGTGCATGTGTGTAGTGATCTTGTCTAGTGTGTGTGCGAGGTGAAGTCGTCTACAGTGTGTGTGCAGGAAGTCATTAGTGAAGCCGTCCAATATGTGTGTGTGTGCAGTGAGGTTACCCAGTGTGTATTTGTGTGCGCAGTGAAGTCGTCCAGAGAGTGTGTGTGGGGGTATGTGCGTGCGCAGTGAAGTCGTCCAGTGTGTATGCGGAGTGAAGTTGATCAGTGTGTGTGTGCGCAGTGAAGCCACCCAGTGTGTGTGTGTGTGCAGTGAAGTCGTCCAGAGAGTGTGTGTGGGTGTGCAGTGAAGTCGTCCAGAGAGTGTGTGTGGGGGTATGTGCGTGCGCAGTGAAGTCGTCCAGTGTGTATGCGGAGTGAAGTTGATCAGTGTGTGTGTGTGTGTGTGTGTGCAGTGAAGTCCTCACCTTTACTCTGCTCTGGAGTCCAGGAGAGCGCCTGCAGCTCTTTACACCCTACAGAAGCGTGAGGAGAGGGAGAGAGGGGCGAGAGACATGAGGAAGAGGAGAGGGGCGAGGAAGACCCCGCAGAGAGAGCGCGCTCCTCGTCTTCGTCCAGCAGGGGCCCGAAGGGGTCAGCCGTCAGAGATGAGGGCCCCAGGATCAGGGCCTCCACGCTCGTCTGAGACATGGCAGACGCTCAGAGTGTGATGATGATGGTGAAGTTGAAGGGGTTCGAGCGAGTGTGTGTGTGTGTACGCTGTGGTTATGCTGTCTACAGCAGCAGAGCTGAGGGTGGAGGACACGAGAGACCTGAAACACAGCAAACATCAGGGCATTAGAGACACAAGCACACTCACTGCAGAGGGAATGAGACACAGACGAACAGACGCCTTCAACATCTCTCACGTCATCAGTTTATTCACTATAGTTTAGAGAATGGTGATGAAATATGTTGATATTTGACTGGTTTTGTCCGTCCTTCTGTTAGACTGTCTCACACATGAATTATGTTGAATATCTGTCAGCTGTTAAATTTAACTACACAATTAGATAATACCAGTTTAGCTCAACCAATCACCAAGCAATGCTTCATTGTGTTCAGTCTGTGTGTAAAAAGAGCATTAGCAATTAAAGAGAAAACACACTTCAGCAGAACATGATCAGCTCAAAGTGTCTAAATCATTTCTGCTGGTAGTCACTGTATGAAGAATGTTTGGGTGTAATATGTCAGTTTATTTTGATACCCTCACTCACATAAATTAACTAACTATAGTGTCCTGCACACACTAGTGAAAAAATTAATTAATTAAATCTGGTGACTGAATCATTTTTGGTTTGACTGTATTTGTTATTATGTTTTGAAATTATGTTTTTAAGATTAAAGGCCAAGAATCTTATGAGTATTCTAGTGATTTTGAGAATGGACAATATCTGGAGGGAGAAGACGGCATTCACACACTATTAATCGTTGTCAAAAATAAAGTTTCCACATGCATCAACACTTAAAAGTTCATTATTTAAACGTTGCATATTTTAATATAGTACTATGAACGCAGGCGTTTCTCAAAGATTAACACCCAAACACCATGAAAAGTTTTTTGGTTTATTTTTTAAGTAGAACTGGTTCTCAGTGCCCAACCCTTGCTGGAGGGAAGATTTAACGTGACAAAAACTGTCCCTTAATTTCATAAAGGAAATAAAACTTCCCTAATCTTAACCAGTTGTGATTACCAGCACCATAAACCAGTTTATTCAGTCTCTAAACTGCATAAACCAGTTTATCCAGTCTCTAAACTGCCTTAAGGGATTCAAGCTTAGCCCATTAAAAAAAACACCCTACTGCCTACACACACATTTACTTCCCCAATATTTACCAACCCTAAAATCCTCCTACTTAGAACTATATTTACCACAGTAAATCGCCTCTAGGCAGGAATTTCCCCGCCCTTCCCTACAACATTTCCTAATTTGGTCATAAGAACGGTAAACCCCGCCTCCTGGTTCCTGCAAATGACGTGTCCTTGACGACCTCGCGCCATTTCCAGCGCTCACTATGGGGCCGCGGTCACGCGGAAAGAGCGCGCGCGCGCCATTTTGTGGTGCCACGTTGCCGTTAAAAAAGTCCGATTGTTTATTTTATGGATTAGCGCGTGTCAGTCTGTCAAAACAAGACGGACGAATCAAAACAAAGATCGCTCGTAAACAGACTATACAAAGATCGCTCGAAAACAGACTATACTCAGCAACACAGTGTTCTTATAAACGTCAAACTGCGTTAGTTTAACAAATTCAACAGCTTTTCAAAAGTTGGACGAGTTTATGCAAATCCGTATTATTATACCACTAAATCAAACGTCAAAAGATGAGATATACTTACGCCATTTTGCCACAAAGAGCCAGTGCACTTGACCTCTGCACTGCCGGATTTGCCGCCGCGTATGTAGCCGCTGCAAGCCGCTAAACTGCCATGATTCCCGCGGGAGAGAGAGCTGTGTGTGGAGAGACTGGAGCGCGGGAGAGAGAAAACGAGGAAGAGGCAGCGCTTCCGCTTATATACTCACACATCACACCCACACTGTGTCCTTCCGCCGCACACAAGCTCCTCGTGTCACTCCGCCTGTGTCTGGATGCTGATTGGTTTATGAGCCTGTCAATATCTAGCAAACAAATAGTACCTAAAAAACGTTCTCTTTTTTTTACAATGCAACAAAAATAAACAAGACAAATACAAAGCATTGTAAATACAGTTCAGAATGTATAAAACAAAGAATAACAACAATAACTAAATGAACATGTATTATTACGTTCTCATGGTAGATCATGTGGTGAAAAAGAAAATGCTAAGTATACTTGCAGCCAGACTAATTATCAGTATACTTCAAGTGTGTTAATTTGAAGTGTGCTATTTTGAAACAACTAATATTGTACTATGTATATTTTAGTTGTAAATTAATTGTAGTAAAGCATAACTTTAAGTGTATTTAGTGTACTTTTGTGTACTAAATTGGACCAACTTCAAGTATACTTAGTATAATTTAAGTATATGCCTGTGAAAGGACTAATTAGCCTACAAGCTTAATAAGTGATATTAAAGTGTACTTTATTTGTGTTACAATCAAAACATACAAGCAATATACCTTAAGTGCATTTATATATATATATATATATATATATAATTTAAAAACAATTCTTTTTGGCGTTTTCGCCTTTTATTAGGGCGTACAGTAGCTAGACAGGAAGTGAGAGAGAGAGAGAGAGAGAGAATGTGAGTGTGTGTCTGTAATTTTGTGTGTGTGTGTGTGTGTGTGTGTGTGTGTGTGTGTGTGTGTGGAAGCTCCCGAAGCGCATGTCGGCGCACTTTCACGAGGCTGCCGTGGTGTGATATATTTGAGTAAATGTTTAGGCTCAATACCTTTGGCTTATTCCAAATACTACAAAGTGCATACTTTGTTTTAAATAACAAATGCACATAATTCGACAAATACAACTTAGCTATATACTATACTTTCAATGCATTGTTACAATGATCATTTCCAGCACACGGTTAAAATAGCCTATACCTAAAATATATTTTTAATAAAGTGCAAATAAATACACTTTTAAAAAATAAACAGAATTTTCACTTCAAGTATATTTTTCTAAAATATATTTTTAGAAAACATACTAAAGTACTGTTTTTGTTACTAAGTGTGTTAAAGGTTGTATTGTGAAAATAGGTAAAAGTTTTACCTATTTTCAAAAGCATGATGCTAATATACTTTTAATATATTTAAAGATAGTAAAATTTTTGTTAGTATATTTGCAATGTACTATTGAAAAAGGAAATATATTTAAAATAAAATAAAGTATACTTTTTTTCACTAGGGGTGCGATGAGCTCAGAGAGGAAGAACAAAGGAATCGGGGTTAAATTAAATAGATAATACAAATAAATAACTGATTTTAAAAGTGATTATATATATATATAGCCAAGAGAGGTTGGCAAATAGGTCATTCCTATTTTAATTTGATTATTCCTGCTCTTATGATCAGATTATTTATTATGGATTGGGGAAAGAATGCATTAAAATACACATGAAATTCAATCAAACAGCACTTCAACTTCAGGAAAAAGTTTGTTTTAATATTTGATTTACAGCATAAGAATACACAGCTACACGAGATGAGAAAGTGCACGAGACTGCCCTCTAGCCACCATTAATGAAGCAACAATTCGTTCACCATTATACAATATGCAAGATATATATATTTAACTCCTCATATCCCTTCTGCCTGCAGTTTATCTCTCATGTCCAACAGCTCTTTCAGACCGGCCTGAATCTGTCCTGCCACCTCACAGATCTGCTGTGCGAATTTGGTCTTTGCCTCTTTCTTGAACTTTTGGGAATCTTTATCAGTGAAGAACAAATCCATGCCGAGTGCGAACCCCTGAATAACACCGGAGGATCTGTTAATCACGCCGAGAGCACCCGCCGTCCCGCCTGCGATCTCGACTAGCTTCACGATCTTTTCAGATTTCACCCTCACACCTTTCAGCTTCTCCATCTCTGAGTTAATATCATTCAAGGAAACCTCAATGTCGCACATCTCTTTTTGGTACTCTTTCAAGATCGACTCCACCTTTTTCCGGACCTGATTTGTTTTGACTTTCTTGGTGATGGCGGCGGATGCGCCGGTGACCCCGCCGGCAGCCGCGACCCCGACCCCGAGCGCGGCGACCGCTAGAGACGCGCCCATAGTCACGGGAGCTAGCAGGACTCCGGCTACGACCGCCACTCCGCCAACCGCTCCGGTCGTTCCTCCGGTGATACTGGCGATCCTCGCCCCTTTGTGTGTTTTCTCCAGGCCCGCAGCCACGGCCTCCAGCTCAGAGATCTGTCTTTGCAGAGAGCTTGCACAAAACGGCAGACGAGAAACATAGCGCTTAAGAGCCTCTTTAAAACGTTCCTCTCGGTCCAAGTCGGCCCTGCAAAGACAAAAGTGCATAAATGAAGCAGGCTCTCGTGCTACTGTTGAAATTAGGGATGCACCGATATGAAAATTTTGGCCGATAACCGATGATTCTTTATATTTGAAAGCCGATAACTGATATATTGGCTGATAAATCTAAATCCACATTTTTATATCATTTTTAAGAGCCTGATTACAAAAACAAAAGTCTCACTATTAAAAGCCATGCCCCAAACACACAATTATAACGTTCTCATTATAATTTTATGTAGCCGATATGACAGATTTGTTGCACTGAACTGTATTTTCCCTTTTGAAGGGATTTCAATCATATTTCAGCTAATTCAAAAGCATCATGGCGAACAGTGAGCATCTGTGTCTCAGCTGATGGAAATAATACATAATTTATCGGCTTTAAAGGGGTGGTTGATCATGATTATCATGACAGAATATGCTAATCAATGACTAGAAGATAACTACACATACGCTACTTAAATTCATCAACTAACCATTCAGAAATGTCCTGCTTCTACATGTTGTCACTTCTTCTCATCATCGTCTGACTCCGGTTTGAACATTAAAGGATAAAAGTTTTTGAAATGTTCAGTGCATGTGTGTGTGAGGTAAAAGGATGCGAGCTGTTGAAGCTCCGCCCCCTGCGCCGGGAGCAGCAGCTCATTTGCATTTAAAGGGACACACACAAAACGGTGCGTTTTTGCTCACCCTCAAAAAGTGACAATTTTAACATGCGATATAAAAATATCTGTGGGGTATTTAGAGCTGAAACTTCACACACTCACTCTGGGGACATTAGAAAAAAGGGCATTATACCACCCCTTTAATATAACGATAACGGTTACAGTAAAAATTAACATATATCGGCCGATCGACCGATATGGTGGCCGATATATAGTGCATCCGTAGTTGAAATACATATATATAAAGACTCTAATGGTTTACTTTACCTTGAGTCTGAATCTGAAGCCCCTGGTCGATCTGTAGATCCCCCAGACATAAAGAAACACAATTTTCTGTTTCAGTGTCTCATCGACAGAAAGTGTGTTTAACCACAAAATAATTTAGCTTTAACCTTTATTATTCCAGTGTATGCTGGATAATTAGATTGTAAAATTTTAGAGTTTATTTTACTACAAATTTTATTTATAAAGCACTTTTCCAAACAAATCAATGCAGTTCAAAGTGCTTTACAGGCAAAAAAGAAACAATAGATATACAATAGATTAAAAATAAATTAGACCCATTAAAATACAGGAATAAGAATAAAGTTTATAAGGATTATAAATAAAAATGAAGAAAAACATATTAAATATATATTTTAAAAATGCATTATAAGATATTACAGGAATATGTTTTATGTTTTATATTTTGCATAAACAAATATTTGTTTTTAATTTATGATTTTTAACTTAAACCCATTCATATTTTCAGCACATCTTACTTCCTATGGAAGGTTATTAGGTTATTGGCTAAAAGAAGGCTAAAAAGCATATTTTCTACCATAAAGCTCCTACTCAAACAATAGACATTAATACAATTTCAATAAAGGCATTAAAATATTGCATGAAGTGTTTTGTGTAGTTTGTCTCTTACTGAAACTGTTCCCCGAGCTTTTGCTGTCCTGATGGTAAGAGAGCAAAGCTTCAGTCAAATCTGAATATCTTTACATGATTCAATACAAAATATCAAATCAAGTGTTGTTTATTATAAAGAAAGCTGCACTAACACACTTTACAGCAAGCTTGAGATGCTAAACCCATAGATTGAAGATGAATACAGTCAGTATTGTGTGTGTTTGTGGTTATTAGTGGATGATAGATGTTATTCTCTACATTCTTGAGCTGAACTTCAGACGTCGACTTTCCAAAACACCAAAACACATCAAACAAGAATTGACACTTGATCTGATGAATGACTATCAGACGTGACTGAAGTGAACAAATACTATATTGTATAATGGGTAACACTTTACAGTAAGGTTCATAAGTTAACATTAGTTAGCTAAATTACTTAACATTAACTAACAATGAACTGTACTTCTACAGCATTTGTTAATCTTTGTTAATGTTAATTTCAACATTTACTACTACCTTATTAAAATCTTGTTAACATTAGTTAATGCACTGTGAACTAACATGAACAAACAATGAACAGCTGTATTTTTTATTACAGTTAACAGTTAACTAACGTTAACAAAGATGAACAAAAACACAGTAACAAATGTGTTTCTCATTGTTAGTTCATGTTAGTTTAATACATTAACTAATGTTTAATAAATGAACTTTATTGTAAAGTGTTACCGTATATTGTTATGTCCTTTTATTGAGGTAGAATCATGAAAGTAAATGACCTGCGAGTCCTGAAATCTTTTATGATCCAGCATAGCGGCCATGAGAAGGACATTCCTCTGTGTTTTGATCTGGAAACACACAATAATGTCATGATTTAACACAGTGTTTATTTCAGACATCTCAAAGCAGATCCTTTCATTAAAGCTGCTCTAAGCGATGTTGGGTGACGTCACTTCTTGTTGACGTTCGAAGTATTGTCAAACAAAATGGAGGCTAGCCTGACCCTCCCTCCTCCTCATCCCGTCCCCTCCCCCTCCCTCCCAAGCTTCCTGAAACAGTCATGAACCATTTAGAAAAAACAGATTGTATTTACCCTGTCCGGCAGAAACAGAGCATCCTGAGTGTCGGATCGGAAGCCCTGCGGAGTTCTACAACATTGTTGTACAACATTTGCAACTGTTTATCACTTAATTAGAAGCACCACAATTTTACATTTGTGTATTTGTGTTAGTTACATAGCGACTACTGAACAGACATGTCGTAATTACCGTAATTTCGTGATGACGTGTGTTCTACTCGAAGCTGTTCACGTTTTAACGCCTACACTGGGCTGAAAATGCTGGGTTGTTTTAACCCAACTTTGGGTCAAATATGGACAAACCCAAACGTTGTTTTTAAAAATTTTAAATTACATTTTTAACCCAACGTTTGGGTTTGTCCATATTTGACCCAAAGTTGGGTTAAAAATGTAATTTAAAAATTTTACCCAATGGCTGGGTTTGTCTATACCCAAAGTCGGGTTAAAACAGCCCAGCATTTTTCTCAACAAGCAAGTTGTTCGACAAGATTCGACAAGTTGTATTTATGAGTTCTACAAGGACGTGAACGCTTTTCAAAAGTTGGAATCTCGTAATCATGGTAATATATATGGTGTGAAATGACGTCCGCTTTCAAGGGCGCAAAAACGCTGTTTGGAAATCGCACACACAGTGTCAACCTTAGGTAAATACACCTGATCCACCCAATCAAGTCCTTTATTGGAAAGTATGTGTGTTGGAGCAGAGTTGAGTGAGTTTGACATCCATGTTTGCAGGAATCCACTCGTCCGACTGGTTCAGCTGGTCCTGATCAATCATCAGTCTGTCACTGATGCAGTCTTTCACTTTCAATACACAATCAAAAGCTTGCACTTTCATAAATATCCTGATAATCAATAAAGATTATGATTCTCTCACCTTCTGGGGCTCTTGAGCACATTGCCTCGATCGAGGTGCTGGCAAAGGAGGAGCGGAAGGCTGTAAAACAGATCAGAAATCATTCAAAACCACTGAAGAACCTGAACTTCAGGGTCTCGGTCAGAGACACATTGAGCCCGATCAGCTAAAGCCCAGATTAGAATGAAAAAACACAGATCAAAGCAGTGTTTCTAACGTCCAAACTCAAGAGAGTGTGTGTAGTTCACTAGTGTGTTTTCTTCTTCTCTTGTAGATTTCAATATTAAGTATTTCAGTGAAAATGTGATGGCATTTGTAAAGTTATCGTATATGTACTCATGTTATCATTTATATAAATCTATATATTATCATGATATTATACGTATAGAAATATAAATGGTGTAATAAACAACACATGACGTTCAAATATCATCGCTCTTAAAAGACAATGTTCTTTATGGAATCTTGAAGGGTTCCGTTGGCGCTTCATATGTAGAAGTTTTTAGGGGATCCTTTCATTGGGATAATTTTAAGGATTTAGTTTTTACTCAGTTTTAATTTGAATTACATTTTATTAGTTTAACAGCTCGTAAACATACTTCATCACTTTTCTTATCACAAAAATTTTAATTATTATTAGTATTATGCAATTATTTGAGACATTTCTCCTTGAAAATAACTTTTTTTTGGCATTAGGAATTCTATAAAACTCATTAAAGAACCCTAGAGTTCCATATAGAACCCCATTAAACTTTTTCTTTTCTAAGAGTCGGAACACAAACATCAATGCCAGTGGAAACGTGTTTAAATTGTATGAAATACACAGACATTTGTAGGTTTAGAATACCAGTTGAACACTTACGTTTGCCATCTGTAGATGTGTAATGCTCGAGGTCTTGCTTCTGTGTGTCTGCAGTGCATGAGAGACGAGCTCTTACAACAATCTCAGTCATGAGTCATGCAGAATATGTGCCTATTCTCAGTTCAAAATACTTTCACTTACATCAGAAAAAAAGCATTTTCCAACAGCTTTTATCTTCCAAATTTTATGTGTCAATCATTGACTCTATAGTTTAAGCTCTTTATACATAAATGAGTCTCTTGAAGATCTGGTGAGGACTGGAGTGCTTTAATGGCATGAGAATGAAAGAATTTATTTGATGCCATAATTCATCCCGGTGATGACGAGCCTCAGACACTCCTCGATGTCTTCCATCTGGGACTGAGAGTTTCTCAGGAGGATTTTTTCACGTTTTTTCAGTAGTTTAGTGGGTATTGGATCTAATAAACATGTTGTTGGTTTAGATGCAATCTTCCTATAGTTATAAAGCACTGCAATTGTTCTTGAGACCTGAAGCCTCTTTCACTGCTCTCTTGCTGGCGCTGGCGTCAGTCAAGCGAGAAGGTGATTTGCAAGCGCTTTCAGTAAGTGTTGCCTGCCTTGAGTTTGGGCCTAACGACTCCAGAGTCGTCCTTAAGCCAAGGCATAGGTATGTCCCTGTAGTTGATTTCACTCTCAGCTCTTCCCTTGACTGAGGACGAAGGAGATGTGAATTTGCTCTGCCCAGTTAGAGCCATCAGAGCCAATGTGGAGCGTTCTGCCCCGTTCAGACAGTCAGAACAGCTCTTTGTATGTTTTGGCGGCCGCTCCAAAGGGCTCGCGGTCACAAAGCAGACATTATCACGCTGGAAAGTGGACGCTATCTCGCTAGCTTATGAGTCTAAGGGCCTCCAGTGTCCCATAGGCGTCAGAGCTCATTCAGTGGTATCCCAATTGAAGATATCTGTGCGGCGGCCGGCTGGGCCTCGCCATCCACATTTATGAGATTTTACAAACTGGAAGTTCCTGCTTTGCAAGCGAAGGTTCTTTCAGTATAAGTGTAATCAGTGATTCACACAAATGAATTATTAATTATGCATTGTGAATAGAAATTTAAAAAAAGAGCAGCTTTTCTTATTTAGTATTGTTGTCTTGTTTCCAGTCCAAATATCTAAAAAATCTTAAATCAAGATGCATTTACTAAAGTAGTAAAATACCATAAGATATTATGTCTATAAGTGAGTTTTTGCATAAAACAAGCTAAATTATCTACCAATGGGGTAAGAAAAATAATATTGTTTCTGTTTGAATTAAGATTATTTTTCTTACCCCATTGGCAGATAATTATACTTTTTACAAGCAACAGCTCTCTTCATTTTTATTTATTTCCCCAGAAAACAAGACATATCTTATGGAATTTTACTCATCTAGTAAATGCATCTTGATTTAAGAATTTTCAGATATTTCAACTGGAATCAAGACAAAAATTATAAGTAAGAAAAGCTTTTTTTGCTGTGAAAACAGTATTTGGACACTTCAGTCTCACTTCAAAAATGTCACTAAAGAAAAAATTTGACACAAAATGTGCAAACAAAACATTTGATGACAGAAATCTGGTAAGTCAAGCTCAGAGAGAAGCTCTTGCGTTGTTAGTTTGACATAAACACACTGTACATCTCTTCACCTGCCGGCCGTCCAGCAGTGCTGATATGTCTTCATACAGGTGTGGATACAGAGACGGCTCGGTTCTGACGGGTTCTGATGAAGCAGGACGAGGGGGAATCACTTCATATATTGGAGAAAAGTCACAGGAACGTTTCTCTGGACTGTTTCTGCCTCTTTGATCAGGTTTTCCTGGGACAGGCGGGGGAAGCCTTACCTAAGACACATCAACGTTCAAAAGCAATAATCTAATCAATGTGACTGAACTGTTGTGATTTTTACTTCTCTTTCTTGACTCATTATCTGATTAGAATGTTGAATGTTTTACACAAAACTAGATGCAAAATATCTTGCAACGTTGCATTCATTCCGTATCGCATAGCACACACATTTGAAAAGGTAGACGTAGTTGGAATACCGTGTGTTCAAATGTTTGGGTACAGTTTTTTTTCACTGCAGAGTCTCATGCATGATTAGACGTTCTAAAAACGCGGCACTCAAGTCAAAATGATAAAACTTTTTAAAGTCCTTAAACTTTTTTAAAGACTTTAAAAATATATATGCATCAACAGAAACCTACAGACCCCAAACGTTTGAACAATAGTTAAATAGTGTGCAAGCATCCAATAGTGAAAAAACTCCAGATGTGGTAAAGCACTAAAGCATATGTATTCAATTTACATATTAAAACTAGTGTATGAAACGGCAAATGTAAATTATATAATTGAATTATCATTTTCATTTTGCACCAAACGTTGCACAAATGTAATGGAAAATGTATATTTAAATACACAAATGCATTGCCATTAATTACTCATTATGGAATGAATTAAATGACAACATTAAAATACACATGACATTATATTAATTCAATCAAACACAATTCAACTTTTTATTACTTTTTATCACTATTACTTTGACACTTTTGCAAGGATACAGAAGAAGAATACATGGCTACATATGCAAAATTATGAGAAACTGCACGAGGCCGCCCCTCCAGCCACCATTAATGGAGGAACAGTTTGTTCACCATTATACAATAGTTAGTTTATCTTTTATTGTCTCCCTTAGGAGAAATTTGTCTTGGCCAATCGAGAGAGCAGGTCAACTTACAACAGTTCACTATACAGTTACACTCTCAACATAACATCTCAAATGACATACATCAATCATTACACAATACTAATATTACACTATACCTACACATAAGACATGACACAATACCCAACACATTACCAATCTACCCTCACACCTTTTATTTTTCAATAATTTAATTGAAAGTGGAATTAGAGAGAATTTATTCAAGTTATAGATCGGTACCCTATATCTCCTGCTTGAGCTCATACTCACAAAGATTATGGCTTGGGGAAAAAAAGTGCTACATAAATTTAACGAATTAACACCAATTTTTTTCAGCTCTTCTAATCACAATATTGTAACACCACTCCTGTCTGGTCACGCCTCATATCCCTTCTGAGAGCAGTTTATCTCTCAGGTCCATCAGCTCTTTCAGACCGGCATTAATCTGTCCTGCCACCTCACAAATCTGCTGGGAAAATTTGGTCCTTGACTCTTTCTTGAGCTTTTGGGAATCTTTTTCACTAAAGAAAATATTCATGCCAAGGGCAAAGCCCTGAATCACACCTGAGGATTTGTTCATCACGCTGAGGGTAGCTGATGATTTGCTTGCTATCTCAACTAGCGCCACGATCTTTGCAGATTTCACGTTCACGCGTTTTAGCGTCAGCAGGTCATATTTTTTTAGGTTCTCCACCTCTCTGTTGATATCTCTTAAGTAAACCTCAATATCCCTCATCTCACTTTGGTACTCTTTCAAGATCGATTCCACCTTTTTCCTAACCTGCTTTGTTTTGACTTTCTTGGTGATGGCGGCGGATGCGCCGGTGACCCCGCCGGCGGCCGCGACCCCGACCCCGAGCGCGGCGATCGCTAGAGACGCACCCATAGTCGCGGGAGCTAGCAGGACTCCCGCTACGACCGCCGCTCCGCCAACCGCTCCGGTTGTTCCTCCGGTGATCCTGGCGATTCTCGTCCCTTTCTTCGTCTTGTCCAGGGCTGCAGCCACGGCCTCCAGCTCACATATTTGTCTTTGTAGAGAGCTTGCACAAAATGGAAGTTGAGAAACATAGCACTTAAGAGCTTTCTCAAAACTTTCTCCTCTGTCCATGAAGACCCTGCAAGACAAAAGTGAGTTGCAGCATAAATGAAGCAGGCTCTCGTCCTATTGTTGAAATATATGAAAGGAATAATTGAGGACGGGCCATTTAATTATTAGAAAAATAATGCACACCTGAGGTGGTAATGCGGCCACGACGTGAAGCGGAGTTACACCAAGGCTGTGCATTATTTTTTAATTTAAAGGCCAATTATTCCACTTATACTACGGGTTACCACACCTCAAAACATTGTTCAGATTATGTATTTCAAGACATCTGTCAGGTTTTTGTCCTTAAAATTGTCTTGTGTGTAGGACTAATTTCTTACGCATCTCATCCCAAGCCTCCGTTGTTAATACCAAAACGTAATTTTAGAGCTAACCGATGTTTGAGCCACTGATAGCGGACTAATGCAGTTATTTATGCAGTTATTAGAGAGAGCGGCAGAGAGAGAGACAGAGAGAGACAGATAGAAAGTCTGTGTGTCTCTTAACAGTGTTCGGTAGTAGCAGCATCTCGACTAATAGCGAAACTGTAAGTTTATCTGCTTCAAGAACAGCACCGTTATTCCCTCGCTAGTGAGAAATATTATGTAGCTTTTAAGTCCCAAACTATTTTACTGAAAACATCGTCAGAGCAGTGCTGACAACAGGTTCTCTTTCATCATCTTGTGATCGAGATCCACCTATGGGAAGGGCATTTGCACCTGACCTCTGCAGAAGCATCCAATTACACCAAGTCTGGCATGACAGACAGAAGAGCGTGTCCAATGCCAGGTAAGGGACCCGCCCCTTACCAAGTGTATAAAATACCTGCATGCGCTATCTTTCCTCAGTTGATATTCGCTTCTCACAACCTCTTTTCTGCACAGCTCAACTGTTTCGCTGACTTCACCACAGTCAACAAGAGGAAATATTTATATCAATCAGCCTCCACCAGGCGTGATTGTAAGAACGTTGCGATTAGTTGCGATTTATTCTTGGTTGGCAAGCCACCCACGCTCGCTACCTGGATTTGTCTCTGGCTGCCCGTCTGTGTCAGCGCTTTCACCTCTCCCATGGATCAAGTTAAACTCTCCACTCCTGCTAACCCGTCGGACCCAAGGCTTGCAGCAGCCCAACTAGCCATCTAAGCCCTGGGATAAGACGTCTTTCGCTGTGGCCGACCAACAATCCCACCAACTCTACCCGTTCGGACGGGAACGAGGGGAAACTCTCTCTACGTGGACTGGCCATCCTCCGATAGTGGGTCAACTATGGAGGAGCTTCAGCCAGGTATATCTCTTCGGGACAGGTAACTGTTGCACTGCACACTGCCTTCCGAGCCGGGTTCCTGTCCTCCACCTCGCTGCCCCACCTCGGGTACGTCTGTGGTCTTCTGGGCCTGGGCCTGGTTCGTAGAAGCGGAAAGAGCTTCCCAACCGGTCCGGACCAGACTGTGACCATCAGACTCGGCTATGCGATTCATTAATGCTCTGCGCCCGCTCAAGTTTAATGATAATCATCACACCTAGTGTTGAGCAGTGCTCCTGTCTTGTGCGCACATGTCGCTGTCCTACTGGCGAAGGATACGATATAGCCGCTCCCTCCTGTCGATATGAAGGCCAGTTTTTATAAACTCGTTCTTCATGTACCTAGTATGTGGTGGGTCGTGACCATCTTGGCCCTGTGTCACTTGAAATGGGCCCTTTCTCGAAAGCCTCCATCCAAGTTGCTACACAAAGAGGCATTTTTCAGAATACCCCGCCCCCAAGCTTGGTCTGCAGCGTTTGACCTGAATGACATGTGCTTCAGATCTCTAGCCTTCCGCACCACAGGCTATCCTGTGGGTTGCGTTTGAGGGCTCGAAGTATCAGTACAGAGTCCTACCCTTCGAGTGCTCAATAGCCAGTTGGGTTTTTAGGTTTTTTTTGAGAGAGTAAGCTCACCCATGGGCAGAGTATCTCTTTGCCGGTATGGAAATGGACTCGGTCCAACATGCCTCTTCAAGAAGAGTGTGTCCGGTCGGTGCTATACAGAAGTGAGAAAGGGTCCCACTGAAAGAACTTTCAGAGGCTCCTGGGGCATATGGCAGACGCAGCCGCATGGCTTCCTCCATATGAAGACCGCTTCAGCACTGGCTTCATGGTCGAGTCCCGAGGTGACCGTGGCAGAGCGGCATGCCCTGTGTGACAACAGATCACCCTAGCCTGCAGCCAAACCTTCATCCCGTGATCAGACCTTTCATTTCTCCAAGCCAACCGCTCCTAGAACGAGGTCCACTAACACCGACTGAGGGGCCATGTACAAAGTGCATGCTTTAACGGAGGCTTGGGCGACCTCCGACTGCATTGTCATTCATTGCCTCGAATTGTTGCAGTTCCCCTCGCTTTAAGCCACCGCTGCTCAGCGAGCTGGTACTGGTCTGAAAAGACAGCATTGCGACCGTTGCGATAAGCCTCCCTCGCATGTCACAACTCACCCATCACCTCCTTGGAGTCAGAAGCTTCTGAGGTCGTTTCATTCCACTATTTCTTCCGGCCTGCTCAATCGTGCTGCCGATGAACCTCACGACAGCCTATGGCCAGGGAGAGTGGAGACTCCATCCCCAGGCGGTCCAGCTGGGCAGGGACCACTTCGGGGCCGCACAGTTACATCTGTTTGCCTCTCCGGATTTGTTTCTCTGCCAGTTGTTATTTCTGTCCGAGTGAACAACCCTTGGACAGACACTGGCTCTCAGCTGGCACCGGGGCCCCGCAGAAATGCATTCCTCAGTGAGCCTTCTAAAAAAATGGCTATGCGATTCATTCGCCTGGTGCCCGCTCAAGTTCAGTGATTTTAATCACACTCAGGTGTTGAGCAGAGATGCTCCTGAAGCTCAGTGAATTTCATCACACTCAAGTGTTGAGCGGAGATGCTCCTGAAGCTCAATGATTTTCTTCACACCTAGTGTTGAGCAGTGCTCCTGTCTTGTGCGCGCATGTTGCTTGCACGTACTGTGCTAGGTCAGGAGTGGAGCAGGTCTTGACAGTTGCCCCTTATTGGCCCAACCAGACCTAGTTCTCCTCGACAGCCCTTCCTGACTTTCCCCTGAGTACATTCTCAGGGACGGGGCATGATGGCACCCGCGTTCAGACCCCGGAGAGATTCCAGGCCGGTCCTAAGAATGGACGCAGAGATTCTGGTGGCTACTGCAAGAATATGTGGTAGTCACCATCACTTCTGCAAGAGCACCCCCTAAAAGGAGCTGATTGCTTACGCCAAATAGAAGTGGAACCCATTTGTTGAGTGAGTCTTCTCTCCGTGAGGAGATCCTGAAAGATGTTCGGTCATCTCAGTGCTTTCTTTCCTGCAAGATGGATTGGACCCTAAAAATGATGTTGCCTCTATTTTTTCTATTGATGCACATAATGATGCAGTAGCATGGGAAGAACGTCCTGATCGTCAGGCTCCTGAGGGAGCAAAGGATTCTGCCTTGTGCCCCTCTTTATCCTCTTGGGCTTTATCTCTGGTGCTACTGCACTGCAGAGACTGCCCCTGAGCCACTGCAGACAGTGAGTTAAAAATTCTGTTTTTAAAGAAACAGTTCTCTTGCTCGCATGGTCTCCACTAGAGGGTAGGAACTTGCTCGCTTTCGGTCAACGAGTTGTGCCTGGAATTCAGGCCTGGATATGTGCCCAAGGTTCCCACCTGTCCCTAAAGGTGGGACCAGGTGGTGAGCCTGCAAGCGCTGCCCCGGAGGAGGCAGACCCAGCCCTGGCTTTCTCTGTCCGTCCGCTTCATTGCGGTTATACGTGCACAGAACGCAAGCCTTAGGACCTCAGACCAGTTCTTGTCTGTTAAGGAAATCAGCAGAAAGGGAAGGCTGTTTCCAAGCGAGGTTGGCCCACTGAATGGTGGCTGCCTTCATCTTGGTGAAAAACCTGAGATGCACGTGTCCACTTAGGTGGTGAGCTCCTCTGAAGTGAGTGTGTGCTCCCGCCTAGGCGTTGACACAGAGTGCTGTGCATATCGCTGACAGATATTCTAGAGTTGGGGGCTTGTCGACACCTATAGTCGAACCGCTGCTTCTCGTGGGCTCCCTTCTCATGAAGCCAGTTTCATTTAAGCCCGGATCGAAGTGTCGGCTTGCTGCGCCATTCCCCTTCTATGGACTGGATACGTGCGCAATTCTTGCTCCAGTAGAGTTCCCTCTTAAACCGAACCCTGTTGAGTTCCTCCACAACCTCCGGCAACGGACGTGGCGGAGTGTCCGAAGCCTGGCCTACCACTCGTATGCACTGGTGGAACTTGTGCTAGGCTGGGTCCATATGTTGCGATCCCCACGGTGATCCTATATGTGTATTCTTCCATGATACGGCTCCCTACGGCGAGCCTGTGTCTTCCCTTGGCAGAGCTTTCTGACGTCACAGTCTGGTGAGTAGTGTCCCCCGGTTATAGGCTGGAGCCTCCCCAGTGACATTCCATATGTTGTACTGCTCATCAATTCTCCCAGTCCATATGTGTGTTCTCCACATGTTACCTTCCTGTGAGCAGGATGTGGCTTCCGTAGTGTCCCTTCTTTCCATGTACAGGGAACGCTTTCCCAGTGGTCCTGTAGGAACAGCAGTGACTTCCCTGGCCTAAAGCCCTGTCCCTTCTCCGCCCCCAAATCGCTGGGGGATCAGGAGGCTTCTGTCTAGGCACTGGAAGGTGGCAGCTCTAGTGGCGTTTTCAATATGTATCCCCATTCAGTCGACGTCGACTCCTCCTTCAGGGAAAGGTGGGTTGCATACGCAACCAGGACGTTCCCTTTCAGTCGGGAACGTCAGACGTAGTCCCCTCGCCACTACTGCTGGACCACCGCTGACTCCGGGGGCCGATCGGCTCCTCAGCGAAAAAGCAACTGGTGTGTGCGTCCACTTCCGTGTTTATACCCGCGCTGTGGGGCGGAGCGTGTAATCACGCACGCCACTGTTGAATTGGCTTGATTAAATAGTAGTACGAAGAAGACAGGCTCCCTACGCGTGATCCCCATTCAGTCGACGTCGACTACGTCCTCCGTGGTTGCATACGCAACCAGGACATTCTTTTGCTGTGGTCAGCTGTAAGGACCTTTGAAAAAACTGAAATCATTTGGTGAAGTGGTATGGAACTGTAATGCGTTCGAGACCTGACTTGAACTACTTTAGCCGTGTGTTTCTCTGGAAATAATTGCACAAATTAGAACATTCGTCAACCAATCAGAATCAAGCATTCAACAGCCCTGTAGAATATATATATATATATATATATATATATATATATATATATATATATATATATAGTACAGATAAAGAATCTAAGGATTTACTTTACCGGAAGTCTGAATCGGAAACCCCTGAGCGATCTGTAGATCCTCCTGACATAAATAAAAATAATTTTTTGATTCAGTGTGTCAGTGACAAAAAGTGTGGAAATTTAAAAAATACATTTCAAAAGTCAAATTTTACCATTACAGGGAAAAAAGACCAAATACTTCAGCCTTAACATTTATTATTCTAGTGTATGCTGGATAATTAAGTTGGTATTAGAACACTAAAAATAATTATTTCTTATCATAAAGTGCCTACTCAAACAAAGACAAATTAATGAATGTAATTTTAATAAAGGCATTAAAATTAGCATGAAGCGTTTTGTGTTTGTCTCTTACTCAAATTGTTCCCCTTCCGTGAGATGTTTCTGTCCTGATGGAAAGAGAGCAAAGCTTCAGACTTCAGTCTTTGTTATTCAGACACAGCTTTAGTTACATATATCTGAATGTCTCTACATCCGATACAAAATATCAAATCAAGTGTCGTTTATAAAGAAAGATCCACAAACACTTTACAGAGATGCTAAACAAATAGATGTATGATGAAGATTAAGACAGTCAGTATTGTCAGTCAGTGGATGATGTTGATAGTTAATATTAGTCTCTACAGTTTTGAGGTGAACTTGATCACCAAAACACCAGCTGATTCAAACATAAGAGGTGACACTTGATCTGATAAATGACGATCAGACATGACTGAATTTAACAAATTCTTTATAATGTATATTTGATGTCCTTTTATGAGGTTTCTCCGAATTTTAGAATCACTAGAAATGTTTCAGGAAAGTAAAACACCTGCGAGTCCTGAAATCCTCCATGATCTGGCGGAGCTGCCATGAAAAGGACGTTCTGCTGTATTTTCACCTGGAAACACAATAATGTCTTGTTTTAACACTGTTTATTTCAAACATCTCATTAATGATGCAGTCAACTATTTTCTAGCTATTTATTCCATTATAGCTGTAGCGGAATTTAAGTTTTCTTTCCATTTTCCAAGTTCAGTGGCTTGCATTACCCTGCTGAGTGACCCGTATTCACTGTAGTGGTTCTGAGCAGCCTGTGGGTGGCGCTCTCCGCTCTGAGGAGACTCATCCATCCCCATCAACTGCAATGAGAATAATGAACATTTTTATATGTGGTAAGACTACGTTGCAGAACATGAGTGGCAAAGTACGGGGGTGGCCCTTTGTGAAGGGATTCAGTTCACTTTCTTTTGGAACGAAATGACGTCCCCTTTCCCAAGTGCCCTTCAAGGGCGCAAAAACACTGTTTGGAAATCACACAAAGTTTAGTTTCAACCTTAAATAAATGCACCTGATCCAGCTAATCACGTCCTTAAGGCTTATTTAAAAACTACAGGCAAGTGTGTTGGAGCAAAGCTGGTTCTACAGGAATCGACTACAGTAGTCAACATTTGAAGTGGATCAAAAAAGTTCATCAAAGTTTTCCTAAGACTAGAACGGGTATTGTTCAGAATTCATGTATAAGTTTGATGAAAGGTTCTGATCCATTGACTACTGTAGTCTGACTGGTTTCGCTCATTCAGCTGATAAGACTGATCTGAATCTGAATCTGTCACTGCAGTCTTTCACTTTCAATACACAATCAAAAGCTTGAACAGTTTTTTCTGATAATCAATGTGTAATTTTCAAATCTGAAATTTTCTGATAATCATTAAAGATTAATGATTCTCTCACCTTCAGGGGTCCTGGAGCACATTTCATTGCTGGGAAAGGAGGAGCAAAAGGCTGTAGAACAGATCAGAAAATTATTCAAAACCGCTGGAAGATCCTGAACTTCAGGGTCTCGGTCAAAACCACACTCAAAGCAGCGTTTCTAACGTCCAAACTCAAGGGAGTGTGTGTAGTTCACTAGTGTGTTTACGTTTGGAGTTTTTTTTTCTTCTCTTTTAGATTTCAATATTAAGTATTTCAGTGAAAATGTTTATCATATATTATGTTATCATTTACATTTCTATTGAGCTGGTAAGTCCCGCCCATCCGTAAAACCCCACTGGACCTCTAGGTTGAAAAATCGTCAATGCAAGTGAATGGGAGAAAATAATTATTTTCTGGTCCCGTTTGAATTGTGCCATGAATGTGAACATATGTTGTCTGTGAATTTTTTATATAATTTTTCATGTTACGAGTTTGACAGTATATGGTATGATTCTTCGGCTAGCAGTTGTGGAAAAGACATAACGAGAAAGACTACATGTCGCCTATGTGACGTCACCCCATAAAGTTGACTTACCCGCGGTTTTCGCCAACCTCAATGATTTTGTCCTCTCCCTGAAAGAAGGCGGTGAAGTGCACCAAAGACACAGCCATGTTTAGTGGGATCCGTGAGCTAGTGTCCGTGTGCGAGTGGTGTTGACGTTTCAAACGCGTCGAAAGCAGCGAAGAGTTGTAGTCCACAAAGTGCTCTCACACAAAGTCTATAAACCGTATCAAACTTCTACCCGCTAAATTGTAGCATTCTTTACACGAAAAATTATATAAAAAATTCACAGACAACATATGTTCACATTCATGGCACAATTCAAACGGGACCAGAAAATAATTATTTTCTCCCACTCACTTGCATAGACGATTTTTCAACCTAGACTTACCAGCTATATGTGCCTATGGCCTATAAGACCTTATGTAGCCCCGCCCCTTTTCAGCGCTGCGCTCGTTGTCTTTTGACTTCCGGTCTGTATTTTTACAGCGATCTTGCGTATTTATGAATGAACGGCTCGTTTTAAAATCTTCCCGGTCTACTGACATTTGTTAAGACATCTACTTTAAACATTACAATCCTCATGATAACTTTCGTTAACTTTACATTAAGTAAATCCACTTCAAAAGCTAATTACTCCTGGACAGCAGCGCCATATAAATATACAGAGCGACCGCAAAAACGGAAGTTCAAAGACAATATTCTAAAGATGGCGGCAACCTCGTTTCTCTGGCGCATTAGGTCTATATTATCATGATATTATACGTATAGAAATATAAATGGTGTAATAAACATAACAGTAGTAAAATACCATAAGATATTATGTCTTGTTTTATGGGGAAATAAATCAAAAATAAGTGAGTTTTTGCATAAAACAAGCTAAATTATCTACCAATATTTTTTCTGTTTGAATCAAGATTATTTTTCGTACCCCATTTGCAGATAATTTTACTTTTTACAAGCAACAGCTCTCTTAATTTCTATTTATTCCCCCAGAAAACAAGACATAGGCCTAATATCTTATGGAATTTTACTCATCTAGTAAATGCATCTTGATTTAAGAATTTTCCGAACTGGAATCAAGACAAAAAATTTAAGTAAGAAAAGCTTTTTTTTTTCTTTTTTTTTTTTTGCAGTGAAAACAGTATTTGGACACTTCAGTCACACTTCAAAAATGTCACTAAAAGAAAAAATTTGACAAAAAATGCACAAACAAAATATTTGATGACAGAAATCTGGTAAGTCAAGCTCAGAGAGAAGCTCTTGCGTTGTTAGTTTGACAAACACACTGTACATCTCTTCACCTGCCGGCCGTCCAGCAGTGCTGATATGTCTTCATACAGGTGTGGATACAGAGACGGCTCGGTTCTGACAGGTTCTGATGAAGCAGGACGAGGGAGAATCACATCATATATTGGAGAAAAGTCACAGGAACGTTTCTCTGGACTGTTTCTGCCTCTTTGATCAGGTTTTCCTGGGACAGGCGGGGGAAGCCTTACCTAAGACACATCAACGTTCAAAAGCAATAACATATAATCAATGTGACTGAACTGTTGTGATTTTTACTTCTCTTTCTTGACTCATTATCTGATTAGAATGTTGAATGTTTTACACAAAACTAGATGCAAAATATCTTGCAACGTTGCATTCATTCCGTATCGCATAGCACACACATTTGAAAAGGCAGACATAGTTGGAATACCATGTGTTCAAATGTTTGGGTACAGTAGCTTTGTTTATGTAGCACGGTATTGATCTAAAGTGACAGTAAAAACATTTATAATGTTACAAATGATTATTTCAAATAAATGCTGCTATTTAGAACTTTCTATTCATCAAAGAATCCTGAGAAATAAAATGCATGACGGTTTCCACAGAAATCTGAAACTGTTTCCAAAATTGATAATAATCATAAATGTTTCTTGATCATCAAATCATCATATTAGAGTGATTTGTGAAGGATCATGTGACACTGAAGACTGGAGTAATGATGCTGAACATTCAGCTTTGATCACAGGAATAAATTACACTTTACTATATATTCACATAAAAAATGTGAATATATAGTTTCACAATATTACTGGTTTTACTGTATTTTTTTTATTAAATAAATCCAGCCTTTGAGAGCATAAGGACCTCTTCACAAAGATCTGCGCTACTTTTCTACCATTTTTCAATTTTACAGTCGCGCTCGCGTCTTTTGCAGCGTCTCATGATTAGACGTTCTAAAAGTGCGGCACTAAAGTCAAAATGATAAAACTTTTTAAAGTCCCCCTTGTGGTGAAAATACAGCTTTTAATGTTGTTTATGTGTCTATGTGGTGTTTCTAATATGCTTAAAGACAAACCATGTGTAAATTCATAAGTCGACAGCATTGCTGAGTATTTCCTCCTTAAAACTGCAGTGAACCAAAGACAGTCTCAAAAACACGCTTTGAAATCGCTGGTGTTTCTGACGTCACAAACTACCTTGTAACCAATCAGATCAACGTGTGATCGTCAACCAGTGGATCTCTGAGGCTACGTTGACACGTGGCCGGTTATTTTCATAAACACATTTCACCCTCTCCGTTTTCAGAAAAGTGTTCGTTTACACAAACCCGTGTATATGCCGTCAAGAGCATGCCAAACCTGTAGGTGGCAGTGTAACGAGAAGCTCAAGCCCATGTTAGCCGATCAGAATCCCGAAAATATAGGTCGCACCTTCGACGCAGTGCAAGTTCTGTCGCATACTGAGACGTCGACTGCCTAAAACTCTGTTTTTCTCAGTTTACATGCAAACAGAGTTTTCCAAAATCTCCACTCTGGCCGGAGTTCTTAGAAAGAATCGTTTTCAGAGGCGAATTCTCCGTTTGCGTGTAAACGAGGGGCACAACCGAAGGGAAATGTCTCCGTTTTTCAAAATAACCATAAACGTGTAAACAGAGTGAGTGAGTGGAGGCGGGGCTCATAAAAAAATAACCATAAACGTGTAAACAGAGTGAGTGAGTGGAGGCGGGGCTCATTTGCATATTCATAGAACCGCGCATGCTAAATGAGGCAAGGGTGTCGAGTTACATTCAAGATATACGACACAAAGAAGGAAAAAATATTTAAATATGTAATTTTGGTGATCAAAGATGAGTTTTAAGGGATAAAATGACTGACTACAGGAGGACTTCGCATCTCTAGAAGCTTACAGACCCCAAACCTTTGAACAATAGTTAAGCAGTGAGCAAGCATCCAGTAGTGCACAAACTCCAGACGTGGTAAAGCACTGAAGCGTGTCATTACAGGTGTGTGTCGGTCCGGCAGAACGGGCTCATATAGAGGATCATCAGCCCGGCGTCCATCCCAGCGGTTCATCATTCCTCTAGCACACACACACATGCAAACATACACTCGACAGCTTTAAACATTTACAAACACATCGTCACGTCTATTTGATCTTTATCTCTAAACACATGAATTTTAAAAGACATCAGTCAGAAAAACATGAAGCTCTACACATAACTCGTGATTCATTTCTCAAATTAAATGCAACTCACATAACAGTTACTTACAGTCAGATCGGAGTAAAGCTGCTTTATTTCTTAGCTAACAAACGCCACTCAGTTACAAGGTTGTCTAAAGGTGCATCTGTGTTTGTTTCAGTTCCAGATCTTTCTGATGTCCCGCTGAGAGACACAGGACTCGTCCATCCAGAAACACTTCATTCTTCTGTTCGATGACGACTGTGAACGTGTCGGGGGGTTAGGGCTCTCAGGCAAACGATTCGTGACTTTAGTTTCACATGATGAACAACAAAACGTGTGTGTTTATTAACTTCAATGGTGATGCATGAAAAGAAACATTCTGTTACACAATCAACATTTAATACAGACGTTCGAAAAACAAGTTATTCAATAAAACACAATATCTGCGATCCAGCTTCGGTCAGAGATCACTCCGGATGGACGATCCCTGGATTAATATTACTGTCCCACGGGATTAGGTCCTCACAGGCGTTATAGATTTGAGAAATATTCCTTCTGGAACTTCTGGAACTCTTCCTCGGTGAAGACGGATTCCTCAGCCTGTTTTTTGGCGGGTCGATCCGGTTGATGACAAGCGCGGCGACTGGGATTATTCTCCACAATCTAAACAAAACATACATTTTTAAATCATTTAACACACATAATATATCATCACTGATTGATAGGGCTTTTCACACTGCGTTTAACCCCGGGTTATCGTCGTTCTGATCCCGCTTTTAACCCTGGGTGGAGGAATGTTGTATAAAATCAGAACCGGATTAGCGCTGTATTAGTGAGACGTTTAGGCTAAGAACGATAACTATAACTATATTAGCGTCCACAACACTGAACGATATCGTTCTGTTTATTATTAGCATTATTATTATTTGTCGTCTTTCTCTTTAAATGCTCGCGCTCTTTAAAAGCACGATGGATTCTGATTGGCTGTCAATGTTTTTATCATTCATTAGCTGGAAAAATAATAGTTTTGAAAGTGATTCCGTCAATATCATTATTTCTGTGGTGTGGACTATTCTTTTATATTTATATATTAAAACTATATCTTTCTCGTTATAGTTTTCGTCCTTGGTTTGAACGGATCTTTAGAAGGTTTAGAAAAAATTCCTTAATTGTCCAGTCAAAATATGAACGTGTTTTTGAAAGAGACCACGAATATTTATAAATTAAAATAATTAAAAATTAATACATTTCCTCCACATTTCCAGTAATGATTGTTACCAGATTGTGATTTGCATGTAAACACGAAAAAATAGCTACCTAAACGAAGTTTAAGTTTATTAGAAGTAATTTAATACTGTAATGTATATTGTTATAAATGTACATAATTAAAAAAATAATAATTTAAATATATAAAAATCTTACGATGATAATGACCGTTAAAACGCGTGATCACAGTCTACGAAAAGTGTCTACGCTCGTGTGACCTTACACAGGTCATGTGGTGCGCTTGTCCAATCAGTGACACTGACACCGCGAGTATGCAAATGAGCAGGTTAACCCAGATGCCCAGTGAATACACAGGGTTAACTAGCTGAAGTGTGGAAAGCCCTGTGTTTGACCAGATAAACCTGAAGAGATTCAGACCTTGGTTGCGTGGCTGCTTTGTGTTTTATGAGCAGAGGACAGGAAATACTTCAGATTTAACCCGAGTTTACTCTTCTTCTGCTTCTTTCTGTATTCGTCTGAGGAAAGCAGAAACACTCATCAGCTGGCGAACTAACTGAACGTTCAGGTCTGAGGATGTGAGAGTTACCCAGAGCGGATCGGATGTGTTTGTCTTTGACGGTGTTTGTGTTTCTCCTCGAGGATCCTCCGGGTCTCTGGATCTGTCGGATCCGCTTCTGAACGCCCTGTTTATCGGTGCTGATCCGCTTCATCAGCGCAGACTTACGAGAACTGCTCTTCTTCTGCTTCACTGCGTCTACAGAGGAGGAGGAGGAGGAGGAGGAGGAGGAGGAGGAGTATTAGAGTTTATTGCCATATCAGCATCACCAGCTATTACATGGCAGATACACATTAAACATTTAACAACATAGTATTATAAGTAGGCCTATAACAATTAAAACAAACATAGATGGAAAAAACATCCTGGATCCAGAAGGTATTTTGCAATTTTTAGTACATTTAAATAATCTTAATTGTACTTTTTTTTTTTTTTTACATGTACTTATTTTTATTTTATATATATATATATATATATATATATATATATATATATATATATATATATATATATATATATAAGAATAAAAATAAATAAGTACATGTAAAAAAAAAAAAAAAAAAAAAAGTACAATTAAGATTATTTAAATGTACTAAAAATTGCAAAATACATTCTGGATCCATAAATAAGATCTACAGAGACACGGATACAAAATAACTTTTTATGTATATAGATAGCCACTACAAACTTACCCTAGTGAAAAAAATTCAATAAAGTATATTTTATTGTATTTGAAATATATTCCCTTTTTCAATAGTACATTGTAAATATTTTTTACAAAAAAATTAAAAAAAATTACTCTTTAAATATATTAAAAGTATATTAGCATCATGCTTTTACCTATTTTCACAATACAACTTTTAACACACTTTAAAATAATAGTACATATATTCTAAAGTGTGAAGTGAAAATTCTGTTTAATTTTTAAAAGTGTCTTTATTTGCACTTTACTTCAATTGCACTTTAGCATATTTTTGACTGTTTGCTGAAAATGATAATTGTAACAATGCATCAATGCACAAAGTATACTTTCAAAATACATTATAGTATACAATAGTATATTGTACAAAGTACAGCTAAGTAATATTTGTTTATTAATGAGCATGTTTATTAATGTGCATGTTTATTAGTGTGCATGTGTTTATTAGTGTGCATGTTTATTAGTGTGCATGTTTATTAATGTGCATGTTTATTAATGTGCATGTGTTTATTAGTGTGCATGTTTATTAATGTGCATGTTTATTAATGTGCATGTGTTTATTAGTGTGCATGTTTATTAATGTGCATGTTTATTATTGTGCATGTGTTTATTAATGTGCATGTTTATTAATGTGCATGTTTATTAATGTGCATGTTTATTGTTGTGCATGTTTATTAATGTGCATGTTTATTATTGTGCATGTTTATAAATGTGCATGTTTATTATTGTGCATGTGTTTATTAATGTGCATGTTTATTAATGTGCATGTTTATTATTGTGCATGTTTATTATTGTGCATGTTTATTATTGTGCGTGTTTATTAATGTGCGTGTTTATTATTGTGCATGTGTTTATTATTGTGCATGTGTTTATTATTGTGCATGTGTTTATTAATGTGCATGTTTATAAATGTGCATGTTTATTATTGTGCATGTTTATTATTGTGCATGTTTATTATTGTGCATGTTTATTATTGTGCATGTTTATTATTGAGCATGTTTATTAATGTGCATGTTTATTATTGTGCATGTTTATTAATGTGCATGTTTATTATTGTGCATGTTTATAAATGTGCATGTTTATAAATGTGCATGTTTATAAATGTGCATGTTTATTATTGTGCATGTTTATTAATGTGCATGTTTATTATTGTGCATGTTTATTAATGTGCATGTTTATTATTGTGCATGTTTATAAATGTGCATGTGTTTATTAATGTGCATGTTTATTAATGTGCATGTTTATTAATGTGCATGTTTATTATTGTGCATGTTTATTAATGTGCATGTTTATTATTGTGCATGTTTATTAATGTGCATGTTTATAAATGTGCATGTTTATTAATGTGCATGTTTATTATTGTGCATGTTTATAAATGTGCATGTTTATTATTGTGCATGTTTATTAATGTGCATGTTTATTATTGTGCATGTTTATAAATGTGCATGTTTATAAATGTGCATGTTTATTATTGTGCATGTTTATTAATGTGCATGTTTATTATTGTGCATGTTTATTAATGTGCATGTTTATTATTGTGCATGTTTATTAATGTGCATGTTTATAAATGTGCATGTTTATTAATGTGCATGTTTATTATTGTGCATGTTTATTAATGTGCATGTTTATTATTGTGCATGTTTATTATTGTGCATGTTTATTATTGTGCATGTTTATTAATATGCATGTTTATTAATGTGCATGTTTATTGATGTGCATGTTTATTAATGTGCATGTTTATTAATGTGCATGTTTATTAATGTGCATGTTTATTAATGTGCATGTGCAGTGCGGCCTCCCGGACAGCGCTCTACATCTGCCGGGCTTCCAGCTGTCCCGTGCGGATCGCATCGCGGAGCTAACAGGGAAAACGACAGGTGGAGGATTGTGTTTCTACATTAACGAAAGTTTGAGTTCAGATGTGTGCTCTCCTAATGTAGAGGCCCACTTCATAAACTGTAAACCTTTCGACTCGCCACGGGAGTTTTCCTCGTTCATTCTCGTGAATGTGAGCATCCCTCCAGACGCGAGTGTGAGCGACAGATGGCTGAACAAAGAGCTGAAACAGGACAAAGGTACCCAGACTCTCTTTTAATCATTCTTGGGGATTTTAACAAAGCAAATCTCTCCCGTGAACTGCCAAAATACAGACAGCACGTTACACGTCCCACCTGAGACAGTACTATACTGGACCACTGTTACACCACTATGAAGAATGCGTATCTCTCCGTCCCACGGGCTCTCTGATCACGGTCTGGCTCATCTTATACCGTCCTACAGGCAGAAACTGAATCGGCTAAACCTGTAATAAGGACTGTAAAAAGATGTACTAATGAAGCAGAGACGATCTACAGGCCGGCTTCAGTTGCACTGATACTGCGTTCCTACCGGGACATTCTTATCATTCACTTATGATAAACCAGGGTTTACTGGGAAACTCAAACAGCTTCTTCATGCCAAAGAGGACGCTTACAGAAGTGGGGAAAAATCTTGTATAACCAGACCAGACACAGACTGACAAAGGAGCTCAGCGTTGCTATAAGAAGCTACTCTGAAAAGCTGAGGAACCAGTTTTCAGCCAGCGACCCGGCATCAGTCCGGAGAGGCCTGAGGAACATCGCCTACAAGAAGTCCCCCCCGATCTGTGGAGAATCAACAACTTGCTGATGATTTAAATGCCGGTTTGAGAAGCCCGGTCTCACACCACACACCCGCTCGGATCTGCACTTCACACACTCACCATCAGACTGGCCAGATCACGGGCCACTAGAACATCTAGACACAGGAACAGTTTCCCTTCCCTTCTGAACAGTCAACATGCCTCCCAAGCTTACGCCTGTTAGTGCGATACTCCCACTGTTTAGTCAAGTCAAGTCATCTTCATTTATATAGCGCTTTTAACAATGTAGATTGTTTCAAAGCAGCTTTACAGAGATAAACGTATAATTTAAGGTAACAGAGATTGTTTTGGCTTTATAGCGGTTCTTTAATAAAGTTATTTTCCAGCTAAAGTTAGTTTTGATCATTTGTTATTAAATTAGGGGCCGCTAAGACGACACCGTTCTCTCTACACAGGCTTTAAACGTGTGCAGTATCTTCTAAACTTAGGTGATATTTATATGTATTCATACTATTCAAAATACTGTAAATATGTTCATAATCTGTAAAAGTTTATTCTGACTAAACCCAACTATGACCTTATACTTTTTCATATTTTTATTAGGGATGTCAAACGATTAATCGCATCCAAAATAAAAGTTTGTTTTTACATAATATATTTGTGTGTACGGAGTATAATTATTTTCTATATATAAATACACACACATGCATATATATTTAAGAAAAATGTGTTATTTATATATAAAATATTTATATATAATATAAATTATATATAATATAAATATATATACACAGTATATACATGCAAATATTTCTTAAATATATACATGCATGTGTGTGTATTTATATATAGAAAATAATTATACACCGTACACACAAATATATTATGTAAAAACAAACTTTTATTTTGGATGCGATTAATCGTTTGACAGCCCTAATTTTTATTCCTAGAATTTTTATCACTATGTTTCTTGTTGTATTTGTATATGTGCACTGGAAGCTTCAGTACTAGGAACAAGTCCTTGTGTGTGTAAGCACACTGGGCAATAAAGCTCTTTCTGACTCTGATGTGTTATTGTAGACAGTGTGCAATTTGTAGTATGTGGAATAAGCCAAAGGTATTGCATATACTTTTTACTCAAATATAATAATCTTATGTTATATTGCTACACTCGCAATGAATTTATGTACTTGTAACACAAATAAAGTAAACTTTAATATCACTAATAATCAAGCATGTAATTAGTTGTTCCAATTTAGCACACTAAATACACTTAAAGTTATGCTTTGCTACAATTTAATTACAACTAAAATATACATAGTACAAAATTAGTTGTTCCAAAATAGCACACTTCAAGTTAACTAATCATTAACACACTTGAAGTATACTGAATTAGTCTGGCTGCAAGTATACTTAGCATATGATTTTTTTTCACTAAGGAATACTAGCCGTTTAGATCAAAAAACGATAAATTACCTCTCTCGCTGAACAGTTCAAGTCCCCTTCGGATCAGTGATGCTGACATGATCAAGCTGGTGAAAATAAATGTAGATAAATATAAAGTACTATAAAGCGTTGGGTGTTTTCAAGCTAACATGTGAATTCATCGCGTGCGCCACAACATTGAGTCGACCGGGAAACACGAGCTCCAGAAACAAGGTTCCGCCTGTAGATTAAAGCGGAGCGAGAACGCTCTCAAAACTAGCGTTCAGACAAGGTTCTCTCAAAGTTATAAACTAACCTTCGTTCATATGGTAATCTGGTCTTTAATAATGTTTTCAAAACGTTAGCAAAAAAACAAAGGAACAAAAAAAGTAACGTTTATTTTCTGAAATATTTTAGTTTGATGTTTGTCCAAAGTTCCGGTCCGAGAACATTCAGAAATAACATTTTCATTACGGGAAGGTTAGTAAAACGTTCTTAGAAGAATATTTTTGTTGGGAAGTTTCTGTTCATATTTAAGTGATTTAATATGGCCCTCTATCTATCTATCTATCTATCTATCTATCTATCTATCTATCTATCTATCTATCTATCTATCTATCTATTGTGGAAGATTTTCCCCTACGCACAGACTTAAGTTTACTTGGGCAAAAAGAGAACATTTTTTATAGAATAAGAGCATGGCAAAGGTGACATGATTCATTACTAATATGATTGGTTCTTATTCAGAAAACTCTTCTGTTACTAAGTAGAAGCTTTGTTATTCAAAGTCATGAGTTTATATATTTAAACATCTGTCTAGTTGCACTTCCCCTTTAGTTATATTCGGACATGATTAAGACACACTGACTGACCTTCACCAAAGTGTTTGGAAACATATCAGGTTTCAAAAGCTTATAATTGTTGATCCTGCAAGAAAAATAAATGTTAGTTGATTAATTAAAAAAAGCTATCTATCTATCTATCTATCTATCTATCTATCTATCTATCTATCTATCTATCTATCTATCTATCTATTCTGTGCTGTCGTTTCCGCCGGTCTCTACATATGGTTTTGTAATTTTCTGCTCAACAACAACCTTATCTCTGCAGCGACTGTCAAAGTCTGGCATGTTCACGTTTTATTAAATCACACGGGATCAGAGAGGTCAGCCTGAAATGGATTTCCAGAAATGCTTTCTGAATATGATTTCAAATGAAGCTCAAAAAACCTTTCCATGTGATTTTCTGCCGTTCACATTTGCTAAAATATGATCGGATTCCAGTCGGATATACACAGAAATCTGATTTGGACAAATCTGAATAAGGTTATAGACTTCCACTGACAAAGGATGAGAAGGATGTCAGAACGAGGGGTGGATGTTCTGATTTAGCCTGGAAAAAAGTCTCTAAATGAGACACAGAGGACCCTGTAACCCTTGTGGAAGTGTGCATATACTACTATTTCATTGTAATTGCTAACAAATGAGTCATTGCCAATGGGTCAGATTTCAATTTTATATCCTATAAAATGTAATTCAGCTGTTTGAGGCCTTTACTGTTCATTTAGTGACATTTAGACTGCCATATGATGAACATCTGAGTGTCTCAACAAGCCTTGTGACAGTGATGATAGTCTCGTGATGTTATTTAGGTCAGCAGGGGGTTTTGACAGTGTTGAAATCGTACAGTCCCTTGACCCGTGTGTGTTTGCTTCAGTCCAAACTTTACACACAGATATGTCAAAACAAAGGAGATTCTGAACATGCCTCATCGTGTAGAATCTCTGAAATCTATCAAACTGTACTGAAGCTTTTTTTATTATCTGCATTTTGGAGACTGAAAGCATGTCTGTGTTTTGATGCAGATCATTTACAGTAAACGAGCAGAAATCTTAGCTACAGTTGTAATTATTCACCCCCCAATGCAAATCAGGTTTATTGGCAAAATGTACAGACTTTAAGATGTTTGCAACGAATAAATCAAATTGACACATAGCAAGTGTATGATGTGCACCGTCCTGAAGGGGGCGCTAGAGTTACAGATCTAAACTCAGATTCTGATATTACATTACACAAATCAGTGAAAGTTCAAGTCTTTTTATACCACTTTATTAACAAACTGTCGGCTACTTATATAAAGCAAATCCATGTGCATTCAAATGCGAAGGTAGCTTTTTTGAAAATACAAAACAAGTCAATGTACATTAAAAAATGTGAAGGTAGTTTTTTTGAAAATAGCCTACAAAACAAGTCAAAATGTGAAGGTAGTTTTTTTTTTTGAAAATACACATTTTTTTATAAACACCCTTATAATGTAAATTTGTAGCTAATTGTAGGTAGGCCTGATTAGACCTACTAAAAGTTATTAAAAAGTTGTATCAATTTTGAAAAAACTATAGTCTAAAAGGTAGACATAAACATTAGGAAAAAAATTGTTAGCCTAAATTAATTTGCATTCGTCGTTTTAACGTATTTAGGTAAAAGCACCAAATAACGTCATATAGGAATAAGTTCCGTCATTTTTGTGTCTGTGACGGAGATTTTAAGGAAAGAAGACCGAGGGGATTTTTTTAGAGGAGCTTTTTCTGAGAGAAGCGAGACGCGGTTTACAGAAGCGAGAAACAAACCGCAAGGATTTTACCATTTTATTCTCTTCAAACGAAAACAGAGAGAGAGAGATAGAGAACGAAAAGGGAAACCCTTTATCTCAAATAACCTTGAGTAAATCAAAGGTCTGAAAGTCGGTTTGAGCTCCCGCTGATCGACGGAGAGATGGAGGAGAGCAGGTCAGTTTCTACATGTGTGTTTCATTATCATTTAGGGCCAAAAAACGCTGATCATTTTCTGCAATATATTGTTAATATCTCAGCAGCTAATGTCAAGCTCTCAGACTGATCGTAATCGTAATTTTGACCATCCCTGAAATGGGTCATAGCATTAATGAGCATTACCTGAGCTGTCGGGTTCAGGGATGAAGGATGTGTTTAATGCATTGACACAGTTCAGTTGAGTGAAAACATGTGCCCTCTTTAATGCTGTTAAACTGAATGGACGAAGCAAACTATATTTCCACAACTTAACACTGAAATAGAAGCGCGAAGTGTGTGTGTGTGTGTGTGTGTGTGTGTGCTGGGATGGATGATGGTGTTTGTGATAAGTGGAAAAAGTTTAGGGGACAGAGAAGGATGTGACGGCAAAGGTGTGAGTGCTGGAGGATGTAGAGCTCTTTCTTCTCGTAATCACACGGTGTGTGTGTGTGTGTTTGTGTTTGTTTGTGGTTTAGATATTTTTTGCGATTCTAGGAAGAAACGAGATAACAGCCCATTGGACTATATCATTCAACCCATCAGTTGCTTCAGCCTGCTAATATTTAGTCAAATATTTAATAATAATCAATGAGAGTTGTAAATCATCATTAAGTTCGGTGTGTGTGTGTGTGTATATATGTGTGTGTGTGGATTTGACTGTGGTAGCCTAATACCACACATGTTTTTCACCGACCTAAATTTCTAGAAAAGATCACCAGGACTCTTTATCTCAAACTCTTTCGTTCGTGGTTTAAAGAAAGATATTTTGCGTTTGTTATCTTGTCATAGTAAGTCAGGTTAGAATAGATGGTTTTGAAGGGAATATTAATCCGTTTGGTTTGTCATGTACGCCTCAGCGTCCGTCATAATGTCTTTTGCTCTGCCAGAGTTCAATAGAAATCTGCAGAGCCTGATTAATAAATCAGACTAAACTAATGAAGTGAGGACAGAGCAAATGATCCGCTGCCAAAATAACGAGCTGCATGTTTGTCCACATCATATGTGCATTGCATATTCAGAGTCAGTCACATATGTTGGGCTTTATGCGCACGCGCACGGTCATAACGCTGTTTATGAAGGAGTTATGGGGTGTTTATCTTCGGACGGACTCCCTCATCTCCCTCATGGATGTTGATTTAGTGCTGTTGACACGAGCTGAAAGACAACTGTGAAAAGCTGTGAAAGTTTCTCTCTGTTTCGGTTTCGCCTCAATAATTTGTCAGTTTGGATCTCAATTCAGAGGTTGAAATGGCCGAAATGACTGAAACACAAACGATCGAAATTAACACTTCGTCAGGCTAAAGTTGGTTAGCGTAGCCTACTTTCACATGTAAATATAGCATTCAAAGAACTTCTCTATCTTGTTCTCGTATGCTGATATGTGTTAAACGTGTTTCCTCAAAAATGGGCTACTTTTGCCCAATGCACGTAGCCTAAATAAACAACTTTTTCACTCACACTACTTACTGCTTGTTTAATTTGTAACAATGTTCACAAGTGGGTTGAGAATTATTAACTGACTGTAAACAGAGCATCTGAGCATAATTAAAAGACTTGCTGTTGGCTACTCTAGAATGTACGTATGTAAAATAAAATAAAACATATTTTTGCATTATTTAAATAAAATTACAGTTTGATAATTTCATCTCTAGAAAAGTATTATTTTCTGAAATAATTATATTTTGAAAATAAAAATATTTTCATATTTGCATAATTTAAACAAAATTACAGCTTGATTGGAAATTACGGTAAATAGGCTACATTTTATTTAGTCTACCGTAATTTCCAATCAAGCTGTAATTTTGTTTATTTTCAAAATATAGCTAATTATTTCAAAATGAATTAAATGTGACAATTTATAAGATTAATTTCATCTCAAGCTCTTTTTTTCTCGTAATCACATTGTGTGTGTGTGTGGGTGTGTGTGTTTGTGGTTTCGATTTTTTTTGCGATTCTAGAAAGAAACGAGATAACAGCCCATTGGACTATAATACACACATAAATTGTCAAATTTCATCTCAAGGTCACTAACTTAAAAAACAGTGATTAAAACTTGT
Organism: Squalius cephalus; assembly: GCF_949319135.1. Classification (NCBI taxonomy): domain Eukaryota; kingdom Metazoa; phylum Chordata; class Actinopteri; order Cypriniformes; family Leuciscidae; genus Squalius; species Squalius cephalus. The sequence continues at coordinate 44,035,533 of NC_137131.1, forward strand.
GATCTTGAAAATGAGTTATTAGTGGCTACTTTTTTTTGATGTAATAGTTTAAAATAATATTTGTTGGGAAAAAAAATGAATTCTTATATAATTGCATAAAATGCGTTTAACACAAAGTGCGTAGCACAAATAGATGAGGAAGTCTTAAGACCTGCTGAGGGTCGTGGAAATTCCCTATAAAGTTCTCACATTTTGTTCACTTTTGACATTCAAATATTCAGCAATGGCTGAAAGTATTGGCAATGTAGTGTTCTAGTGTTTTGCTGCTTTATTATTTATTGATTATTTCACATGTTGGTAACACTTTAGAAAACTGTTCTGTCAGTAATGAATAACTACAGTAACAAATGAGACTAATGCACTATTAACTAATTACTATTATCTATCAAGAAACTCTGAATAATGAATTAGTTAGTAATAGCACTGATTCAATAGTTGAATGTGGTAGTTCACTATTAGATGATCATTACTGTTTTTTCAAACCTCCCATGACTACTAAAACCGTAATGACCGTAATGATGACGTGTTACCAAACCCATCAGAAGGAATTACTAATAATTAGGATCAGTATTCTAAAGTGAAAACTCTAGTAATGACTGAAGTCATTGAACGCTGTTGAGGTTTTTGTAAGGGTTTTGAATAGTAATGACTCAAGCGCCACTACAGCCTTCTGAGAGAATCATTATCATCTGCATCAGTATTCTTGCGTCACTCACTTGTTCCTGTGTGAAGTTCTTTTGAAGGTCTTTTTCATCCCCTTTTCTCCTTCTTCAATGCCAATTTTTTGTTCACCAAAGAACCTTTCAGTGATCAGTTCTTAAAAGAAACATTTTTTGTTTGTGAAGAACATTTTAAAAATATAAAAAAACATTTTCCACAGTAAAGAACCTTTTGTGGAATGGAAAAATTCCATGGATGTTAAAAGTTCTTCATGGAACCATGGATGCCAATAAAGACCTTTATTTTTGTATAGTGTAGCGAAAACATTCAATGTATGCAAAGAGTCAGTATTTACAGTGTTAACCTTCTTCTTCATAATCTCTGCGATTCACTCTGGCACACTGGATATCAACTTCTGGGTCAAATCCTGAAGGATGGCCATCCATTCTTGCCTTATTTTCAACCCAAGGGCTGGGTAAATGTAGGACAGAACACATGTTGGGTTAGTTTTACCCATCAAATTGGGTTGTTCATTTAACCCATCATACAGGGATTGATACATTTTTACTATAATACTAGCTTTTTTTTTTTTTTACTTCATACATGAATTAATGTTAACAGATTAACTTAAATCCCCTAACCTTAAAAAAAATACTCCACACAACCACTGGTTTGCATGATAATTCCTTTATTTATTGGGTTGTTACGTCTGACCCAGAAGCTGGGTAACACAAGAACTACTCAAACATTGGGTTGTTACATCTGACATAGGATCTGGGTAACACAAAAACTACCCAAACACTGGGTTGTTACGCCTGACCCAGGAGCTGGGTAACACAAAAACTACCCAAACACTGGATTGTTACGTCTGACCCAGGAGCTGGGTAACACAAAAACTACCCAAACACTGGGTTGTTACGTCTGACATAGGATCTGGGTAACACAAAAACTACCCAAACACTGGGTTGTTAAGTCTGACGCAGGAGCTGGGTAACACAAAAACTACCCAAACACTGGGTTGTTACGTCTGACCCAGGAGCTGGGTAACACAAAAACTACCCAAACACTGGGTTGTTACGCCTGACCCAGGAGCTGGGTAACACAAAAACTACACAAACACTGGGTTGTTAAGTCTGACCCAGGATCTGGGTTACACAAAAACTACCCAAACACTGGGTTGTTACGCCTGACCCAGGATCTGGGTAACACAAAAACTACCCAAACACTGGGTTGTTACGTCTGACCCAGGAGCTGGGTAACACAAAAACTACCCAAACACTGGGTTGTTACGTCTGACCCAGGAGCTGGGTAACACAAAAACTACCCAAACACTGGGTTGTTAAGCCTGACCCAGGAGCTGGGTAACACAAAAACTACCCAAACACTGGGTTGTTACGTCTGACCCAGGAGCTGGGTAACACAAAAACTACCCAAACACTGGGTTGTTACGCCTGACCCAGGAGCTGGGTAACACAAAAACTACACAAACACTGGGTTGTTACGTCTGATCCAGGATCTGGGTAACACAAAAACTACACAAACACTGGGTTGTTACGCCTGACCCAGGAGCTGGGTAACACAAAAACTACCATCATTATATGGTAGTGATAAAGGGTTGTTACGTCTGACCCAGGAGCTGGGTAACACAAAAACTACCCAAACACTGGGTTGTCACGTCTGACCCAGGATCTGGGTTACACAAAAACTACCCAAACACTGGGTTGTTACGCCTGACCCAGGAGCTGGGTAACACAAAAACTACCATCATTATATGGTAGTGATAAAGGGTTGTTACGTCTGACCCAGGAGCTGGGTAACACAAAAACTACCCAAACACTGGGTTGTCACGTCTGACCCAGGATCTGGGTTACACAAAAACTACCCAAACACTGGGTTGTTAAGCCTGACCCAGGAGCTGGGTAACACAAAAACTACCCAAACACTGGGTTGTTACGTCTGACCCAGGAGCTGTGTAACACAAAAACTACCCAAACACTGGGTTGTTAAGCCTGACCCAGGAGCTGGGTAACACAAAAACTACCCAAACACTGGGTTGTTACGTCTGACCCAGGAGCTGTGTAACACAAAAACTACCCAAACACTGGGTTGTTAAGCCTGACCCAGGAGCTGGGTAACACAAAAACTACCCAAACACTGGGTTGTCACGTCTGACCCAGGATCTGGGTTACACAAAAACTACCCAAAAATTTACCCAAAAGGCTCAACCCAGGATTTGGTTCGAAAAAATAACCCATGATTTTTTAGAGTGTCCAAAAAGAGTGTTTTTTAGGGATCCAAAATTTCAATGTAATGATCTCTCATCTCCTTCATTATCACTCTTGCCTTGTGATATGAAAATGCAAGAATCATCACCAAACTGCTCCTGGATCGCTGGGAGAAGCTGCTCTTGCAGGACGTTTTGATCCCATTCTTTCTTTCCTGCAAGTGTTTTTGGGCAGAATTCTGAGAGGACATAAAATGCAAAAGGTTTTAGAAATGTATACAATATTAAGTGAGAAATCCCACTCAGTCAAACGGTTGATATGTCATTTGAAGGTAATACAACCTGATGGTCACTGCTGATAAAGATTAGCTCATAAAGTTTATGTATACATATAAAATAATGATGTAGTTCTGCTAAAGATGAGTAACTGAGCGTTGCATAAGCGAGACTTTGCTGAGATGAAAAGCTGCATCATTCAATACTGAAGAAGATTGTGATGGAAATGTAAGATCATTCTGTGCTGGAACTGAACGTTATAGAGCCATAGTTTCATTTCTTATGAAATAGACATTGAAGCTCACTAGATATGCTTCACATATTACATGGTATTTCTTTATCATGAGTACCAACCGGGTGTGCTTTTAAAGTTGACCTTTTACGGCAGTTTCCACCATTAGGTCAAAGACAATTTTTTCATTAAAGGTCAAAATGGAAAAGTTGTTGATGAAACTGTAATTTACTCAATTATTGTTTTAATCTTTCCTATAATTAGGCTGTTTCTTGTAGTGATGGTTTAAAGAGTTAAGAGTTGGCTACTACAATATTCCTTTATTTCTACAACTGTTGGTCAAATTTACTGATTTTGTGAAAATTACTGTGACTTTAATCAGCATTTTTCAGTCTTTAAAAAGTTTTGCATCGGTTTCGTAAAGAACCTTTAACATCCACTGAATCTTTCCATTCCACTAAAGGTTCTTTATAGTGGAAAAATGTTCTTCACACTAAAAGAAAAACATGGTTCTTTTAAGAATTGATCAATGAAAGAACCAAGAATGGTTGAAGTTGAACCTTTATTTTTAAAACTGTTAACAAGCTGCTTGGTGGATTTAATTAAAGTTTTTAATTTTCCATAATGTAATTATGTATTAAACTCATGATGATCGTCGATCAACACCCCCCCCCCCCCCCACACACACACACACACACGCAGGTCGTACTCACACACACATTCACACATACGTCACTCACATTGAACCTAAAATGAAAAAGCAGAAAATATCAGAAATGCACTTCGGGCAGTTATTTTATCTTGTGTATTACATCACACACACACTCTGAAATACACTACATGATGCTATCCGGTCTTGGCTAATGCCAGCGCTCTCAGAACTGATGCAATGGTTGGTTTTACTCAGAAAATATCAATGAAGAGGAAATGTGTTGTAGAGGATGAGATCGCATACGTGTCTAAACTCTTGCTACTGATAAATGCATGACATCACATTATTAGATTCATTCACTACATACATTTTACAATATAACTGTGATTTTGTATATGTAGATTTCTGAAATACAGAACTTAGACAGTCACCTCTGATAACAGATCTCTCTAAGTTGTAATGTGGACTCATGCACTTTCTCTAAAGCTGCTGTGAAACGATGTGTATTGTGAAAAGCGCTTTACAAATAAATGTGAATTGAATTGAATATAACAGACACTCAACCCCTCATTAGTTGTGCTCAACGATCACAGTTTTATGAGATGTTTGATGAACTCTTCTGATCCTGGAAGGCGTTATCAGTCTAGATTTATTCCTGTAAGACTGAGCTGATAGTGCCGTCGCTTCACAGAAACGCTCTAACTTTAAACAGGGAAAGTGGATCTGCTCGTGAAACCACATCCACTGATATCAACATTAACTGATGGAGTTTTGTTTTTTCTGAAAGAGTGAAATGAGAGCGGCACACACACCTGAAACCTGTGTGTGTGTGTGTGTGTGTGTGTTTTCTTCTCTTCATCCCACTCTGATGTGAGAAGCAGGTGCAGCCCCTCAGATGTGTGTGTGTGTGTGTGTGTGTGTGTGTGTGTGTGTGCGGTCAAACGTTCTCAGCGCTTGCATTGCTCCTTCATCTTCACTCCATCATAGGCTTATCTCACTCACACCATCTGGAAAAAAAGTTTCAAGATTTCTTGCTTTGCAACCATTTATAGCAAAATAATAATAATAAAAATGCATGTATGCGTTAGATTAAACTGGGTCATAGCACTTGCACATGGTTGTCCTACTGTTAGCTTCACTGCTTCTATTGTGCTCATTTGTAAATCGCTTTGGATAAAAGCGTCTGCTAAATGAATAAATGTAAATGTTATAGCAACTATTAGAACTTGCTCTCAATGCATAAGGCTTTAAATGAGTTGGAAACTTGCAGA
>NC_137131.1:44043347-44088347 GCF_949319135.1 Squalius cephalus
CCTCCCTCTCTCTCTCTCTCTCCCTCCCTCTCTCTCTCTCTCTCTCTCCTCTCTCTCCCTCCCTCTCTCTCTCCCTCTCTCTCTCTCAATTCAATTCAATTCAATTCAATAAAGCTTTATTGGCATGACAAAAATACATTTGTATTGCCAAAGCATCGAAACAGCATAGAACAGTTCTGCCTGTATCTGCCCGTCTCGACCGTCAGGCTGTGGTTGCTCAGTCTGTACCTCGTCATTCTTCTTCTGAGTGTGCAGTCCTTCACTGCACTCAGGTATTCTGCGGTTGTGTAGTCTCTGTTTAGGGCCAAATAACATTCTAGTTTACTCTGTTTTTGTGTTGTTTCAGTCCAGTAGGTCAGGTAATGCTCTCGCTGAGCTTTTATAATGTGGTTGGGCCGGATTGTGTGGATGAGGGTGCCAGTGTCCTGACCAGCTTAATGAGCGGGCTCTTCTCAGGGTTCATCTCATGGTTCTTAAGGGCTTTATATGACTTGTACAGTATTGCCAAAACATTGGCCATTACATCTCTCTCTCTCTCTCTCTCCCTCTCTCTCTCTCTCTCTCTCTCTCAGATTTACAAATGTTTGCTGAGAGGAAAACGGCATCATGCAGATTCTGACGATGATGATGATGATGATGATAATGATGATGTCATTCTTGTATTCAGCTCTTGCGGATCAAAGTAAGAACTACTGACCAGTTTTGTGTGTGTGTGTGTGTGTGTGTGTGTGTGTGTGTGTGCGTGAGTGAGTGTCACTGTGATTAAGCTGGTGTTGCTGTTTCTCCAGGTCTGGAGTGTTATAATGATTTTCACAACACCTTCACGTGTGTGTGGAACAGCTCAAGCGTGCCACCCGAGACCGGCTGCAGGATTCATGTGGAGGTGATCAAGGGAAGGTAAGGGAAGCTTGAGTTCATAACTATTCAACGTGTCATTAAACGATCAGCCTTTGAAGAATATTTAACAGAAATATTAAAAGTGATTCATGCTCCGCTCTGGTAATTCCACTATAGATGTGTTGATTAGTAGAAACACCAGTCAGAAGTTTCTGATCAGGAAGAGTTTCAGTGTTTTTAACAGAAGTCTCTTCTGCTCATCAAAGCTGCGTTTATTGGACTGACACAACAACAACAAAAACAGTGATATTGTGAAATAGATACAAAAGATTATATTTCGGATCAATGCTGTTCTTTTGAACTTTCTATTCATCAAAGAATCCTGAACTTTTCTGAACTGTTTTCAACACTGATAATAATCATAAATGTTTCTTGATCATCAGATCCTCATATTATTCATGATTTCTGAAGGATCATGTGACACTGAAGACTGGAGTAATGATGCTGAATATCAGCTTTGATCACAGGAATAAATTACACTTTACTGTATATTCACACAGAAAACAGCTGATTTACACTGGAATCATATTTCACAATATTACTGTTTTGTTGTTGTTGTTGTTGTTGTATTTTTAATCAAAGAAATGCAGCCTTGGTGAGCAGAAGAGACTTCTTTTAAAAACATTAAAACATTTTGACAAACATTTTTGACTGGTGTTGTATATTAGAAATAAATGGGCCGTAAATTCTTCTGTGCCTTTGATTTCAGAAGAAACAGAAAAGAGACAAAAGTGACAAAAGAGGCGCGGATGTTCGTTGACCCGACCCGGACACACATCCGCTCTGCCACCGTGGAGTTTGATTTATCGGTGAGTGAGTCGTGTGTGTGTTTATGACGTGTTGTCCATCATCCACTGAGTTGAAAACACGAATGAACATGTGATACGTCATACAGATGTGGATTATTTCTTTCTCTTCTTCTGAAGAGCGCTGTAATAGTACAAGCGGCCAAGTTGCGTGAAGAGGTTCGATGTGAAAAGGACCCTAAACCTTTGGCTAAAGTTGGACAGCATGAGGCGTATTACAGTGGTGAGTCAGATATAATAACTCACACAGACACGCGTCACACGAGCATCAGGAGTTAGAGAGTGGACACTTTATTGTTTATTGGCATCTGTGGTTCCATGAAGAGCTTTTAAAATCACGGGACCGTTCCACTGGGTTCTTTATAAATGCTCTTCACACTAAGCAAAAATAGGTTCTATTAAACCCTCTGGACCGAATTATTTATTTATTTATTTTTTTGTCAATGAAAGGAATGTACTATATTTTAGTTTGATAATGATTTTTTATTTAATATTTTGTATTTTTAAGGATTTGTTTATACTAAATTATATTTACGCTGTATTTATAATCAATTTGTTCACTTTTTGAGCATAGACCGGAAAATGAAATTTCCAGCTTAAACTGGTAAATCTTGAACGCTTTAGAGCGACAGACTGAAGTCTGATCTCTGTTCAAAGACGACACTTGGCAGATTATTGCTGAAGTGGAAAAAGTTAAAAAAGAGAACTTAAAAGTAATAGAATTTTACATATGTATTGTTATGAAAAATGCACAAAAATGCTATTTTCAATTTTTTTATGAAGTATATATTTTCAAAATCAAGTTTTACTCTAAATCTGCAAAAAAATGGTTGTAAGTCAGTTATTTATATCTTCTGCTGTCGTGTGTCAGTAGGAAATATCAGTTCACATTTCCAAACATTCTCTTTGCCATTAATTGTAATAATCCAGTGAGATTTGTGTCTGCACAAGGAGTCTGACAACAGCCGGTGTGATCTGATCTCACCATCATCGAGTCCGTCTGTGATTACATGAAGAAACAGAAGAAACTGAGACAGACTAAATCCAGAAGAACTGCGGGAACGTCTCCGAGACGCTTGAAGAAACCTTCCTGCAAAGATACAGTGAAAAGCACTGGCACTTTTAGTGTTAAAATGCTGTAAAGTGAGAATGCTTTCAAAAATAAAATCACAAATTGAATTTATTTATGATTTAACTTCTATTAACTAATTCAGATCAATATATGGTGTAACGACCCTTTGCGTTTAAAACGGCTTTTGTCCAGGTACACTTGCGCATAGTTTCTCAGGAAGGTTTCTTCAAGCGTCTCGGAGACGTTCCCGCAGTTCTTCTGGATTTAGTCTGTCTCAGTTTCTTCTGTTTCTTCATGTAATCACAGACGGACTCGATGATGGAGAGATCAGATCAGACCGGCTGTTGTCAGACTCCTTGTGCAGACACAAATCTCACTGGATTATTACAATTAATGGCAAAAAGAATGTTTGGAAATGTAAACTGATATTTCCTACTGACACACGACAGCAGAAGATATAAATAACTGACTTACAACCATTTTTTTGGGGGGGGGGGGGGGGGTATTAACATGCCTGAGACTTTTGCACAGTACTGTATTTTTTTTTTTTTTTTTTTGTTCGCACAGCAAGTGCCAAAACCCTTTACTAAGTTTCGTACAATTCCAATGAAGTAAAAATAAATAAATAAATACATTTCGGTCAGAAAATGGCCAGAGAGCAGATATGATCACTGAAAGGTTCTTTAACGAAAAAAAAAGAAGAAAGAATTATACTCCATTTTTTCCCCAGTTTACAATCTTTATTGATCCTAAAGCAACATTACAATCAACCATTCAGATTTGATGTGAAGTTTAGGCTTATAACCCCGGATCAGTGCTCCTACATCAGTGTTAGGGATGAGATACGGTGAGGGTCAGAGGTACAGTAGGACTGGGTTTTTGTACAGGAAAACGAGTCTCTTGCACGATCATTGCCTGACATTGTGTGTGTGTGTGTGTGTGTGTGTGTGTGTGTGTGTGTGTTTCAGTAGTGAAAGTGGCTCCTCCTCAGAAAGTGGAAGTTCGCGGGCTCAACGCTTCTTGGACTGTCAGTTCTGAACACAAGCATAGAAAGTTTGAGGTTGAGGTCCAGTTGAGATCCGCTGCTCAGAGCTGGACGGTGAGCACGCCGCCCTCATCCACCACAACAAAGGGTTTTTGTTGATCGCTTACACACGACTTCTCTAAACTCTACACTCAAAACACACACAACATGCACAAACCTCAACAAAGCTCTTCTTTTATCATCATAACTTTATATACACAAGCCAATGATTCACTCTTACACACGGCACTAATGTTGCGTTTTACAGTGTCTGCACGAACCCTGTGTTTCGCAAAGAGTTTGTTTTACATTCAAACACAGAAGATCTGTAGATGCAGATTCAGACCCCCTCACAGAGACGCTTGGTTCTGTCCGTGTGTGTGTAGGGTGTGAAGGTCAGACCGGCTGAAGGAACTAGTTTGACTCTTTCAGAGGACGAGTTGGTCTTACAGCATCAGTACGTGATCCGGGTGCGAGTCAAGCTTACACTTCCCAACGCGATCTGGAGCGACTGGAGTCAGGAGTACAGCTGGACATCTGAAGTGGGCCAGAACCCCCCACAAGGTGACACACACACACACACACACACACACACACACACACACACCTCCCCGACTGCACTGACACTATGGGCTCTATCCTACACCAGGCGTCGCGCGACGCGAGTGTGTTGTGCTAGTTTCAGCCCGACGCACTTTTCATTTTCACGTCCTGCGCCGCCGCGTGTTTATATAGCAGACGCATCAGCGCTGATCTACTCACCCTGAGCGGTGTGTGTGTTCAGTGTGTGTTCAGTGTGTGTTCAGTGTGTGTTCAGTGTGTGTTCAGGCGCATTGTTGGTGTGTTGCTATTTTGAGGAACGGAAATGTGTCACTGACCAACTGAGGTCTGAAGTCAATGGCACAATATTTATTTTTGTTATTTAAAGGATGCATTAGTAATGTGGCCTATAGGCGGGTCCACAACACACACACACACACACACACTCTGCTTATTACACACACACTCTGCTTATTACACACACACACACACACACACACACACACACTGCTTATTACACACACATACACTGCTTATTACACACACATACACTCTGCTTATTACACACACACTCTGCTTATTACACACACTCTGCTTATTACACACACATTCTGCTTATTACACACACACACTCTGCTTATTACACACACTCTGCTTATTACACACACTCTTCTTATTACACACACTCTGCTTATTACACACACACTCTGCTTATTACACACACACACACACTGCTTATTACACACACATACACTCTGCTTATTACACACACACTCTGATTATTACACACACATACACTGCTTATTACACACACACTCTGCTTATTACACATACACACTGCTTATTACACACACACTCTGCTTATTACACACACACACTCTGCTTATTACACACACACTCTGCTTATTACACACACTCTGCTTATTACACACACTCTGCTTATTACACACACACACTCTGCTTATTACACACACACACTCTGCTTATTACACACACACTCTGCTTATTACACACACTCTGCTTATTACACACACACTGCTTATTACACACACACACTGCTTATTACACACACTCTGCTTATTACACACACACTCTGCTTATTACACACACACTCTGCTTATTACACACACACACACACACTGCTTATTACACACACATACACTCTTCTTATTACACACACACTCTGCTTATTACACACACACACTCTGCTTATTACACACACACACACTGCTTATTACACACACATACACTCTGCTTATTACACACACACTCTGCCTATTACACACACATACACTGCTTATTACACACACACACTGCTTATTACACACACACTGCTTATTACACATACACTCTGCTTATTACACACACACTCTGCTTATTACACACACACACACTCTGCTTATTACACACACTCTGCTTATTACACACACACACACTCTGCTTATTACACACACTCTGCTTATTACACATACACACTCTGCTTATTACACACACACTCTGCTTATTACACACACTCTGCTTATTACACACACACACACTCTGCTTATTACACACACACTGCTTATTACACATACACTCTGCTTATTACACACACACTCTGCTTATTACACACACACACACTCTGCTTATTACACACACTCTGCTTATTACACACACACACACTCTGCTTATTACACACACTCTGCTTATTACACATACACACTCTGCTTATTACACACACACTCTGATTATTACACACACATACACTCTGCTTATTACACACACACTCTGCTTATTACACACACTCTGCTTATTACACACACACTCTGCTTATTACACACACACTCTGCTTATTACACACACTGTGCTTATTACACACACACTCTGCTTATTACACACACCCTCTGCTTATTACACACACACACACACACACACACACACACTGCTTATTACACACACACTGCTTATTACACACACACACACACACACACACACACACACACACACACCCTCAGGTGCGCTGACTCTAACTCTCTGGCGCTGTGTGTCCTCAGACGTCCCCGGGATCCTGACGCTGGATTGGTTAGTCGCAGGATTCACACTGACGGGACTCTCTCTGGTTGTCGTATCGGTCTGTGCTTTTCTCTTCCACTGCAACAAGAGCAAGAGGTGAGAGATAACACACACTCCGTCACCACACTACACACACTCCATCACCACACTACACACACTCCGTCACCTACACTACACACACTCCGTCACCTACACTACACACACTCCGTCACCTACACTACACACACTCCGTCACCTACACTACACACACTCCATCACCTACACTACACACACTCTGTCACCTACACTACACACACTCCGTCATCACACTACACACACTCCGTCACCACACTACACACACTCCGTCACCTACACTACACACACTCCGTCACCTACACTACACACACTCCATCACCTACACTACACACACTCTGTCACCTACACTACACACACTCCGTCATCACACTACACACACTCCGTCACCACACTACACACACTCCGTCACCTACACTACACACACTCCGTCACCTACACTACACACACTCCGTCACCTACACTACACACACTCCGTCACCTACACTACACACACTCCGTCACCTACACTACACACACTCCATCACCTACACTACACACACTCCGTCACCTACACTACACACACTCCGTCACCTACACTACACACACTCTGTCACCTACACTACACACACTCCGTCATCACACTACACACACTCCGTCACCACACTACACACACTCCGTCACCTACACTACACACACTCCGTCACCTACACTACACACACTCCATCACCTACACTACACACACTCTGTCACCTACACTACACACACTCCGTCATCACACTACACACACTCCGTCACCACACTACACACACTCCGTCACCTACACTACACACACTCCGTCACCTACACTACACACACTCCGTCACCTACACTACACACACTCCGTCACCTACACTACACACACTCCTTCACCTACACTACACACACTCCGTCACCTACACTACACACACTCCGTCACCTACACTACACACACTCCGTCACCACACTACACACACTCCGTCACCACACTACACACACTCCGTCACCTACACTACACACACTCCGTCACCTACACTACACACACTCCGTCACCTACACTACGTCACCTACACTACACACACTCCGTCACCACACTACACACACTCCATCACCTACACTACACACACTCCGTCACCTACACTACACACACTCCGTCACCTACACTACACACACTCCATCACCTACACTACACACACTCTGTCACCTACACTACACACACTCCGTCACCACACTACACACACTCCGTCACCTACACTACACACACTCCGTCACCTACACTACACACACTCCGTCACCTACACTACACACACTCCGTCACCTACACTACACACACTCCATCACCTACACTACACACACTCCGTCACCTACACTACGTCACCTACACTACACACACTCCGTCACCTACACTACACACACTCCATCACCTACACTACACACACTCCGTCACCTACACTACACACACTCCATCACCTACACTACGTCACCTACACTACACACACTCCGTCACCTACACTACACACACTCCGTCACCACACTACACACACTCCGTCACCACACTACACACACTCCGTCACCTACACTACACACACTCCGTCACCACACTACACACACTCCGTCACCTACACTACACACACTCCGTCACCTACACTACACACACTCCGTCACCTACACTACACACACTCCATCACCTACACTACGTCACCTACACTACACACACTCCGTCACCTACACTACACACACTCCGTCACCACACTACACACACTCCGTCACCACACTACACACACTCCGTCACCTACACTACACACACTCCGTCACCACACTACACACACTCCGTCACCACACTACACACACTCCGTCACCACACTACACACACTCCGTCACCACACTACACACACTCCGTCACCTACACTACACACACTCCGTCACCACACTACACACACTCCGTCACCTACACTACACACACTCCGTCACCACACTACACACACTCCGTCACCTACACTACACACACTCCATCACCTACACTACACACACTCCGTCACCTACACTACACACACTCCGTCACCTACACTACACACACTCCGTCACCTACACTACACACACTCCGTCACCTACACTACACACACTCCATCACCTACACTACACACACTCCGTCACCTACACTACACACACTCCGTCACCTACACTACACACACTCCGTCACCACACTACACACACTCCGTCACCTACACTACACACACTCCATCACCTACACTACACACACTCCATCACCTACACTACACACACTCCTACACTACACACACTCCGTCACCTACACTACACACACTCCGTCACCACACTACACACACTCCGTCACCTACACTACACACACTCCGTCACCACACTACACACACTCCGTCACCTACACTACACACACTCCATCACCTACACTACACACACTCCGTCACCTACACTACACACACTCCGTCACCACACTACACACACTCCGTCACCACACTACACACACTCCGTCACCTACACTACACACACTCCGTCACCTACACTACACACACTCCGTCACCACACTACACACACTCCGTCACCACACTACACACACTCCGTCACCTACACTACACACACTCCGTCACTACACTACACACACTCCGTCACCTACACTACACACACTCCGTCACCACACTACACACACTTTATTATACTGTAACTATACTATATATAGTTTACTATAACTATAATGATGATTACTATAACTATAATGATGATTACTATAACTATAATGATTACTATAACTATAATGATGATTACTATAACTATAATGATTACTATAACTATAATGATTACTATAACTATAATGATGATTACTATAACTATAATGATGTTTACTATAACTATAATGATGATTACTATAATGATGATTACTATAACTATAATGATTACTATAACTATAACTATAATGATGATTACTATAACTATAATGATTACTATAACTATAATGATTACTATAACTATAACTATAATGATGTTTACTATAACTATAATGATGATTACTATAATGATGATTACTATAACTATAATGATTACTATAACTATAACTATAATGATGATTACTATAACTATAATGATGATTACTATAACTATAATGATTACTATAACTATAACTATAATGATGTTTACTATAACTATAATGATGATTACTATAATGATGATTACTATAACTATAATGATTACTATAACTATAACTATAATGATGATTACTATAACTATAATGATGATTACTATAACTATAATGATTACTATAACTATAATGATGATTACTATAACTATAATGATTACTATAACTATAACTATAATGATGATTACTATAACTATAATGATGATTACTATAATGATGATTACTATAACTATAATGATTACTATAACTATAACTATAATGATGATTACTATAACTATAATGATTACTATAACTATAACTATAATGATGATTACTATAACTATAATGATGATTACTATAACTATAATGATGATTACTATAACTATAATGATTACTATAACTATAATGATTACTATAACTATAATGATGATTACTATAACTATAATGATGATAATGATGATTACTATAACTATAATGATGATTACTATAACTATAATGATTACTATAACTATAACTATAATGATGATTACTATAACTATAATGATGATTACTATAACTATAATGATGATTACTATAACTATAATGATTACTATAACTATAATGATGATTACTATAACTATAATGATTACTATAACTATAACTATAATGATGTTTACTATAACTATAATGATGATTACTATAATGATGATTACTATAACTATAATGATTACTATAACTATAACTATAATGATGATTACTATAACTATAATGATGATTACTATAACTATAATGATGATTACTATAACTATAATGATTACTATAACTATAACTATAATGATGATTACTATAACTATGATTACTATAACTATAACTATAATGATGATTACTATAACTATAATGATGATTACTATAACTATAATGATTACTATAACTATAATGATTACTATAACTATAATGATGATTACTATAACTATAATGATGATTACTATAACTATAATGATGATTACTATAACTATAATGATGATTACTATAACTATAATGATTACTATAACTATAACTATAATGATGATTACTATAACTATAATGATGATTACTATAACTATAATGATTACTATAACTATAACTATAATGATGATTACTATAACTATAATGATGATTACTATAACTATAATGATTACTATAACTATAACTATAATGATGATTACTATAACTATAATGATGATTACTATAACTATAATGATTACTATAACTATAACTATAATGATGATTACTATAACTATAATGATTACTATAACTATAATGATAATTACATCCAAAATAAAAGTTTGTGTTTACATAATATGTGTGTGTGTGTGTGTGTACTGTGTATATTTATTTTGTATATATAATTACACACACATGCATGTATATATTTAAGAAATATGTGTTATTTATATATTAAATATCTTGTAAGTATGTATAAATATACAGTATGTACAGTATAATTATAACAATAAATATAATGTTATGGACAACTATAACAATAACTAACTATAACTATGCAAATGATAACTATATCAATAACTGTAATGATAACCATAACTATAATGTTGACTATGAAAATAATCATAAGAATAACTATAATGACAACATTAACTGTAATAACGATAACAATAAATATAATGATAACTATAACGATTACTGTAATAATAACTATGATAAAAAATAATAATGATAATAACAATAACTATACTGATAACGATAACTATGAAAATGATAACTATATCAGTAATTGTAATGATAACCATAACTATAACTATAATGATAACAATAACTAAAATAATGATAACAATCAATATAAAGATAACGATAACTATGATAATGATAACGAAGAATATAATGATAACTAGATAAAACTAGATAAAGATAAAAATAATAACTATAACTATAACTGTAATAATAACTATGATTTTATTCATTGAGAACAAAGACATAAAGCTCGCTCAGGAGGAACTCCTTAATCTGCAGCTGATGTGAATACGAGCACAGAATGAGTCTTTGATCTGTGAGAGAGAGACAGACACCAAACCTCTTGTTCATGAGTGACCTTTCACCTTTCAGCCTCCAGAAGAAGTGTTCCCTGGATATTCCGGATCCCTCCAAATTCTTCGGAGATCTGAACTCTCGACACGGAGGGAATTTCACGGTGAGTCCCGTGCGATCAGATGATCAGTTCTGTTCATGCGTGTTCATCATCACACACTGTCGGTTCGTCTGGTTTCTCACGAGGCTTTTCTCCATCCTGTCACTGGTGGAGTTCTGCTCTCGCCTCAGTCTTTCGGCTTGCTTAGTTGGGGACATTTAATATGCAACATTAATATTGATATGCCTGCAATGACTCCATTATATGAGAACTGAACTGAGCTGGACGACGACATCTATGACATATATATATATAAATGAACTAAATTAATAACTTTTTTATATCAAAATGAAACATCGATGAACTTACTTAAGCTGGAGTGTGATGCTATTTTCTTCCAGATCTGCTTTACTGCAGAAACAAACTTTAGGGGCTTTCGCACCGGGTAGTTCTAGGAACTAACAGTCCTGTCTAATACGTTATTTATAGAGCTGCTATACACAGAAAGACAGTAATGGAGAGTAATAAGCGTATCCAGTGTTGCTGAGCAGAAACACATAATCATGTTTCTCTCGGTCCCTCAAAGCTGTGTTGGGTTTTCTCCTCAGCGTAAAGATTAAGAGGCTCATCCATGTTCGTAGAGTTAGTTTGTGGAGTACATATATAGGCTATAATCTGTGTGTATACACAGCCTTCCTTTAATAATGGCTGGTGTTGGTGTTTCGCGTGCGTTCGGCCAATCGGCGAACACTAACGTCACTGTGGTTCCTGTAGCGCTGGTTTAGACCATAGACTGTAAAAAAATATGGACGTAGTGTCCGTGACGTCACCCGTAGGTTTCTGAAGACCGTTTTTGAAGCCTAAAGTGGGCGTGGCCGACCGTCGCCATCTTGGTAGCGCGTCACTCCCGAATTTATTTATTTTTACAGTCAGACAATCAGCTGAGGTAACGTGACGGCTAACAGCACACGGCTAATGATGACTAATGACCACAGCCGCGGGAATCCACCTGTCACTCAAAAGCGGACACCCTTAATTATGCAGAAATTTAAGGCTTAATATAATTTAAACGGATGAGTTATAAAAATATTCACCCCCTCACAGCCGTCAAGAAGGGCAAAATTAGCTATATAGACCAAAACCACTTTTTGCTCCAGACTGTAAACATGTTTTTTTCTGCTGTAAAGTTGGGCATTTTAACATGGGGGTTTATGGGATTGACTCTCTTCTGCAGCCGGCCTCTAGTGGCCAGTCGATGAACTGCAGTTTAAGTCTCTTCAGTGTTGGTTTCAAGAGAGAGACAGGGAGGTTGCCGCTTGGTTTAGACCGACTCTGAAGTAGGAGTAAATTAGTTCTTCCAAAAGGAGTTCCTTCCTAAAACTAAAATAGTTTCCAGTTCCTGTGCGAACACACCACAATCCGTGTGCTTCCGCCACTAGTTCTGGGAACTATGAGAAGGTTCCTCCGGCGCGAAAGCCCCTTGTGTTGCATTATTGTCCTGTTATCAAGCTGCTTTAAAACAATCTGCATTGTAAAAAGTGCTACATAAATAAAGCTTGACTTCTGACGGCACGTTCTCTCCAACAGTCTTGGCTGGGGCCGCTTTTATCGGACGAGAGCTTCATCAAGGTGGGCACGGAGTGTGTGAGTCCCGTCGAGGTCATGAAGCAGCCGGACGCCGGTGACTCCCGGAGCTCGCACAGACACAGCGACGGCCTGCAGGACCGATGGGAAGGAACCAGCAAATCCTCCAACTTCTCCAACTCCACCTACTTTCTGTCCCAGAGTTCGAAGGGGCCGATCGACACCCTGGAGCCCTGCTCGATGGACTCCTCCTACGGGCCAGCAGGGGGCGTCAGCGGGCCGGACCCGGTTCACGCTCGCGACACTCGCGACTCTGAAGAGAAGGAGCTTGAGCTCTCTGTGAAGACCCTGGAGAAGCTCCGGCAGGACACGCAGAGCCCGGATTCGGGTTTCGCGGGCGGGGGCGAGGACAGCATGGAGGAGTCGGACCTCCCCAGTCCTCTGGCTTTAAACATGACCCGTCTCCTGCCTCGGGACCTGCCGGCGCCCCATCCCCTCATGCACCCGCTCCTCGGCTTCGAGCACACGGCGGGTTTGAGCTGCGTGTTTCCAGGACTGTTGGACCTAGACCTTCAGAGCCCGTGTGGGATGATCGAGCCCTCTAGTGGCGGTTACATGCCAGTGAAAAATGTGCAGAATTAACGTTGTTGTTTACAGACTGAAGAGATCGTGAATGTTCAGGACTCACTGCGCTTGAGTTCCGGGTTAGCGTACGAACAGAAACGCTCAGGGCTTTACTTTAAAGGTGATATGTTATTGCCCTTTTCACAAGATGTAATATAAATCAGTGGATGTCTGACTGATGCAACTACCAACCATATAATTTATTGTGGAACTGTGGGAAACCACTAGCTACAGCGACTGGAGAGCGAAAGAGTTAAAACGGTGCATATGTCAGTGCAACATACGATTACATTTTTTGTGTTCTTCCATCATCTACTCGCCTTCATAACTGAACACAGAAGATGTGTCTAGCTGCTCTTGTCCATTCAATGAACACAGCTGTAAAGATTTTTCATTGGCTTTGAAAGACTAGGATTAGATGGAGCTCTGCTATGATTCTTGTACGGTGTTTATTTTGCACTTTCATTGCGTGTAAAAGAGCAGCGTGAACATTCTGCTAAACATCTTATTTTGTCTTCCAAATGAAGAAAGTATAAGTCATACAGGCTTGTAATGACATGACGGTGAATAAATGGCGAGAGAAGTTTAACTCTTTCCCCGCCAGGGTTAAGAATATTGAAAACTTCCATCAATGGCGGGGAAAGAGTTAATTTTTTCCTGTTTCTTACTCATCGTAAAGTCTTGATGTTTACCATGGTTTTCTGCCTGACTAATGAGTTACAGAAGGAGACTGACATGATTGGATCTGCTTCGGTCTGCTCTCGTATCTACATGTGGAGTCACACCTGGTTTCAATCCGTTTCTCACACTGACTGTGTGAACGCAAAACCATGTGAAGCAAAAAGGACAGTTTCCAGTTTCTTTCCACTAAGATTCAACCGTGCAGTTTACAACGTGCAAACCTTTTAAAAAATAGCTTTTCAGAAAACTATTATAGTTTCGGATGAGAGGATTTATCATATTTTACACCCTGTATGTTATTGTGATATATTATTTTAATTTATAGGATGTTCACCAACAGTGACATTCATGCTAAAGTTAAACGAAAACACACAACTAGAAGAAAAACTCTCTTTTGAGTGGCTTGACACAGTCATTTATCAGTGTTATTGTCCTTTTGATAATTATGTTTTCAAATGCAATTTCATATTTACATGCATATTTTGAAAATGCCGCCTGCTATTTGGAGGAATGTAAGAGAAGTCGAATGACTTCAGTTTGCTGCTAATTAATATATTAAAACATGTATGCTCTGATTGGATGTGTGGATGTCTGGGTTTCTCTGATTGGATGTGAAAAGCTTTCTTATCTAATTACCAACTGAAATTACTTTTTACAGAGGTGATGTGAGAAGTTGGTGACTTTACATATATTTATGATATCAGAATTTTCAGAAGTAAATACTTTTTCATGACACTGTATTGCTAATTATCAATGGGACTAGTTTACGATGAAAATGCTATGGAAGAATATATATATATATATATATATATATATATATATATATATATATATATTAGGGCTGTGAAAAGATTAATCGTGATTAATCGCATCCAAAATAAAGGTTTGTGTTTACATAATATATGTGTGTGTACTTGGTATAATTATTTTGTATATATAAATACACACACATGCATGTATATATTTAAGAAATATTTGCATACATATACTGTATATATTTATATATAATTTATATTATATATAAATATAATTTTTTATATATATAAATAACACAGTTTTTCTTAAATATATACATGCATGTGTGTGTATTTATATATACAAATTTAATTATACACAGTACACACACATATATTATGTAAACACAAACTTTTATTTTGGATGCGATTAATCGCGATTAATCTTTTCACAGCCCTAATATATATATATATATATATATATATATATATATATATATATATATATATATATATAAACAGTAGATGCTTAAGCTTAAGTACTCAAATAATCACATCAAACACAGAAAACATTTTTTTAAAGTCTTTTTCTTTCATCATGATATACTGTGATATTAATGGCTACATATTTTAAATGGGACAAAATGTAGAGGTTGCAACATTTGAACACATAATTTGTCCCTGAATCTACTTCTGTCCAAAAAATGCACTAATAAAACTGGGAAAGCCCGCATGTTGATCATATCCCAGAGGAGCATCATAATCTGCACACAGCCCAGCCAGCAATGACACGTGGGGCCCAGATGGGTTAACTACGGTTTCCATGGGTACTGTGTGGGCATGGGCTTTGGCTGGGTGAAATCAGCGGGTCCCATGTAGGTTTTGTTGTACGAGTCCCACATAGGAAGCCCATATGAGCTGATTACATGGGCCCCATAAGGGACAGGCATGGGCCAAGTGGGCATGGGTTTGATCTGGGAACACATATATGGGTCTTGCATAACATATTTATGGGCCAAGTGGGCATGGGTTTGATCTGGGAACACATATATGGGTCTTGCATGACATATTTATGGGCCAAGTGGGAATGGGTTTGATCTGGGAACACATATATGGGTCTTGCATGACATATTTATGGGCCAAGTGGGCATGGGTTTGAACTGGGAATGCACATATGGGTCCTGCATAGAATTTTTATGGGCCAAGTGGGCATGGGTTTGAACTGGGAACACATATATGGGTCTTGCATGACATATTTATGGGCCAAGTGGGCATGGGTTTGAACTGGGAACACATATATGGGTCTTGAATGGCATATGTATGGGACAAGTGGGCATGGGTTTGAACTGGGAATACACATATGGGTCTTGAATGGCATATGTATGGGCCAAGTGGGCATGGGTTTGATCTGGGAACACATATATGGGTCTTGAATGGCATATGTATGGGCCAAGTGGGCATGGGTTTGAACTGGGAATGCACATATGGGTCTTGCATGTAATATTTATGGGCCAAGTGGTCATGGGTTTGATCTGGGAACACATATATGGGTCTTGAATGGCATATTTATGGGCCAAGTGGGCATGGGTTTGAACTGGGAATGCACATATGGGTCCTGCATAGAATTTTTATGAGCCAAGTGGGCATGGGTTTGAACTGGGAACACATATATGGGTCTTGAATGGCATATTTATGGGCCAAGTGGGCATGGGTTTGAACTGGGAATGCACATATGGGTCCTGCATAGAATTTTTATGGGCCAAGTGGGCATGGGTTTGAACTGGGAACACATATATGGTCTTGAATGGCATATTTATGGGCCAAGTGGGCATGGGTTTGATCTGGGAACACATATATGGGTCTTGAATGGCATATTTATGGGCCAAGTGGGCATGGGTTTGAACTGGGAATGCACATATTGGTCCTGCATAGAATTTTTATGGGCCAAGTGGGCATGGGTTTGAACTGGGAACACATATATGGGTCTTGAATGGCATATTTATGGGCCAAGTGGGCATGGGTTTGAACTGGGAATGCACATATGGGTCCTGCATAGAATTTTTATGGGCCAAGTGGGCATGGGTTTGAACTGGGAACACATATATGGGTCTTGCATGACATATTTATGGGCCAAGTGGACATGGGTTTGAACTGGGAACACATATATGGGTCTTGCATGACATGTTTATGGGCCAAGTGGGCATGGGTTTGATCTGGGAACACATATATGGGTCTTGCATGACATATTTATGGGCCAAGTGGGCATGGGTTTGAACTGGGAAC
Source organism: Squalius cephalus (assembly GCF_949319135.1). NCBI lineage: Eukaryota > Metazoa > Chordata > Actinopteri > Cypriniformes > Leuciscidae > Squalius > Squalius cephalus. The sequence continues at coordinate 44,060,960 of NC_137131.1, forward strand.
GCATATATGGGTCTTGCATGACATGTTTATGGGCCAAGTGGGCATGGGTTTGATCTGGGAACACATATATGGGTCTTGAATGGCATATTTATGGGCCAAGTGGGCATGGGTTTGAACTGGGAATGCACATATGGGTCCTGCATAGAATTTTTATGAGCCAAGTGGGCATGGGTTTGAACTGGGAACACATATATGGGTCTTGAATGGAATATTTATGGGCCAAGTGGACATGGGTTTGGTCTGGGAACACATATATGGGTCTTGCAGGACATATTTATGGGCCAAGTGGGCATGGGTTTGAACTGGGAACACATATATGGGTCTTGAATGGCATATTTATGGGCCAAGTGGGCATGGGTTTGAACTGGGAATGCACATATGGGTCCTGCATAGAATTTTTATGGGCCAAGTGGGCATGGGTTTGAACTGGGAACACATATATGGGTCTTGAATGGCATATTTATGGGCCAAGTGGACATGGGTTTGGTCTGGGAACACATATATGGGTCTTGCATGACATATTTATGGGCCAAGTGGGCATGGTTTTGATCTGGGAACACATATATGGGTATTGCATGACATATTTATGGGCCAAGTGGGCATGGGTTTGATCTGGTCACACATATATGGGTCTTGAATGGCATATTTATGGGCCAAGTGGACATGGGTTTGAACTGGGAATGCACATATGGGTCCTGCATAGAATTTTTATGGGCCAAGTGGGCATGGGTTTGAACTGGGAACACATATATGGGTCTTACATGACATATTTATGGGCCAAGTGGACATGGGTTTGAACTGGGAATGCACATATGGGCCCTGCATAGAATTTTTATGGGCCAAGTGGGCATGGGTTTGATCTGGGAACACATATATGGGTCTTGAATGGCATATTTATGGGCCAAGTGGACATGGGTTTGAACTGGGAATGCACATATGGGTCCTGCATAGAATTCTTATGGGCCAAGTGGGCATGGGTTTGAACTAGGAACACATATATGGGTCTTGCATGACATATTTATGGGCCAAGTGGGCATGGGTTTGATCTGGGAACACATATATGGGTCTTGCATGACATATTTATGGGCCAAGTGGGCATGGGTTTGAACTGGGAACACATATATGGGTCTTGAATGGCATATTTATGGGCCAAGTGGGCATGGGTTTGATCTGGGAACACATATATGGGTCTTGCATGACATATTTATGGGCCAAGTGGGCATGGGTTTGAACTGGGAACACATATATGGGTCTTGAATGGCATATTTATGGGCCAAGTGGGCATGGGTTTGAACTGGAAAAACATATACAGTGGTGGTCAAAATTGATGGCACCCCTGATAAATATAAAAAAAATGGCTGTAAAAAATAAATCTCCATTGTTTATCCTTTTGATCTTTCATTCAAAAATATTTCACAAAAATCTAACCTTTCATTGAAGTAAAATAATTGAAAGTGGGCAGGAAATCACATTATAAAATAAATGTTTTTTTCCAAAACACGCTGGCCATGTTGGCACCCTGTTATTAAATACTTTTTGCAACCTCCTTTTGCCAAGATAACAGATCTGAGTTTTCTCCTATAATGCCTAATGAGTTTGGAGAACACCTGACCTGAGATCAGAGACCATTCCTTTATACAGGATCTCTCCAGATCCTTCAGATTCACAAGTTCATGTTGGTGCTTCTCCTCTTCAGTTCAGCACACTTATTTTCTATAGTGTTCAGTTTAGGGGACTGGGACGGTCATGGCAGAAGCTTCATTTTGTGCTCAGTTACCCATGTTTGTGTTGATTTTGATGTTTGTTTTGGATCGTTGTCCTGAAGGAAGATCCAACCACGGCCCATTATAAGATTTCTAGCAGAGGCAGTCAGGTTTTGATTTTTTATCTGTTTGTATTTGCTAGAATCCATAATACTATGTATCTGAACAAGATGTCCAGGACCTCCAGCAAATAAATAGGCCCACAACATATAAGATTCAGCAGTATAATTAACCGTAAGCATGGGGTACTTTTTATCCCTGTTTGCACCAAACACATCTGGTGGGTTTGCTGCCAAAAAGCCCTTTTTTGTTTCATCTAACCATAGAATTCGGTCCTTTTTGAAGATCCAGTCGTGTCTGACATTTTTATAACATATTATAACTTCTTAATTATTGCCCTGATGGTCAAAATGGGGATTTTCAATTCTTTAGATATTTTCTCACAGTCACTTTCTATTTTGTGAAGCTCAACAATTTTTTGCTGCACATCAGAACTATATTCTTTGGTTTTACTCATTGTGATGGATGATTAAGGGAATTTGGCCTTTGTGTTTCCTCATATTTAAACTCCTGTGAAACAAGAAGTCATAGCTGGACAAGGGTGATTGGTTCAGGTCCAGCAATATTATGTAAAGCTCATCTACAAACAAGCATCAAAAATAAAATAAAATAAAATAAAATAAAATAAAATAAAATAAAATAAAATAAAATAAAATAAAATAAAATAAGCTTAACTTAGGATATCAAGGGGAGCCTTATCATTCAAGCTTCTCTTGGCAAAGCAAAATCTGCTCGTCACAACATGGCAGACAGAGCATCATTCTGCTTGCTTCGATGCTGGACAGGACAAGAGGAAAAAAGAAAAAAAGGACTTGCAGGAAGCCTCATCATCAATCTGTCTGCCACTTCTGTGTTGTTAAATGTCCTTGGACCAAGGAGTAGCATGTGTTTCTATCAAGGTGTAGCTCATACACCAATGACTGATGTGTTGGCTGTAAAAGGTACAGTAGATCTGTTTGGTTAGGCTATCTGAAGATCTTCAGGATGCATTGACATATACATGGTTTATTGTTTAAGACGGTAAAGGGAGGGGCTGAGGTAGTTAAAGAAGTAGGCCTGTAAGGACAGAGGCCCTTTCAATTTAAGTAGGCTAAAAGAATAAAGCTACAGAAAGCCTTCCGACAGTGCATGGAGCATTCACATAAACACTTTCATTGGTGCAGTGACCCAGATTGGGACAGATTTATGGGGATAAGTGTAAAGGAGACAGCATTGCTACTGCTAGCGTTTGAATATTTACAATATTTATATTGAATATTTTTCTAACTTGTAAGTTGCTTATAACATATAGTTGCCTGTAGAATGTTGGGTAAATCCCTCCCTGATGCCTAATAGGACCCATTTTGCTACCCGATTGGCTTATTTTGGTCAGTTTGCACATCCATACCACGCCGGATATAAGATTCAAGACCCGTTTGGGGAGTGGTTTCTGGTATCAGAGGTGGAAGTCATTAATTACAAATACTCAGATTACTGTAATTAAGTAGTTTTTTGGGGTACTTATACTTTTATGAGTAGATTTTCAAGCCTGTACTTTTACTTGTAATTAAGTAGGCTATTCATTAATCCATGTAATGTACTAAGTTACTTTTAAAATCATAGTTGAGTACTGAGTACAATTTTAATTCATATCCAAACCTTTTATCTGCATTTTTGTAGCCAGTAAGGTGATTTGATAGCAAACAAGCCGATGAAAACCGGGTCATGAGGACAGAAAACAAAACAAAACAAAAAAAAGGATGTTAATGATTGATCTTTCATTGATTCTGAATGAAGAATTTAACCAGTTAAAAATGTATTCATGGATATTTAATCAATAGTCGTGGCTCCTCATGTAATTTAGTTTTTGTCTGCCGGAGACATTTGCTGAATAAGGAAATAAAAACTTAAATGAGAAAAAAATGAGGGAAAAACACTTGTTTTGCATATCAGTTATTAATAATTAATAGATTGTTGGCATGTTAAGGAAGGAAAACACACAATTTCCAGCCCTAGTCTGGAGAAATGACGGTGACATCAGTGGTTAAAAGTAACTAATAGACTCTGAATATATATATATATATATATATATATATATATATATATATATTTTTAGTTTTAAAAAAAATATTATTATTATTTTTTTTTTTTTACAAACTGTACTTTTACTTGAGTATTTCTCTAACACCGGTACTTTTAATCGTAATTGAGTAATATTTTAGCAATGCACTTAATTGTACTTGACTACAGATTTTCAGTAGCCTACTCTTTCCACTGCCTGTTGCACAACAACACCTAATTAGGCTCATTCATAATGAAGCCAGCGAAGCAGTTAAGTCGTTTGTTAATTCTCTCACATAGCCTATCCTTTAATTTACGTAATTTATAAAAAAAATTATTTTACTGTATTTAATTGTTATTTGATCAGGCAGTTCGGACATCTCTGGGGCCTGTATGCAAAGGCCGTTTGTTTCGCGCTCAAAACGTTAGCAGTCCATTCGGAATCGGAAAGCAAGCTGGCTGTGACTTGGAGGTGAAGTGCATTCTTCCGACCAACGCCGAATTTCCATAAAATTAAGGTAAGTTTAAATATTATGTTGCCATAAAAATAACACTGCAGATTGTACAGTAACTTAGTCTGTATTTTTTGGTTTGTGCTGTTTAATCTGATGTAGAATCTAACCAAAAGGAAAAACAGCGGGTTTGGTTTAGGTTTGGACAATAATTCAGTATCAATATATCACAATATACTTTTATTCAATAACGGTGATATGATATAAAATATTCATCATTATTTCACTTCAAATTCATCTGAGTCAATATCAGATTCAGAGTTTGGTTCCCTCCCGAACCCTTCCTCATGCTTTACACATAAAAACATATTGCACATATTGCATAAGTTAACACATAACGTTACTTCAACATATTGCACTGTCCCACCTTTTGCTCTAAGAATAAATTGGAACAAATCAAATCAAACTAAATGTGTAAGCAAACAGTCTCAAATGTTTTGGGCGTGTATAGCCTAATGCAGGATTCACCAATCTCGGTCCTGGAGAGCCGCTGTCCTGCAGAGTTTAGCTCCAACCCCAATTAAACACACCTGAACCAGCTAATCAAGGTTTCACTAGGCATACTAGAAACTTTCAAACAGTTGTGTTGGAGCTGGTTGGAGCTAAACTCTGCAGGGACAGCGGCTCCCCAGGACAGAGATTGGTGAACCCTGGCCTAATGTTTGTTACGTTTAGAGCCGTGCACGGGCCTCAAATCTAGGCCCGAGCCCGGTCCGTGTCCGACAGCTCATAAGAATTATCAGCCCGAGTACGACCCGAGGCCGTTTTTTTTTTTTTTTTCACAACGGCAGCCTGCCCTATTTGCAGCCATTAAAATATGTCTGTTTTGTTAGTTATGTTTCTTTTCTTTTCATTTCTTTATTAAGTTAATTTAGACAAATGTTTGGAGCATTTAAAAAAAAAAAAAGATGTCCAAGCAAGCCGAGCCAACAGCGAGTAAAACATGTTTGATCAATTTAGCCTCTCAAATGAGCTCTAATACTTTACTTGGCTACAATAAAATCCATATATATAAAACACTTCAAGCATAGCACACAGACAGTTAGTTTAATGTTTATTTATTAAACCACAGAGTAGGCTACTTTTTTTTTTTTAAATACTGAGGCAAGCTCGGGCTGCCCGCAACAGCGCTCGCAAACTAAATGAGCAATAGCCAATCTAAACAAATTAAATAAAATAAATCAAAAACAAACTTGCAGCTTATCTTACCTCAAAACTGCACCACAGAACATGGCCATACTTTTTTTCCAGTAGTTTCCAACAGTTAAACGAAAATAAAGTCCAATCAAACGAAAAGTTAACAGTCTCTACAGAGCATTGTGGAGAAAAAGAATAGCATCCACAGTGGAAGATTTTAACCCAGTCCTCTTCTATCACTCACGATTTTTCTCTTAATATTCTGCATTATTTGCACATGAGGTGAATCGTTGGTCGTGCTGACGGGAAACCTTCTGTGTGCGTGCGTGAGACTGTCATGTCAATCATATGTCAGTGTAATTATAAGATTATGAAAGTTATGAGGTTATTTAATGTCTTTCTATGTTTGTTTTTCTATCGCCGACGTCAACTTATCATATTTTTTTATGAATTAATGTCTAAAAATATAAAAAGAAGGATAACCCAAAAAAGGCCCGGCCCTCATGTGAACTATGACGTGAAAATTGGCCCGAAGCCCGGCCCTAGGGACGTAAAAAAGGGCTGAAATGCAGGGCTTTAGTTTGTTATACAGTAACTCCTCATTAACAGTGTCCCTTTCTGCATTTTCTGGAGGCAAAATCATAATGTCGTCATGATATTTGCTTCCCAACATCACGGTTGATGCTCATCATGATGCCAAACCACTCAGATGTTCCTGGGAGTCATAAGGCTGATATTAATTCAGCTCCATCAAATTAGCTGTGCTTGTTTTACTTTCATATACTTAAAATGTAGGTAATTATATTATTATTATTATACAATTATCATTTATTTAGCTCCTTTGTCAGAATATTTTACGAGTTTTAATAATTCTTATATTTTTATAAGATATCTGCAGCTATATTTGCTCTTTGGGTTATGCAAGCAAACAAAATTCAACCTATCCTTCATTTTGTATAAGTGCAGTTGTAACTGCAACACTACAACTAACGATAGAAGCCAGCAAGATGCACAGGGAGACCGGGGCTCATCCCCCTTTTATGTAGGTAAAACATGGCCGATTCATACAAAAAGTAAATAAAAATGTAAATCTAAAACATAAATCCATAAACAAATAAACCTATCCATTTTTTAAGGACAGGCTAATGTGTTTTTATAAAAAAATAAATAATAAATTAAAATCAAGTGAACATGTTTTCCTGTAAACCAAGGGCAGGCACATAGCAGCAGTTAAACAGTGAACACAAATATTAAGTGAATTTTGTGAAGTACATTCAGTGGACAACTGCACAGTCTGTTGCAAAAGAACTTTACAATTCTCACCAGTCTGAAATTATTCGCTGTATACAGGCTAAAAAGCTCCCAAACTTTAGCTGCTGTATAGGACACCACGTGTGTCCTATACAGCATTACTGTACGCTACCGCTCGGCAGAGATGCTATTGTGCATGTGCAACTCACGGCAGAGATTGTAGTGAGATGCCTCATTCCGTTGGAAAAACATGTCTGGCGACAATTGTCCACAATGGAATTCATTGTCGACTATTTCTATTATCGATTTTTGTCGAAAACATCGACGAATCGTTGCAGCCATAAACTACGCATATTGCTGAGTGACACGTGAGCCTTGCTTATCGTGGACGCTTGCACACACTAATGTCCCTTTGTGCTCTGCACGCATACACAACACATGCACACAGACACACGCACACACACTTAGTGTCATGTAAGCTGGTTATTTGATGTTAAATGGTTACTCATCTTTTTATTGAAAGCTCCTGTTGAACACTGATTTGCTAATTTTTTGTCTAATTTCATTAAGGTCTTGCCAGCCAGGAGACAGGTGCCAACCAGACAGGAGCCAGCCAGACAGGAGGAGGTGTACCCTGTTGTTCATAAATATGGCGTAAGTTTCCATACATTGACCTTAAAGTTTCCTTTAAATGCTCCTGATATGTTACAAGACGTTGACAAATTATGTTAATTTCAAATGCTTGGGCCTAAAAAAAATTTTGTTTGGTTCCAGTTTCCGACCGACCCTGTCAATTTATGTGCGACCCAAATTTATTTTATGAGACTGGGGAAGAACGGTCTTTCACACATCGTTAATTCAATTACAGTTTCCTTTAAATGCTGTTTTACACTTAAGTAATCCGTTAAAAACCATTAAGTATTGCATCAAAACCCTTTAACTGTCAATTCCTAAAGTGAGCTATAACTTTGGAAATCGTAACATTAAGAGAAACACTGGGGGGGGGGGAGTCAACAATATATCGCGGAACAGAGAGGGCACTGACAACATGCTGACAGACAGGACATAGTTAACATTACCAGCTTACTTTTAATATGAAACAAAGTCTCATTTGGTTATTTCACCTTTCAAATGTGGTCATTTTTTTAAAGAAATGTAAACAATAAATACCGTTTTGTGGCTCTTGAATGTGTCGAACAGATCGCTGTAAGTTAGATCATCAGTTAAAACTAACTGATCGTCTCTTGCTTCTAGTTAATTTATAGCATCAAAATCAAATAAACCACATAAATGAACATAACAAAGAATGTTGTTTGACTACAAAAAGATGTCTGTACACTCCGTTTTTCAAGTTCAAATCCTCCATGTTAATCTACTATGAGATCGCCTGTCAAACTCCCGCGAAGGCTTTTTGTGTGTGTGTGTGCGTTTTGCGTGTCTATGGCAACAACAGACTTTAAACGGGAATACAGAATCACTGTCGTAAAAGTTTGATTCGCCCGCGTAAATTAGTAATATCAAATACAGTAGCGTAACTTTAGCCTAGTCCATATCAACATATTATTCTTTCTTTTGCAATGATGGACATGTGTAACGTGATAATTATTTGCCCATGCAACACTAGCATGTCAACCAAAATTGTAAAATTGGGTTTAAAAACATTTGAAACCGTGCTTCAAGAAGTCAAAAAATAACACTGGAGGAAAAAAAATAAATAAAAAAAATAAAAAAAAATCCCTACCGACCCATGACCTCAACTGACAACCAACCGGAACCAAACTTTTTTTTTTTTTTAGGCCTTATGACTTATATCACAGTAGTTTAACCAGGATATTCTCATTTCAAAAGCAGAGGTGCAGCCCACAACTGATATTGTTTACATTTGATATTTGATGAAAGTTCCCAATCAGGGAGAGGAGGGCTCTAAAGTATTCAGAATTTGGGTGGATAATTTATTTAACCCATTTTGCCCATTTTTATCAATTTCTTACATGAAGGGTTTTTCCTCCATAGAGATTTTGGTGGCGGCCTCCACCACGTTATTTCTTGCCGCCACCGCCTCACGATGAGGAAATCCAAAAAGAAATACTTCAAGCGCTGTCTGTCGGGTGCGCTGGTTTTTCTTATTCTGCGCGACCCATGCTATTTCTGGATCTTACAGTTACGCTAGCACCACCCCACCATTGTAGCTATGATCGCACCATGCCGCGTGCTCCACGAGGGCTTACCGCCACTCTCCTTTTTTGGCCAAGGAAAAACCCTGATATTGGTCAATTAAACATGATTGTATTATCAGTTCTGGCCACAATCTTACATATGACTCCTTTAAACAGACCATCACAGATTAGGGATGTGTCACGATCTTTGGATATTGGAATATATTATCTCTGAGCCACAATTAATTTCACACAACATGTGTGTGACAGTCAGCAGGTCTTTAACTTAAACACCTCAATATGTCTGTCGCTTTTATATAGTACAAAAGCTTTGTCTGTTACAGATCAAAAAGAAAAATGGATTATGATGACAGTCGTTGGACTAAACGAAGACGTGTTAAAATGAAAGTACAGGAGCACTTGACGTTTTTGGAAGTCTGCCATAATGATGAGGACATTGTGCCAACAAATATGGATTTCATTGCATCAGAGGAAGAGTTGGAGTCTAATGGAAGTAACAATTCAAATGACAGACAGATCTGTGGACATCATAGTGAAGAGTTGGGGTCTCAAAGTGATGAATCACATTCTGAAGTTGTTTCCAAACACAGTTTTGAAGCCACAAATGATCAGACTGATTCGGAAAGCACAGGTGACAAATCAGACCCTTGTAGGAAATTGGGAGACTGGGCAGTAAATCACAATATTTCACATAGTGCCCTGTCAGAGTTGTTGCACTTATTAGTGCAGTGTGGCTTAGAGTTTCCAAAAGATCCAAGAACTCTTTTGTCAACCTCAACAACCTACGAAATCAAAGACATCGGAACTGGATGCTACTGCCATATTGGAGTGTCTAATGTAATAATTTCAGCGCTGTCACAGGAAGCACATTCCTCAGTAGACACTATAACACTGCGCATTAACATTGATGGTATACCCCTCTCAGGCAGCTCTAAACAGGAGTTATGGCCTATTTTGGCAAAGATCAAGGAACTTCCCAGAGCTAATGTTGGTGTCATTGGTCTGTTTGCAGGCCCAACAAAGCCTCAATCGGTTCATGAATACCTGAAGGATTTCATTGAGGAGTTGAAGCTATTAATGCGTGATGGTCTAGAATACAATGAAAGACATTACAATGTTGCTCTTCCAGATGCATTTATTTGTGATGCACCTGCTCGTGCCTACTTGAAATGCATCAAAGGTCACACTGGCTACAGCTCCTGCGAGCGATGTACTGAGTATGGGGTTCATTTAGGTACAGTTGTGTTTCCAGAATTGACTGCACCGCTTCGGACAGACTTGACCTTTGATCAGCAGCTTGATAGTGAACATCACCATAATGATATAGTCTCACCGCTACAAGAGCTTGGCATTACAATGGTTTCAAGCTTTGTCCTTGACTATATGCATTTGGTATGCTTAGGACATGTTAGAAGAATTGTACATCTTTGGACCAAGGGACCTTTAACCCCTTACCTGACAGGGATCACTGGTGATCCCAGATTATTTTAGTTCAAAATATGTTTGAGCTTATATATCTCAATATTAATAACAGTCTGGTTAATTTTGAGTCTTGAACTATAAACTCTCAAGGGTTGGCTTTCTAAATGTATGTGTGTTATGTTTCTATTCAGAATTACTTATGAGCAGTAACCTTTTTATTTTGGGCATTTCATGTATGCAGCACTTGCCAAAATTGGGGGTGATGAGCAAGGGGTTAAGTAGCCGTCTTTCTGCTACCAAAATCAACATGATTTCTGATCACTTGGAATCAATCAGAGCAAATCTCCCACAGAATTTTTCACGTAAGCCAAGGTCACTTCGAGAATACAGAAATTGGAAGGCCACTGAATATCGGCAGTTTCTATTGTACACAGGTCCTGTGGTACTAAAAGGACGCCTACCAACAAGGCTGTACAAAAACTTTATGCTACTCTCAGTTGCAATGAGGATACTTCTCAGTCCAGCCTTGTGCTCTAAGCACTGTGAATATGCAGACAAGCTACTGAAATGTTATGTGACAAATTTTGGACAGATATATGGATTAGAGCAGCTAGTCTATAACACTCACTCACTCATCCATCTTGCTGATGATGCCAGAAACTTTGGTGCCCTAGACAACGTGTCATGTTTCCCTTTCGAAAACCATCTGGGGACTATGAAGCGGCTAGTGAGACGGCCCCAAGGCGCAGTTCAACAACTCGTAAGACGTCTCAGTGAAAAGCAGCGTTCACTCTCCCTTAAAAGTGGAAAAGAGAGGGCAAATAAGCCTCTACAACCACATTTCTCAGGTCCGACTCTCCCTGATGTTCCTGTCCGCATGCAGTACATGAAGTACAGACATGAGGGCAATATCATTTCTCGTCGTGAAGGCAGCAATTGTTTTAATGTTAAGGGCAAAGTTGCTGTGGTGCGGAACATTGTTGAGTTGGTATCAGGGGGTATGTACGCAGTCTGTCAGTTTTATGAAAAAGAAGGCAGCTTTTACAACTACCCTATTGAGTCAACGTGTGTGGGGATTAGAACAGTGACACGGCTGTCTCACCAGCTGCACGGTGTGTCAGTCACAGATTTAACTGAGAGACTAATACTTCTGCCATTGCAGGATGGAGCTGTTGCATTTGTCCAATTACACAATCAGTAACCATTATGAACTTTGCAGCATGCCCCTGTTCTGTGTTGTCGAGTTTATTGACGAGACCTACGATGGCCAATCTGTGGTGGATATAATTCCAACATGTTGGATGACCGAAGAACAAAATGAGTGTTTCTGGCCATCAGGCCGTAATGTAACTAAGGCTGTGAAGGACCAACAGAAGCCAGAGGAATCGTGGCCGAAATACTCCATCAGGGTACTTGCATGGGCAGGTAAGAGGTTCTTTTCTGAATTTGACAAATACTCTGTCTGTCATCTATCTAGCTCAATGTCAATAAGGCATCAATTTCTAAAAGTGCCAATAATGTACTTTTCAAATTTAGGCTGTAAAATTGTGATTTCTATATTCAGTTGTCTTTTTCTGAACCAACATCAGTCATCATAAATGGTAAACAATATTTTTTCATGTTTACTCAACTCCAGGCATTTGAGATTATTTATAGGTGCAAATACCAAAATGATTTTTTTATCACGGTCAGTATAGATTGCATACTAATACCCTTTTTCCTTTTGTTATTAAGACACTTTCGAGGCTGCTCGCAAAAAATGTAAAAAAGCGGAGGCAACGTCTGACTTACAGACAGATGGTGATGATTTGCCTGCAAGGCGAAAAAGGAGGTAATGTAATACACATAATATATAATGTTATATAATTAACGTTGCAGAATTTCTGGCATTAAAGGAAAAGTACTGTTTTTTTAACCTGTACTGTTTTTTTTTTAAACCTTGTTTCTAGCATGTTAATTTCATAAACTTACCTGGGGAAGTTTGGAGTGACTTTTTGTCCTTCTGGATATATTTAGATCCATCATTCCAGCAAAACGGTAGAGGTTGGGGCCAGTAACATTTCAGCCTAAATAAAACATTATCAGTGACAAAGCATCTTCTTTTCACCAGTATGTAGTTATGCATTGCTAGTGCTATCCCTCAATGACTTCGGAACAGCTTGTTTGTCATCCAGGCATTTTAAAAAAGATTTGTCAATACGAGCCGATGACGTCATTGCCGTTTGCCACCACATGATTATTTTATTTCAGCCTTGTACACTACATCCAATGGCCTGCTAACTTGCTACTGCTAGTACAATATAGCAGAATATCCGATTTTGAGGATATGTTGGACATCTTCATTGTGCACAATTTTGTGGAAGTGACGTCATCGACGTCTTCTGTCAACCCAAAGCTATCTAGAACTAACCTTAGGCTTGTTTGCTGATTTTTTTAAAAAGCCCTGGAAGACAACCAAGCTGCTCCAAAGTCAACGAGGGATAGCACTAGCAATGTATAACTACATATTGGTGAAAAGAAGACGTGTTGTTACTGATAATGTTTTATTTAGGCTGAAATGTTACTGGCCCTGACCTCTACTGTTTTGCTGGAATAGCACTCACTGGATGTAAATTTCTCGCGAACAACAACAGGTTACTCCAAACTTCTCCAGCTGAGTTTATGAACTTATTTCGTGTTAGAAATAAGGTCCAGGTTCAAAAAAACTTTTCCTTTCCCTTTAATTTCCATTTTTCATTTACATCAAATATGGCAGTTGTTAGAAAAATTCCTTGAGCCACATACAGTATAAAAAACTCCTTTCGGTGGGAATAAATCATAAAAAGCAATATCGATGCCAATATTTTAGAGTCCAAATCTAGATCAGTATGCCTCTAATGCCGCTTTTCCACTGCAACACGGTACAGCACGGTATGGCACGGTACAGCACCACACGCTTTGGACAACCTGGACGGTTTTTGTTTCCATACAGAAGGTAGTGTCGTTACGACCTGGAAGTGGGTGTAGTTGGCGTGGCGACACTGCTGTGACATCGTTTTTATTAGACGGCATATGTACTGTCACACCGTGGTCAGTAAAGTAAACACAACAATGGCGGCATTAGAGGCGTTACTGCTGCTATTGTTTGCTCTGTGGCTTGTAGTCAGCGAAAACGCCAAAAGACAGAGCCAGGAACATTTAGAAGAGGCGAGGCTGTTGTGTTGTGTGTTCTGTTGTGTTTTACACACATGGCGCGCACACAATCACGCTCGATCTGCTGCCCCCCTGTTTACACCAGACACGTATTTCTCCACGACGGTCGGCAAGCGCTTCTGATCAGCTGTTGTCCTTGTAGAACATGTGCTGGGGATCATACAACTCCCTATACTTCTCCACTTCTAAGATTAATTTTACACTGCTCATCTGGACTTGTCATCAACTCCTCTGCCTCTCTCTCACTTCCTTGTTTGTGTGTTTAACCCCACCCCCCAGGGGAAAAGGGGCATAACAAGCACCTCTAACTGCTTTTTTCAGTGTATTCTATTGTAAAAGTTTAAATGTATGCTTTTAACTGAATATAGAGCACCAAAACCCCTGCTGGCTTCCAGTGAGGATGAAACGGACATTGAGGGAGATGTCTTGCCACCTACTCCTCCCGAGGCGTTTGTGTCTAAGAAAATGTGTGGTGCAGGTGAAGCCCGGACAAAAAACAGGGTTAGTGATTAAGTGTGTGAAGTGATTAAGTGAAACAAGACTTACAATAGGTATATTGGCCTACAAAAGGAGAAGTGAAAATGTCCCTCCTTCAATGAGAAATGTAGATATACTAGGCTATATGGTCAGGATTTAATTTATTTTTAATTTAATTGATGCACTGACCCATCCATTGACTTTCGAGTGATTGCCCGCATATCGCCTAGCCAGTGGTTCTTAAAACTTTTTTGTCAGAGAATAGCTTATCCATTCACAAATTAAGGTGAATCTGCAGCATTCTGTCACAGAGGGGAAATATCACATGCTGTAAACGTCGCCTACGATAAGATAAATTGTCTCTTTGCATTCGATTGTTTGTAGTGTCAGACAGACAATTCTGAAATGCTGTTTCGTTCATTCAGTAGGCTATATTGTAAGACATTAATATTTTAAGACACCTTATTTAATTCTTCATTTTCTCATGCTCTTTTCTCAACAATATACATGGAAGAGCATCTCGCGACCCATCGGAAACGTCTTGCAACCCCCTTGGGGGTCGCAATCCCTAGGATAAGAACCATTGGCCTAGGCTACGTTTTGTCGCCCAATGATAAAGATCCTTAGCTGTGGTAAAAGGCAAGCTCAATTTCAGTAGCCTAATCTTCCAATGAAAGCCGATAGTTATTGAAATGTGAATCTGCAGACTTGTATGATTTAATAAAAGCAACCTACACGATGGCTAAATTGCTCCAATTTGTATTTTGACAATGTAGCCTATATTTCTGCAGAATCATTAAGCTCCTTAACTTCTAGCGCTGCAACAGCCTTTGGTGACATGTAAAAAAGTAGGCTAGTCTAAGTATCCTAAGCTGAGACGGAACAATGTTCTGCAGCACAGAAGTCAGCATCAATCCTATCTTAGATTAGATTAGACTATCTAGATTAAGCCAATCTAGCCGCAAACCCTGCAAATCACCATTAACCACTGACATTGCGCTACAAGACCCCGGTCTTTGACCTATGATGTGTTGGTCTAGTTATTTAATGGTAGTGTTGTGTTTTTAATTTGCTGCAGTGTTACCGGTATTTCTTCCTCTTAGGATATTGAAATGGTGTTAATGCTGTACTTCTGCTTTCATATTGTGCAGAGGAGAAGCCGCAGCCCTCGTGTGTCCCAGAGAAGAAGCCGCAGCCCTCGTGTGTCCCAGAGAAGAAGCCGCAGCCCTCGTGTGTCCCAGAGAAGAAGCCGCAGCCCTCGTGTGTCCCAGAGAAGAAGCCGCAGCCCTCGTGTGTCCCAGAGAAGAAGCCGCAGCCCTCGTGTGTCCCAGAGAAGAAGCCGCAGCCCTCATGTGTCCCAGAGAAGTAGTCGCAGCCCTTGTGTGTCCCAGAGGGGACTCAGCAGCCCTCGTGTGTCCCAGAGGGGAAGCCGCAGCCCTTGTGTGTCCCAGAGGGGACTCAGCAGCCCTCATGTGTCACAGAGGGGAAGCCGCAGCCCTTGTGTGTCCCAGAGGGGACTCAGCAGCCCTCACGTGTCCAGGTGGCGGAGCAGGTCCCATGGATCCCGCAGCCCCAACGTTTCTGGGAGGGTGAGCGAGTTCACAACGCCTTATGTTACAATGCATTATGAGCTTGTAGATCTGCCATTTCAGTATTTGTATTCGTTTTTTTGTTTTCGTTTAGAGGTATTAAAATGTTCCTTAAAGTCAAAGTTTCTGCTTCCAAATTGTATAGGTAACCAGGCTCAGCCCAGAAAGACAGAGTCTGACCCCGAGAAACCCCTGTGGGTCCCCCACAAGTGGCCTCAGCATGAGCCTACTTGGCGGCAGCCCCACCCCGTCTCCTGGCCACAGAGCAGCCCAGTTACTGCGTGGCCAAAGTTTAGCCCCCCAAAAAATTGATAGAGCAATGTTCATCACACTAGTGACATTGCTAGAAGAAGTGAAGGACACACTGAAGCTGCATGGGCAGATGCTAAACACACTGCTCAAAAAAGATTCCATGCCACTCATGGCGATACCGGATGGTGCTGTTTTCCCCCTGGCCAACGTTGAGGACGTTATCGCCATGAATGAGAAGCTCTCAGACCCTGAATTCATGTCTGCAGTGGTAAGTTTTTGGGGGCCAGATTCTATTGTTTTCCTGTGTTTTCTTTTTCTTTCTTCTGACAAAATCCTTCCCATGCATAATGAATCACTAAACTTTGCAGAGTTCAAGTCCCATGCCAGGTTGCTTCAAATCAACCATGTCTGCTACAACTTAGCTTTTTTCACCTACATGTAGTCCCAATACGGAAGAGACTTAAGTATACTTGAACATCAGTTCACTGCTGCATTGACTACTCTTAATTGCAAATCTGATGGTAATTGTCTTCAGCAAAACAGTCCTTAGCTAAATAGACAATTTATTAAGACCATTATACTTGTATAGCTACAGTCAGCAAAATTGGATACGCCCCAACAGCCTTGCTCCCGCCCCCGCCACGTGCACCATATTGGGGAAAACAATGCTGATTTGCCCATTGACTCCCGTGTTATAATAGGCGTTTTTCCGAACGCAGGATTGAGGACCCACGGTGAAATTTTCACTCAGCAACCCACCCCCTCAATAACCGGATAACCCCAACAACAATATTGTCGTCGCTGACTGGTAATCCTCCGATTTACACAAATTTGACTGGTGTAAAAGAAGTGTGGAAGGCACTAGGTAGGGATCACAAACAATATAGTCGTACAAGACTTCAACATTACATGACTACTGATTGAAATCGCCATAGCGTTTGGCGGGGTGCACAATTTTGACCTAATTGCAGTTTTTCTGACAAATATTGCGATGCGATTTTTATATTCAATACTATTAAGTGCATAAAACTAAAATTATGAATGAGATATTTTATCATTACTTACAAAACACAGTCTTGTACAACTTGACACACATGAGAACAATGTACAATAACCTAAAAAATATTTATGTGGCCAGTGCCCTCTTCTGGCTTTTGTCTGCTGTTGAACCTGAAAAATCTCTAATATAAACTACGTAGTGATTGAGGTAATGAAATTGTTGGTTCCACCTGTTATTTTTGCTCCACGTGTTTGTCATATAGGCTATTCATAGTCGATTATCCAGAGTTTAAGAATCTTAATCGAATCGTCACATGTCCCCTACTGGAAAGTGCCAAAATAACTTCCTGTCAAAAATATTGAGGGTGGACTTCTACACAAAATTATGCTTGATGGAAAATGTCTTCATTTCCCCATGAACATAATCATGGTCATTCTGTAGTAGATCACCCCCGTGAGGCAGTTTGGCTGTGAAGCTCTATGCTGAAAAGGGAAGACTGGCATTGTGAATATGGCCTATAGACTACAGTCTATAGGCCATATTCACAATGCCAGTCTTGTAGGTTTTAGGGAACTGGTATTTTATGCTATCAAGCACATAATTGGTTTAACACTTTATTATTATTATTATTATTACTGACATGCCAAAAATAAGGATGCCAGGTTTAAAGCGGGGTGTTTGGCTATGTAATGGGGACAGAGAATATATTTTTTTGATATTTACTGACTTAATATGGTGTTTTCTGATCCTGTGACTAAATGTACTGTGCTCTATTACTGTATACTCTTAAGGTTTCCATGGTTGCAGACATAGGGGGTTCCTCACTTGAAGATGCCACCAGGAGGATGATGAAGTTTCTGATGGTGCCAGAACTGCAACGGCAGTACAATGTTACCGGACGGATGGGCAAGCTGTGCTTCAAAGATCTGCGTCTCTTTGAAGTTTTCTATTGTAAATTCAGTTTTTTAATTGCTCAAAGAAACTTGTCTTTGGCCTTTCTTTTATTTATCCAAAGTTAAATGATACAGTAGTTTGTCAAAACACAATTTAGTTGGAGATTATCAACATTTTAACATAACATTAAGGACAATTTCAGCCTTATAACCACTGGTCTATTCCACATGCAACTCTCTAAACACTCACACAATATATCTCAAATTTGGTAGGTTTCGTTTTACTGGCATGAGTGTAGTGCCCATTTTCGTGTCTTGTCAAAATATGCCAAATTTATGACTTGACTTATTACATTAATTTGCCTTGATGGCCGAAAAATCAACTTCAAGAATTGATCCCCGCACAATCAGGATTCTTCTTTGCAAAATCCACACTTTAACAGTTAGTCTTATCTTTGAAGTATACTACAACTTTTCTCCAATACACTGTGTTTAAAAAATTTAAAAATGTGTAAGTGAACTGAACTTGTCCAGTGATACTTTAATTGTTTCTAAGGGGGCCCGTCAACACTTTAGCAACATTGTGTAGTAGGCCTATACTGTGTGCTACCTAAATCACTGGCAAATAAAATGTAGGCATATAGACCCATTTTGGACCTACGTCATTGTGACGTTCCGATGGCATTTAGTAACGGAAGTAAGAGCCCCTCCATAGACTCTCGATAAGATTAGTTTAAGACTAAGGCAGTCAAAATCAAAAATGTTAACTTTTTAAAACAACATTCATGGTCTTGGAGAGATAAGATAAGAAAACTTTATTGTCTGTCACAAGTGACAGAAATTTGTCTTCGACAGGCTCAACAATATATAGATTTGAAAAAAAGAGAAAACAAATACACTCACTACAATAGCCACACAGTGGTACACAGAAACAAACAACAACCAGACAACAACAACAATGAACACAGGTCGGAGTTAAGGTGCTGGTTTCAGAATATTCAACTTAGTGATGGGCGTGGGAATGAAGGAATTCTTATAAACATTTGTACGGGCTAGTGGGACCTTGTAACAGCGACCTGATGGCAGTAACTGAAAGGATTGGTGAAGAGGGTGGGTGGGGTCTTGTGTGATGGTGGTGGCTTTCCTAAGTACTGAGTGAGTGTAAATATCTGATAGGGGGGTTTAGGGGGAGCCAATTATTTTGCCAGCCTGTGTTATTATTCGTGTGAGGTTTGTTTTGTATTTAGTGGTGAGTACATTGTACCAAGAAGATATGTTAAATGTGAGAGTGGATTCTATCAGTGATGTGTAGACTGGTTAAAATGTCTTTGCTGACATTAAAAGTCCTGAGCTTCCTCGGGTGGAGGCGCTGCTGGGCCTTCTTGTACACATATTCTGTGTGTTCGGAGAAAGAGAGGGATCCGTCTATTTCTGTTCCGAGGTATCTAAAAGATTTGACCTGTTCTACAGGTTGGCCATAAATGCTGATCGGCTGGAAAAGCTGTGTTTAAGTGTTCCTGCTACCACAACACAGTTCCTTGGTCTTTCCAATGTTGAGCTTAAGGATCTCCACAATAGTAACATCAAATCAAACTATTACTTTCAAATAAGTAATCAACATCTAAGCCTCTTCTTAATTCTTAATACGAACTTCTGTAGATGTCTGACAGAATAAAGTCTGGTTAGTAATAAGTGAAGCTGGTAATGCTGTTTGTGGAGTTGTTTAATCAGATCTTGAGAGATGTAATGTATTTTATCTTCAGTTGATTTCATCCAAGGCTGTGGTTCTTGTATTTCTCTTTCCTTCAGTGATTATACTTGTTAACAGCAGGTGTTCTTCACTAATACAAAATCATTATTCAATCACTTAGTTATCTCATTACCTCCAACACTGATTAAGTGTTACATTAAACAGTCTGTAGTGTGCACACTAAGCAGTGTTCATTTCATCTGGGCAAATCCATGTGGGGCCTACATGGAAACTGGGTGCAAAACTGGCTGGGTCCCAGTTAGATAGCCCAGGTCAAACCCATTTGGGCCCCACATGGCTCTGCTGGCTGGGATATTCAGCCTAAATATATCGGGATATGACTTTTGGTCACCCAGCCCTAGACGCAGTATATGTAAACAAACTTAAGGTCCTTCATCGCCAGACTGATGACTGTGTCACCGGAAGCGGCAGTGCACACACATCACTATAAGCAGAAGTACTGTACGTTTCAGTGTGATAATCCCCTATTGTTGATCAAGTCGAAGACAAATTTGTGATAGACAAAGTTTTGCTTATCTTAAAACAACTATACCCCGCAATCACATCCAAAGGTATTGAAGTTAGCTGTTAGACAAAAACATTGAATAAAATAATCAAACTTGCAATATAAACTGTTCAAAATATCACCCCATTTAGGCTTCAGTGTAGTAATTTGGAATGAGCAGCATACAGAGTCATCTCACCTAAAAAGCACCGCATGCATGCGCACATCCTTATCAATTTGTTCTGAGTCTCCAGATGTATATGATCTCCGCTGGTGTTAACCATCTGACAGCGCTTCGCATTTCACTGGCAGCTGTCGTGTCTGTGATTCGACTGGAAGTTATGTGATATGATATATTCATGGAAAACTGTTTCTAATGTCACTCAAATCTGGTGTGTATTTGAGGCTAAATTTCAACATGTAATAGAAAAAGGGTTATAGGTTGGCATAAAACTCCTGGGGGTAACATTTTAGCTTACCACATGTGGAAATGTGTTACTTGAATTAATGATTTGAAGAGTTGCAAGTTGGAGCAAAAAAGAACCTTGCTAAATTGACTTATGCTCCCTTGTTTTTAGGTGCACTGAAGAGTAACGCTATAACTCAGAATGTGAACCGAAAGGATGTGGAAATGGCACTGGGGAAATGGTTCACAGGCGCACGTGACCGTGGCGGGGAGAGGGCTGCAAGAGCCCTAAGAGAAAAAAATACATCGACAACACAAACGCCATGACTGTTTTGGATGTATTTTTTGGAGAGATGTTTTGTTTTCTTTTTTTCAGAGACTTTTAAAAAATATATATTTTTGATTTATTTACCGGTATGTTGTAAAATTTAAATTGTTAAAGATTGTGTTTGTTGTTCAATGTATTATATAATGAGTATGTATTTTGTATTGTATTTTTGGAGGGTTTTTTTTTTTCAGAGATTTTTTTAAAATATATATTTTTAGTTTACCGTATGTTGTGACATTGTTTTTTAAAGATACTTTTTGTTGTTCAATTTAATATATTTCTTGCAGTTCAAAGCATCAAGTGTCTTGTATTTATTTTGCACTTACATTCATTCTTCGTTTTTAATTTTTTTTAGATTGTTTCCTGAATGGTTGGGCTTACCTTGCATGAATTGCCCAGTTAGGAGCAAGATCCTTACAGAGCCCACTTTAAGCCCATATGGGCATTCACGGTTGAATCCTGGTGCAAGCCCACTTTAAACCCCTTTAGGCAGGTGGGGCCCAAATGGGTCTGACACGAATTGCCCGGTTAAGACCCACATAAGACCCTTACAGATCCCACTTAAAACCCACCTGGGCATCCACGGCTGGCCCCCATGTGGATCCCGGGTGCAAACCCACTTTAAACCCCTTCAGACTGGTGGGCCCTAAATGGGTCTGTCATGAATTGCCCAGTTAAGACCCACATAAGACCCTAACAGATCCCACTTAAAACCCACCTGGGCATCCATGGCTGGCCCCCATGTGGATCCCGGGTGCAAACCCACTTTAAACCCCTTCAGACTGGTGGGCCCCAAATGGGTCTGTCATGAATTGCCCAGTTAAGACCCACATAAGACCCTAACAGATCCCACTTAAAACCCACCTGGGCATCCATGGCTGGCCCCCATGTGGATCCCGGGTGCAAACCCACTTTAAACCCCTTCAGACTGGTGGGCCCCAAATGGGTCTGTCATGAATTGCCCAGTTAAGACCCACATAAGACCCTAACAGATCCCACTTAAAACCCACCTGGGCATCCATGGCTGGCCCCCATGTGGATCCCGGGTGCAAACCCACTTTAAACCCCTTTAAGCAGGTGGGCCCCAAATGGGTCTGTCATGAATTGCCCAGTTAAGACCCACATAAGACCCTTACAGATCCCACTTAAAACCCATCTGGGCATCCATGGCTGGCCCCCATGTGGATCCCGGGTGCAAGCCCATTTTAAACCCCTTTAAGCAGGTGGGCCCCAAATGGGTCTGACATGAATTGCCCAGTTAAGACCCACATAAGACCCTTACAGATCCCACTTAAAACCCATCTGTGTAGCCATGTTGCAAAGCCCACTTTGGACCCCATTGGGCAGGTGGGGCCCAAATGGGTCTGACATGAATTGCCCATATAAGACCCATGCAGTACCCTTACAGGTCCCACTTTTAGTACGTCTGGGCTTCCACGGCTTGCCCCAATGTGGATCCCGGGTGCAAGCCCATAATGGGGCCCACATTTGCCGCCCATGAAGCCCTCATCTGGGCCCCACATGTCATTGCTGGCTGGGAGGTGAAGTCCGACCTGATGACGTCACGCAGGTGCGTTGCGCAGGGAGCGCGCGTTGCTGGGCGGTGACTGTTTATCATAAGAGATCCGTTATTAATATTCTCACTTTACATAAACGCAGAATCTCAGCAAGCAGACGCGTTTATATGAAAGCTGTGGCTTTAGTGTCCACGCACTGTCCTCAGATCAGCAGATCTATCTACTTCACTATTGATCCGCAACGGACTTCGGACTGACAAACACAAGCGTTTCCCTCAGAACATGTGTGAAGAACCGAACATGTGTGGATTCTGAGTCGTGGAGAACAACCACCCGAATCAGGACTGACGGAACCGAAGATGGACCCGAGATAGCGGTTCGGGCGATGATGGAGCTCGGAAACGGGTTCACAGCGGATCCGAATCAAGACTGCGACACCAGCACTGTGAGAGAGCCGCGTGTTCCCCTCAAATAACACACATAAAGGCATTGCACAACAAGAACTGAGAAGTTATTTGAGAAGAATATGTGAATATTCGTGTTTATACACAGGAATCGCGCGCCGATCCGGATCCGTCCCATAAAAGGAGGAGCTTCCCGAAATGGCTGATTGGCCTCATCTTCCTCATCATCATCTTCATCTCGGCTGGGTCTGCATGTGTTATCTGGTACTTTCTGGGTGAGGAAACAGTCACAGCACAATATAGCGTCATATCTGCTGGAAAATGTGAATTTCCTGCTAAATGTGAACATGTTTAGAGAGGATTTTAGCACAGGATAATCATGCATCATCCATCATGATTATTGCATTATTGCTTTAATCAAAACATTCTATGTGCATTTATTAATTTTTGACTAAATGACAGAATCCCAGTCCTGCTGAATCACACTACATAATCATATGAGTTATGTACAGACCTTTATTTGTTAGATGGATCCGCATTAGATGATTCTGCTCAGCAATTGGGTATGATAAATAATGAAATGTTCAATTTATGTTTCAAATGTGCATTAAATTCAGAGAATTAGTAGAGAAAAAATCTATAGAAGCTTGTTTCTGCCACAGAGTAAAAGGTAATTGCGACTTTTCATCTCACAATTCTGACTTTATAACATGCAATTGGGAGATATAAAGTCGTAATTGCAAGATTTAAAAATGCAGTTCTGAGAAATAAAGTCAGCAATTGCAAAATTCTGAGATATAAAAGTCAGAATTCTGAGATAAAAGGTGCAATTACCTTTTTTTATATATTCTGTGGCGAAACAAGCTTCCATAATTTCCTGATGTGTTTGGAGTGAGAAAACACAGATGAACAAGAGTGTGATGAAACACAAGAGAAACAACTGTGTGTTATAAAGTCAGCTCAGCTCATGCATTCACAGTGAACAAGGAACATTCTCAAAGTCATGAACAGTAACATTTATAGAACATTTGTTCAGATTTGTCTGGTCTTTAATTATGTTCTCAAAACGTTGACATTATTCATAGTTCTGAAATGTTTTAGGGCCGTGTACACTCCACTTCACCAGCTAATAACTCTTCGACAGCGATGCCATAGAAATATACAGAGCTACTGCAAAAACTGAAATTCAAAGACAAAATGATGACTAAAAGATGGCTGCGCGCTTGTTTCTCTGGCATATAACATCTATAGGCATGTGTGTTTCTTTACAAAGGGACACTGACGTCGCCATCTACTGGTCTGGCAGCAGAATACAGCGGTTTAATCATTCCGCGGATCCTTGTGAACGGGGGTCGTTTTGACAACATTTTCGTCTGTACACGGAAAACGCAAAGGAAAAACTTTTCTATTTTTAGTACATGGTTGTCATGTAAACGAACCCTTAGTTGGACGTTCGTCTAACATTTTTTAAATGTTTCTACTTGTTTCAGAACGTTCAGAGAACATTCAAAAGTAACGTTTCCGTAATGTTTGAAGAATGATACAATGTAACATTCCCTTGCATAACCAAGAAAAAAAGTGTTTAGAACATTTAAATAACTGGACGTTTTTGAACATTCAGAAATAATATGTTTATAAATGAATGGGAACATTAGCCAAACGTTCTTAAAACATATTTCGTTAGCTAGGTTCAGAGTGACAGGTGTCAGTCAAAAACCACAGAAACATGAACACAAACTTACTGAGTGTAACCTTTAGCCACCCGTCCCACGTTCTCTGTGTGTGTGTGTGTGTGTGTGTGTGTGTGTGTGTGTGTAGAGTACAGGGTCTGGGTGCTGGAGCCGCGGGTGATTCAACAGTACACGGCCAGTGTTTCCATACTGAATAAGAACTTCTCTGTGAGCCTGACCAATCATGAGAGCTCAGAGTTCAGAGCCGAGGCGACGTCTGTGCAGAACATGGTGAGGAAACATAGCCTGTGTGTATGTGTGTATGTGTGTCAAGACTGTGTTGCTACTAGCTCTTACTAGTAAGAGCTAGTAGCAGTTAGTCAAGAGGTCATCAGTTATTCAAATTCAGATTCAAATCAGAAAAACGGTTCAGACAGGAGGGGTCATCGGGTATTCGGGTCATCGGATGCAGAAGTAAAGTTGAAAAAAAGCAGTTGCTCATGATCATTTAAAGAGACATGCACTGAAACGGGTCGCTGTGAACAGAGCTGTTTTTGAGGAGGTAAAAACGGTGTTGTTTTGCACAACCACTGAGGAATTTTTACCAAAGTATGTTACAAACTTTACATGAACACCCTGAAGAATCACACCAACTTGTGGAAAATGGACATCCGATGACCCCTTTAAGAAAGAAATCAGGGGTCTCATTTATAACCGTTGCGTTGCACAAAACTGAAAGAGCCGTACGACACTTCACACGCATGATTTGTGATTTATAAAGACAAACTTGACGGGAAAATTTGCGCAAACTCTGATCCATGAGTATGAACATTCTGGAGACGGAGCAGTTTGGATGGAGACCGATGGAGATCTGAGGAACTGATGAAGGAAAACCACTTTAATATTCATTATGAGTCCTAATCATAAATACAGTGCATGTTCACAATAACAGTTTAAATACATAAAATAATGATTTAAACTATGTTTCACATCTGATATACACATTTAGATTAAATATGTCATTCTTATTAACGGAGTTAAGCACTTAAATTACATGAAATCATTACAGAGAAGTTACTAAATTTTTTATATTCTAATAAATAGAAGTATTTGTTGTGTATGCAATGCTTTTGAACTCTTTTCCTGAGGCATGCTGTGTTGATTAGCGCATGATAATAGCAAAACTCAAATATTGATCAATAATGTACAATAAGGCCAATCAGCATCCATTAAAAATATAAAGCAATTAAAAATACAATTTGGCCAGTGGAAAAGATTGAGAAAAACTTTCTCTGAAACGTATTTTATAGTATTTGATTTATTGATTCAAAAACAAGGCAAGGATAGGCTATTACGGTAAATTATTTTTAGCAATGTAATGTGATGCACATCCGTATCTCATATTTTCCTAATGTCTTGTACTGTTAAACATGGTATCACTTGGATGAATATGCATATGCAAATGATATGCATATTAAAACGAGGCGTCGTACGCTCCAGATATGGTTATTCTGAGGTGGAGACGCATATGCGCACGATCTTCTGCTGGCTGGGATTTATAAAGGGAATTTTGCACGGTTTTATAAGTCTGAATATTTTTTGGCATACGCCATTTTTGGCTTTCGGGTGCACGTACACTATTAGTAAGGATCCTACGCACGTTTTATAAATGAGACCCCTGATGACTTGTTGTAAGTCTAGGCAAGGCAAGGCAAGGCAAGTTTATTTATATAGCACATTTCATACACAATGGCAATTCAAAGTGCTTTACATAGAAGAAATTAAAATAATAAAAAGAAATAAGAATAATTAAAACAGTTTAGAAAAATAAAAAATAAAATACAGTACAGATAGTCGAAAATTAGAAATTAGAAATTCCATGCAAAATGTAGCTGGAAGCGGATCAACCAGCATGCTTTGGTCTGGTCAAACACGCATCTCACTTATCGCCATTATATCATGACTCTTTGACAGGTTGAGAAGCTGGTGAAGTCCACAGATCTGTCCAGATACTTCAACTCCACTGCGGTCTTCGCCTTTGGGTGAGGAAGCCGTCGCTGGTGTTTCGTGAGCGATCTTTGCAGAACCGTCACGTGTCCTCTGGTGTTTCTGCAGGGAGGGCAGTGTTGTGGCTCACTTCTGGCTGCGCCTGTCGGTTCCCGTCAGTCGTGTGGAGACGGTGAGCGTGGCGAGTCTGAACGAGAGTGTGTTCAGAGAGCTCCAGCGCTTCACTGACGCTCAGCAGATCTGCACATACGAGGGTTTCCAGCTGCTGATGTCCTCGCTCAGCATCACCGGTGACTCTCATCAGACCACACATGTGTCGTGACTTCTGCTGCATTTCTGTTCACTTGTTTTTACTGCTTTGTGTTTTTTTTTTTACTTTCCAGAAACCAGCCCCAAAGTTATAGATCTTTTTCAAGCCACTTTTGGTATGATTTTTTTATTTTTTCTCTTTTTTATTATATTTTGCTGAAGGGATTTTTTTCCCCTAAACAATCATTTTGAGGTTTTAATTCGCTTTCATGTGTTGTAAATCAGTTTTGAAATAATGCAGTGGCATCAACAAGTAGTAATGCCTGAATATTATTCATTAGATCTCTAAATATCAGATCAAGTGTCATTTTAAATTCACAATTGCGAAAAAATAAAGTCAGAATTGCGAGAAAGAAAGTTAGAATTGCAAGAAATAAAGTAAAAATTGTGAGAAGTAAAGTAAAAATCGAGTAATAAAAAGTCAGAATTGCGAGATAAAAAGTCAGAATTGTTAGAAATAAAGTCAGAATTGCGAGATAAAAAGTCAGAATTGTGAGAAATAACGTAAAAATTGCGAGATAAAAAGTCAGAATTGTGACAAATAAAGTAAAAATTGCAGATAAAAAGTCAGTATAGTGAGAAATGAAGTCAGAATTGCGAGAAATAAAGTAAAAATTTTGTGAAATAAAGTAAGAATTGCTAGATAAAAATTTGGAATTGCAAGAAATAAAGTAAAAATTGCAAGACAAAAAGTCAGAATTGCGAGATAAAAAGTCAGAATTGCGAG
>NC_137131.1:44093347-44095847 GCF_949319135.1 Squalius cephalus
CCTTTAATAAAACTTTGTAGCGCTTTGCTTGTCAAAAAAGTTTGTTTAATTTTATATGATTAAAAGATAAATTAAGTTAATGTTTTATGCCTTCATTTGATTGTCAGAAAAATTAAAATACACAACACAGAATGTCTGGAAAAAAAATAATTGAAATGAAAATAAATAAATAAATAAATAAAATTAATTGTTGTTCTTATGAACTCAATTAATTTGACATGCTTTTTGATTATTAAAATATAATTAAACTATTATAAGTGAAATAAATAAAAATTGTGAAAAAAAAAATTTCATAGTAATTGTATTATTTCATAGTAAACGTGATTTTTGGTAAACTTTTAATAAAGTTTTGTTAAACTTTTAATACATTTTTGTTAAATTTGATAAATTTCATGATTTCAATTAATTAGACATGCTTTTTTGATTACAAAAATTTTGTTTAACCATTTAAAAAAACGGAATCCAGAAAAAGCGATATAGAAGTCCTGTAATAGCATTTGAACAAGCAATATAGAAGGAAAAACATTATAAAAATAATAATATATAGATAATTAATGATAATATTATGATACAGAAATCATGTAACTAATGAACTGAATAATAATAATTCAACATTGTATACAGTAGTGGCCAAAAGTGATGTGCAGAGGTGATATTCTTTTGTTTTTTTATATATGAGGGAAGAACAAAACACTAAACTCAGTTATAACACAAATAATCAGTTATTAATATTTTATTGGTTTTCTCTTGATTTTGCATGTGTTCTTAATTTCATTGTGCAACAGACTTTTTTCTTACAGCGTACAATTGATGCTGATTTAATATGAGATTTCATTCAATCCTTTCGGGTCTTTTGTCAGTTTAGCGACGCTGAGGTTGTGTTTGTCATGTTGTGTCACAGAATGTTCCTACAGTGTTGTGCTAGAGGAGAAAGACGGCGCCCAGGGGATTTTACGGACCCCCTTCTACCCCAGTTATTACCCTCCCGACACCAACTGCACCTGGACCTTCACTGTAAGACTCTCTCCTTAGACAGTTCAGCTGCTGGAAATGTAAAAATGCAGGAAGTTTTCTGTGATGGGTAGGTTTAGGGGATAGATGTCTATGGAACAACGTGTGTGTGTGTGTGTGTGTTCAGGTGCCATCGGTAGAAAAAGTCAGAATTGTGAGATAAAGTCAGAATTGTGAGAAATAAAGTAAAAATTGAGATAAATAAAGTAAAAATTGCAAGATGAAAAGTCATAATTGAGAAAAATAGTCATAATTGAGAGAAATAAAGTAAAAATTGCAAGATGAAAAGTCATAATTGAGAAAAATAAAGTCAATTGAGAGAAATAAAGTCATAATTGTGAGAAATAGTCATAATTGAGAGAAATAAAGTAAAAATTTTGAGATAAAAAGTCAGAATTGTGACTAAAAATTGTGAGACAAAGTCAGAATTGCGAGAAATAAAATCAGAATTGTGAGAAATAAAGTAAAAATTGCGATATAAACATCAGAATTGCGAGAAATAATAAAAATTGCAAGATAAAAAGTCATAATTGAGAGAAATAAAGTCATAATTGAGAGAACTAAAGTAAAAATTGCGAGATGAAAAGTCAGAATTGAGAAAAATAGTCAGAATTGCGAGAAATAAAGTCAAAATTGTGAGAAATAAAATAAAAATTGCAAGATAAAAAGTCATAATTGAGAAAAATAAAGTCAATTGAGAGAAATAAAGTCATAATTGTGAGAAATAAAGTCATAATTGAGAGAAATAAAGTAAAAATTGCAAGATGAAAAGTCATAATTGAGAAAAATAAAGTCAATTGAGAGAAATAAAGTCATAATTGTGAGAAATAAAGTCATAATTGAGAGAAATAAAGTAAAAATTTTGAGATAAAAAGTCAGAATTGTGACAGTAAAAATTGTGAGACAAAGTCAGAATTGCGAGAAATAAAATCAGAATTGTGAGAAATAAAGTAAAAATTGCGATATAAACATCAGAATTGCGAGAAATAATAAAAATTGCAAGATAAAAAGTCATAATTGAGAGAAATAAAGTCATAATTGAGAGAACTAAAGTAAAAATTGCGAGATGAAAAGTCAGAATTGAGAAAAATAGTCAGAATTGCGAGAAATAAAGTCAAAATTGTGAGAAATAAAATAAAAATTGCAAGATAAAAAGTCATAATTGAGAAAAATAAAGTCAATTGAGAGAAATAAAGTCATAATTGTGAGAAATAAAGTCATAATTGAGAGAAATAAAGTAAAAATTGCAAGATGAAAAGTCATAATTGAGAAAAATAAAGTCAATTGAGAGAAATAAAGTCATAATTGTGAGAAATAAAGTCATAATTGAGAGAAATAAAGTAAAAATTTTGAGATAAAAAGTCAGAATTGTGACAGTAAAAATTGTGAGACAAAGTCAGAATTGCGAGAAATAAAATCAGAATTGTGAGAAATAAAGTAAAAATTGCGATATAAACATCAGAATTGCGAGAAATAATAAAAATTGCAA
>NC_137131.1:44100847-44168347 GCF_949319135.1 Squalius cephalus
GATTTTTATTTTTAAAGGCCAGTTACTTCATGGATCCAGGATACTATGCATCCTGATAAAGTTCCCTTGGCCTTTGGAATTAAAATAGCCCCACATCATCACATAGCCTTCAGCATACCTAGAGATTGGCATGGTTTTATTTCAGTTAGCCTAATAGCTAGTTTGATTTGCATTGAGAGATGATCTTATGGAAAGTACTCCATGCCAATCTCTAGGTATGGTGAAGGCTATGTGATGATGAACTTTATCAGGATGCATAGTATCCTGGATCCATGAAGTAACTGGGCTTTAAAAATAAAAATCTGCCTGCCTCTATGGGAATTTAACATAGGGGTGTCCAAACTTATGCACCCTGTATTTTAAGGAACAACATTTATTTATTTACGATACATTATTCATTTACAAAGAAAATTGGTGTCCTTAAAGGTTGGATTTTTCCTCATTTTTTTAATTAAGGCATTAAGTTCAATTTCCAAAAGATGATTTTTTATTCCTCTTTTTAGTCAACTTTAGCATGGGTGTCTAAACTTATGCATAGTTCTGTAACTACTGTTAATGAATCTGTTTGAGATCGAATTAACGCTAGATGTTTTGCTATAGATTACAGACATGCATCTGACGACTATATATGCGCACTCTTCAAAAACAACACTATAAAAATCTCTCGACAAACTAAAAGTCGTAAATGACATTTGAATGTATTCTAAATAACAGATACAGGTTGTACTGAATG
The DNA here is from genome assembly GCF_949319135.1 of Squalius cephalus. NCBI lineage: Eukaryota > Metazoa > Chordata > Actinopteri > Cypriniformes > Leuciscidae > Squalius > Squalius cephalus. The sequence continues at coordinate 44,101,581 of NC_137131.1, forward strand.
TCAGCTTGATTATTCTGCTCAAGATCAGGATTTATTGAGTCCACATGTCATGCAAACTATACACTCTTCTAACCACAGGTCGAGATCTGTCGTTCACACACACAACTCTGTGATGCTGTTTGCGAATGTTCGTTGGAACGATGGTTTCGGGAAACACAGACTCGTTGAACTGCTGATAACGACAGAACTTGCGAACATAGTTGGCTAACGATGCTTTTGGGAAACACACCCCGGTCCGGGTGAATGCATTCCCTGTGTGTCTGTGTTTGATGTAAATTGTAAAAGTAATGCATTACTTTACTAGTTACTTGAAAAAGTAATCTGATTACCTAACTCAAGTTACCTGTAATGAGTTACACTGGTGCTCATCCTGTCCGGGTGAATGCATTGGCTGTGTGTGTGCAGGTTCTTCTCCCCGTCTGTGTGGATCATCTACCTGGGCAAGCTTCGGCTGGACGGCAGCAGTCAGTCGGAGGAGGCGGTGCGAGTGTCGCACATTCACCTGCACCACTACTACGAGGACGAGACTCACGACTATGACGTGGCGCTGCTTCGGCTGGTCCGGCCCGTGTGGTCGAGCACTTTAGCTCATCCGGTCTGCCTTCCGCCCGCAACCCACCAGCTGGAGGCCGACCTGCTGTGCTGGGTCACGGGATGGGGAGCGCTGCGGGAGGGAGGTACGACGCCCCAAAACACATCTCAACCAGTCAATACACACGCTACACTTTTACTAATACAGGTTCCAGAAGTGGAGGTTTGCAGCGATGCCATAAAACTGAAGAGCTTGCAGGGGCGGGACTTGATTTTATGCATCAGCTGTTGATTGGATGTTTAGATGTGGGCGTGAGCTTGCAGAGGCGGGGCTTGATTTTAAGCATCAGCTGTTTATTGGGTGTTTAGCCCGTGAGCTTGCAGGGGCGGGGCTTGATTTTATGCATCAGCTGTTGATTGGATGTTTAGATGTTGGCGTGAGCTTGCAGGGGCGGGGCTTGATTTTACGCGTCAACTGTCTATTGGGTGTTTAGATGTGGGCGTGAGCTTGCAGGGGCGGGGCTTGATTTTAAGCATCAGCTGTTGATTGGATGTTTAGATGTTGGCGTGAGCTTGCAGGGGCAGGGCTTGATTTTACGCATCAACTGTTGATTGGATGTTTAGGGCGTGAGCTTGCAGGGGCGGGGCTTGATTTTATGCATCAGCTGTTGATTGGATGTTTAGATGTGGGCATGAGCTTGCAGGGGCAGGGCTTGATTTTATGCGTCAGCTGTTGATTGGATGTTTAGGGGGTGAGCTTGCAGGGGCGGGGCTTGATTGTATGCGTCAGCTGTTGATTGGATGTTTAGATGTGGGCGTGAGCTTGCAGGGGCGGGGCTTGATTTTAAGCATCAGCTGTTGATTGGATGTTTAGGGCGTGAGCTTGCAGGGGCGGGGCTTGATTTTAAGCATCAGCTGTTGATTGGATGTTTAGATGTGGGCGTGAGCTTGCAGGGGCGGGGCTTGATTTTATGCATAACGCTTTTCTTCCTCTTTACAACTAGTTATAGCATGAAAAAACATGCATGAACATCAGAAGGAATATTGAAAGATACAGTAGAACATACTGAAATGAATCATGTCTCATGTATTTGCTCAATCAGTGTTTAACCACGGAAAGACATCAATAACAGCTTGTGAATGTGGCCTGAAACAACGTGAGCTTTTTTAAAATATACTATCTTAGGCGAGTTTAGGCTCTTTTTTTTCATCTGTAAATCACATTTTAAAGCTGATATTTCTTCCTTCACTTCTTTGTCGACCTTTTTCACCCCTGATGAGTTTGACATACGAAACATTAAACCACCAAAACTAAAATATGAGGAACTGAATCAAGTGTTTCTTGATTTTTGTACATTTGGTTTAGTTTCACTGACCATATGATGCTGTGAGAGAAAGTCACCTGCTGCATGTTATTAAATAGAGGAATAACCAGCAGAGTGGGAATAATGCTGTTGTTAGAGACTGGAAATCAAACACGAGTAAAGATTTAAACTCCCCCTGTAGTCAATCATTTTATCTCTTAAAACTCATCTTTTGATCACCAAAATGACATATTTAAAAAAAAAATCCTTGAAAAAAAAATCTTCATGCCTTAAAATAGCTTGAATATAATGTACACCCTTGCCTCATTTAGTATGCGCTGTTCTATGAATATGCAAATGAGCCCCGCCTCCCTCACTCACTCAGCTCAGAGATCCACTGGTTGACGATCACACGTTGATCTGATTCTGATTGGTTACAAAGTAGTTTGTGACGTCGGAAACACCAGCGATTTCAAAGCGTGTTTTTGAGACTGTCTTTGGTTCACTGCAGTTTTAAGGAGGAAATACTCAGCAATGCTGTCGACTTATGAATTTACACATGGTTTGTCTTAAAGCATATTAAAAACACAGCATAGACACATAAACAACATTAAAAGCTTCATTTTCACCACAGCTTGTGTCTGTCTCTCCATCAGGTGCAGTGAGTGACGTCCTGCAGAAAGTAGACGTGCGATTGGTCAGTGAAGATGCATGCGTGCGTTCCTATGGTTACATGATCACTCCCAGAATGATTTGTGCCGGATATCGCAGTGGAGGGAAGGACTCCTGTCAGGTGACACACCATAATCACACTGCTATAACCGTGATGATGCATGAGAATATTAATTGGGAGACGGCATGAATTATTTGTACTTTTAATTCACACCACAGGGCCATTTAAAAAGAGGCAAAACATGATTAAAGTAATAAAAAAATCAAACTTTCTCTTATACATTCATGTAAATTTTGTTTTTTTATAAAGAATATAGTTACTGTATCTTATTTAAATTTCTACAAACCAGAATATTGGCTTAATCTTAAAGGTGACATATTATGCCCCCTTTCACAAGATGTAATATAAATCTCTGGCGTCTCCAGAATGTGTGTGTGAAATTTCAGCTCAAAATACCAGATCATTTATTATATCTTGTCAAATTTGCCCCTTTTTGTGTGTGAGCAAAAACGCACTTTTTGTGTGTGTCCCTTTAAATGCAAATGAGCTTTAGCTCCGCCTCCATCCAGAAGAGGGCGGAGTCTTTACACGAGCTTCAGAAACTCCAGCAATAACAGAACAGGCCAATCTCCCTCATCCAGAATCCCAGAATAACCAGTAGCGAGTGCAGCCTTACGGAGAGACTCAGGAAGAGCTTCTGAATGTTAGTGGAGACATTTCTGTAGTTGCTGTGGAGTTACACTGATCATCTCATCATCATGTTGAACTTCTCCACAAGTGTCCACAGTTCCTGAGGTCTTTATAAGACAGCGGTGACATGTTCTGGTCAATAGTGTTCAGTCTGAGCTCAACCACAGAACAGTTTCAGGCTCTGCTGGATCTTCATCAGTGCGTTAGAACTGGGCTCTGTTGGCGCGTGTGGAACCAAATGTCGGCTGGTGTGTGTAAACGTGCAGATTAAGGGCTGGTAATATTATAATAAGATCCTCTTAGATCCTCGCTATTTTTAAAACACTAATGCGGCTCGACACAACATGAAACTGTGCTGGAAGTGTCACCAGCGGCTCTACACATGAACTCCAGCACTGAGAACATTGTTTGTGTACACAGTTTACTAAAAAGAAAGATTTTGAACAACTCACTATGGTTCCGTCCGCCGGCATTTTGACAGTCAAAAATAGTCGATCTCCATAACAGGGAGGAGAGTAAAGATGGAAAGCTCAAAAAGCTCAGTTCAATATAAATACACGGATAATTTGTTGTTTTCTCGTTAGTGAAAATCAATATTGACCTTGTATTTGAAAAAGGATCCTCATATGAGAAACAATACTAAAATTCAGAGGCATTTTAACCTAAAACAAAAATACGGTCAAACTTAAAAGTGGCGTTTCCATTTTAATTATGCTTTTAAATGCAAGTTTGCCTCGGGTAGATTAACAAAAAGAGCCTAGGTTGCATTTTGGCGAGAGTTACGCTTTAAACACGGGAAAAGTCAGATTTTCATGATATGTCCCCTTCAAGGATGCACCTATTGAAATATTACATATTTGACTATATATTTTTACTATTAAAATATTAATTATGCACAAAGTCTTCCACCAGAGATGCGTAAGTGATGTGTGTGTGTGTGTGTGTGTGGTCAGGGCGACTCTGGCGGGCCGCTGGTGTGTCAGGAGCCGTCGGGACGCTGGTTTCTGGCCGGTGTGGTGAGCTGGGGACGAGGCTGCGGACGCCCAGATTATTACGGGGTTTACACTCGGATCACCAAACTCACCGGATGGATCAAGCGCCTCATTTCCTCCTGAGAAGCACCCTCTGAGACCTCCATACACCACATCCCAGCGCTCGGCCTCTGGGCTCTGAGCATCATGGGAAATGTGCTTTGATGGTGTCAGTCATGTGGATGTGCAGAGCTGAGTTTAGGTTCATAAACTGGGTTTGAAATTAACACCCCCTAACCTGTCAGATGCGGGTGAGAATCAACTGTGGCGAGTAACGCTGTCAAATCACGAGCCAATGTGGCGAGTTACTTATTATATTTACTCTGCTGGGGAAGTTCGTGTAAGACAAATCTGTGCAGATTTACTCATCAATAGTCGTCATGATATATTAAATACAGTGTATTGCTCAGAATCTGCTCACATCTGGCTTACTTGAACACACACCTCACTACACAACAAATAACGGCACGCTTGTTCACTTGCATTGAAACAATAGCGAAGATTAAAAAGCATTTGGTTAACAGAAAAGACATTGTTATTTTACAACATCATATATATATATTTCTTTTTGATGTTCTTTGTACTGTATTGATCTGTACACCTAAAACATATTTTTGTTGAAAAGCATGAGGATGAAAGAAAGGGAGGAGATGCTGGATGACAGGATTTTGTTTGAATTAGAAATGAATGTATGAAATCCAAATTTTATAATATATATATATTTTTTGGGGGGGGGGGGGGGGGGGGCTAGAAGTTCTAAATGGCCGGTAACTTAAAACTTTAGTAGCCAAATTGGCCGGTGAGTGAAAAAGTTCATTTCAAACCCTGTTCATAAACATTCACTTTATTCAACTGGACTAAACAGCCTCATTCAGTATCAGCTGCTTAAGGATTTATTGTTTATTTGTAATTATTTAGACAAAATAATATCAGCCACAACATGACAATAATTGTAGACTTGTCAGCTAGAATTACCTGCTATAAATTCAGTTTAGCCGCATCCCTAACGATCAGACTTTCGCAGAGCTCCTCCACAACTGGCGCTTCGGTTATCATTATTATTCATGTTGAAACAAACCGGTCAGACTTTCGTTATATCGTGGAAACAAAAGTGAGAAATTCAGAAGAATCTGACAGCGCCTGTGGTGTCATGAGGGGGAATAATGAGGCAGGTTTAGTTTTTGAGTCTACTTTCCTGTAACGCGATGCTGAGTAAACGGATAAAACTGTTTTGTTTCTTTTGTAGGAAAGCAGTGCTTTATGTTGCTGACCAATTGTAAGGAAGATTAAAATGAATGTATAAGCAACACAAATTCATATTTGCTGGAACAAATAAAGCCTTTGTACAGAATTTTTAAAGTTTTATCATGCAGTGAGATCTCGATCTATATAAATTGTTTATTCATGTATTGCATTCCAGATTAGAATGACTGAGATCCGTGACTGTCTGTGGCTCAACACTGACACCCTGCGGTCAGGAGCAGAATTACACTCTAATAGCGCCACACACAGTTAAAGTCACCATTAAAACAAAATGGACAATGGAATATTGCAGTGTTTATTGTAAACGATTCATGGGTGCCCATCATTGTTATTTTTTAATAATCTTGGATCAGAATAACAACTCTTGCAGCTTCTCTGTTCAACCTGTCACTCACATGAGATTAGCCAATAGCAAACCACAACCATCCAATCAATTCCCCGCAGACACAATCAAGCCCCGCCCACATTTGTTCTTGTTCCAGAAGCGTTTCGCTCAGATATACGACACAATAGAGGAGAGAAGACCAGCACAACTTACCTTTCATTCCTACTTTAAAGTCTCCCCATGGTGAAAATCCAGCTTTTGATGTTGTTTATATGTCTATGTGGTGTTATTATGCTTTAAGACAAAGCATGTGTAAGTTCATAAGTCGACAGCATTGCTGAGTATTTCCTCCTTAAAACTGCAGTGAACCAAAGACAGTCTCAAAAACACGCTTTGAAATCGCTGGTGTTTCTGACGTCACAAACTACCTTGTAACCAATCAGATCAATGTGTGATCGTCAACCAGTGGATCTCTGAGCTGAGTGAGTGAGTGGAGGCGGGGCTTATTTGCATATTCATTGAACCGACCTGAAGTAATTTTTTTCAAGGAAAACCTTTTAAAAATGTCATTTTGGTGATCAAAGATGAATTTTAAGGGATAAAACGATTAAATACAGGGGGATTTTAAAACATTAGTCATGTTGGGGTATTAACACTTTCGGCTGTGTGATGTTTTGCAAAATACATCAAAACAGAATTCGATTTGACATAATCTTTGCGTCATGCAACGGACTGGTATCCGATGCAAGATCCCACCCGACAGACCAATAGAAGTTAAACATGGTAGAAATATTAGAGATGAATCTGACGCAGGGTTACCAGCAGAAACTGCGTTGGTGAGTTGTGCTTTTCTTGAGCTGCAAATTCGTCATAAGAAGAAAAAAACACCTCCATTTTGGGGGTATCCAAGTTCCTCATTTTCTGTTGAAGCTGGAAACACATATCTATATATATGTGTGTGTGTGTGTGTGTGTGTGATCAGAGGTTAGAAAAGGTTCACCGGCTCAGCATAACAAGTCAGTGGAAAGTCCCCAGGAAGATATGAAAATAAATGTGTGTTTGAGATATAACTTGAGTTTCAGATGTCAGAGATCGTTTGGCTCTGCGTTACAGCAAACACAAATAAACCAGAGAGAGAGAGAGAGAGAGAGAGAGAGAGAGAGAGAGAGAGAGACAGAGAGAGAGAGAGAGAGAGACAGAGAGAGAGAGGCAGAGAGAGAGAGAGAGAGAGATATTAATACACAGAGGATATTAATACCTAATGAAATTGCAAAAAAAAAAACTAATCACCTTCACAAACTGCACACAAAGCACCATGACTGCACCATATCAATTCAAAAGTTGAAAGATCTCTCATAGTTTTATAAAACCGAAAATCAATCAAAACTCTAGATTTTATCAAAGTTAATAAACACACGTTCACATCATCGCTACACTTTTGTTCCACTCTGTTTTTCCTGCTGATATAAATAGCCATTTTTGCTTGCCCTAAAATGAAATTCAACAATTGACAAGTGAAACGTTTTTTCTGAAAGTAGCCTACTTAAAACCCAAAATGAAAGTCTCAATACAAAAAGTTTCATCAAACCTACAAAACAATTCTTTTAATCTCATAAACAAAGGTTCTAATCTAAAACAATGCATAAAAGCATGGAAAACAGTCTCCCTTTGAAGACAGAAAGGCCAAGCAGAATTAACTTCTGGATTCATCACCGAAACAAAAGAATTAATGGCACCATGGAGAATTCTCCATTGTATATCACCAAACCTTTTAGACAATGGTGGCTTATATAATGATCTCCATTCAGGTTTTACATCATTTCTTAGTTTAAAAACAGAACGACATGGTGTATCGGTTCTTTTTTCTAACATTTTCTTATTAAAAAGCAAAACACAGGCTCTATACAGTTTTTTTCCTTCACTTGACAAGAAATCTAAAATCAAAGATTCACCTGATTTCAGCAAAAAACCTATACCCTCTTCAAGATTGGGTTGAATAATCAAACACGGAAAGGGATCCTCAACATCAGGAGTACAAACCCCTGTAAAAAAGTCTCTTAACAAATGTTCTTCTTCAACTGTAAAACATGATTTAAGTTTGACAAAAAAACGAGTTAATAAACGAACAGATCTAATTCCTAAATGTTTGGATACAACATCCACATTCTCAAATTGAGGCCCAGTTAAAGTCAACAAATGTCCCAAAGTAAAAACCTTGGATTTCAGCAATATGGTGCTGAACCCCGGCAGACAGCAGTGAGAAGCAATGTCCAACCGGGCCCCAAGTATCAGTGGCTCCTGCCAAAGCCAGTGGAGAGAATATGAGTTCTCAGTCTTGTGAACACGAAAAAAACTCCAAACCTTGAAAAGGTTTCGATAGAAAGCAGGCAGTTCCGAGAAATCCAATTTGGTTGGATCCATTAAAAAGAGGGATTTGTCCAGTCCGACACCCCCAACAGTGTGCAAAATGGTGCCGCTCGCAGCACGCCAGCTGAAACCTGTAGAACCATCAAGTAATCTTTTTAAAAACTGTAACCGAAAGGCAGCCATTCTACTTTGTAAATGAATCAAACCTTGCCCACCTTCATCTTTGGGGAGGTATAATACACTCTGTGGGACCCAGTGTAGTTTGTCCCAAAAAAAGTTCACAAGAGCAGCTTGAACTTCCGCTAAAAACTGTGGTGAGGCGTCTACACATGCCAATCTATGCCAAAATGAAGATGCCACTAAGTTGTTGACAATGAGAGTTCGCCCCCTATAGGACATATTCAGTAATAACCATTTCCACTTATCCAATCGCCCCTTAACTTTTTCCATCAGCCCCTCCCAATTTTTTTGTAACACACTGTCATCCCCTAGATAAACTCCTAAATATTTTATACCCCCATTCCCCCAACACAACCCATCAGGAATGCAAGATTTACCATCAGTCCATTGTCCAAACAATAAAGCATCACTTTTTTTCCAATTGACCTTTGCAGAAGACAACAGTCTAAATTCTTCAATTAAATTAAGTAAAATCTGCACATCACTTTGTCTGCTGATCATCACCACAATATCATCGGCATAGGCTGACAAACTAATTTTATTATTACAAACTGGTAAAAACAAACCACTTAATTGATCTCTTATCTGTTGAAGCAATGGCTCAATAGCCAAGGAATACAACATTCCAGACAAGGAGCAACCTTGTCTGATACCCCTGAGAACCTGAAAAGGAGCACATAAGCCACCATTTATTTTCAGCATACTCTCAACGTCACAATAGAGTTAGGGCTGGTCCGAATACCATTTTTTGAGCTTCGAAGCTTCGATAGGAATTAACATCGAAAATTCGAAGCTTCGGAGGGAGGGGGCTGAACATATTCTTCTCTCTAATAAAGGCAGGACTCTCTATGTGTCTGTCTGTTTGCATTTAGATTATTTATCTTGCATTTTGAACCGTTCATCCAATCGACTTCACGAGTGCAGTGTCACATTTGGTGCAATATAGACACGCGAGACGTGACACGTTCAGAATTAATAAACTTTTAATACAGAACAGCGCGAGCGGGAAGCGCGCGCGCGCCTCACGCGCAGGGCTCCGAGAACGGACACTGCACTAGTGATACAAAACACAGCCTAATATTTTTCTGAGTAACAAATTACTCTCAAATCAGAAATCAGCAGCACAGTAATTACTGACACAGTAAAGGGTAGGCTAATATATTGTTTCTATTCTATTTCCACAATGTCAAAGCAACACAGCTTATAGCCTACAAGCTCAGGCATGCACTTCTGCCCATACAAACTCCGCTGTTCTGCGCTCTAAAATAAGAGTATTGTATTTCGCCCAAAAATGCTAAAAAAATAACCGTGTGAGAGCGTTTTAGGCTATATCATGTTATAGCCAGATATGACGACGCTTACAGCACGCGTCACCGCAGATCAGCATCTATTCATCAAGCCAACGTGCAAACTATCGCAAATCAAAGTGAAAGTGGGTCGCAGATGCTTTAACACACAATCAACTTCATTAAAAGTAACCGAAATGATCTTACCAGGGCTGATGCCGCTCTCTTATTGCGGTCTTTGATTTAGAAATTTTAGCTGACGATCAGTAAAATGCAGCTTATCTGTTGCTAGTGACGTGCACTCCATTACATCTGCCTATAGCGCGGGATTTGAAGTTCGGATTCATATCCGTTTTGCAAAAACACATTTATGTGTTCATTGTTCATATTGATAAATCAGAGAGAGCTATCCGATCTGAGAAAACGCATGACAGCCCCATTCAAGCGCGAATGGGAACCGTTTCTAGGGGGATGCCAGGTGTGAAAAAAAAATTAAAAAATTAAAACGAATATTCGAATGTCAAATTTGAAAATCGAATACCAACCCACCGAACGAATATTCGAATACTCGAATATTCTGGTACAGCCCTAAATAGAGTAGCCTAATCATGTCTATAAAGTTCTTGCTAAAACCAAAAGCTGTTAAAGCACTCCACAAATATGAGTGCTCTACTTGGTCAAACGCCTTCTCCTGATCCAAAGATATCAAGCCACAGTCCAAATTTAGCAATTTAGAGACGTAAAAAATATCCCGAATTAAAGAAATACCATGGTCATTGAACCAGGTTTTGGTTATTTTGGCAGTGTGGGCCGGTGCAAATCCTGCTGGAGAATGAAGTCAGCATCTCCATAAAGCTTGTCTGCTGAAGGAAGCATGAAGTGCTCTGGAAATGTCCTGGTAGACGGCTGCGTTGACTCTGGATTTAATAAAGCACAGTGGACCAAAGTCCTCTTTTCTGATGAGAGCAAAGTTTGCATCTCATTTGGAAACCAAGGTCCCAGAGTCTGGAGGAAGAATGGAGAGGCACACAATCCAAGATGCTTGAAGTCCAGTGTGAAGTTTCCAGTCTGTGTTGGTTTGGGGAGCCATGTCATCGGCTGGTGTTGGTCCACTGTGCTGTCCACTCAACGCAGCCGTCCACCAGGACATTTCCAGAGCATTTCATGCTTCCTTCAGCAGACAAGCTTTATGGAGATGCTGACTTCATTCTCCAGCAGGATTTGCACCGGCCCACACTGCCAAAATAACCAAAACCTGGTTCAGTGACCATGGTATCACTGTGTAATTACTGTGTGATTTCATGTAATATTCTCATTTTCTGGGAATTTGATTTCGTGGGTTTCATAAGCTGTAAACCATAATCATCAAAATTATAACAAATAAAGGCTTGAAATATCTCACTTTGCATATAACGAGTCTATATAATATATTAGTTTCACCTGTTAAGTTGAATTCTTGAAATAAATCAACTTTTTGATGATATTCTAATTTTATGACCAGCACCTGTAGATCTACCAGGGACACAGTACGTCTGGTCCGGATGGATAGCCTGACCCAACACTCCAGCCAATCTGTTACCCAATGCCTTAGAAAGTATTTTATAGTCACTGCAGAGAAGCGAGACTGGGCACCAGTTCTTAATATCTGTAAGGTCCCCTTTTTTTGGAAGAAGAGTGATCACCGCTCTTCGGCAACTCAACGGCAACCCGCCCTTCGACAGGCTGTCCTTCAGTACCTCCAGCAGATCTACACCCAACTCCAACCAAAAAGCCTTATAGAAGTCAACCGGGAGGCCATCCACTCCTGGTGCCCTCCCAGACTCCATGCTCTGCAGGGCCTTATAGAGCTCTTCCAGGGTCAGCACTCCTTCAAGATCATTATTACCCTCCTCTGACACCTTTGGTAGGCTGTGAAGGAAAAGGTTGTCCACACAACACTCTGACTTGAGCTCACTCCTATACAGATTTCAATAAAACTGTACTGCCCTTCCCCGAATACCGGCAGGATCCGACAATAACACTCCATCTTCGGAGCACAATCCATGAATAAACCGTTTCTGCCCGTTCTTTTTTTCCAGATTGAAAAAGTATTGGGATGGTGCATCCATCTGGTCAATGCTTTGAAAGCGTGAACGGACCAGAGCCCCCTGTACTGTACTTTATGCCCCAGTAGATCAGCTAACTGAGCTTCTAAATAATGAATCTCGCCAGTAGATTGAGGCAAATTTTGAGATTCAATTATCTCTCTTTTTCCAAAAACTCTAAAGAACGAGTCAACTCCTTAGTAACGTTGTGAGTATACTGTTGAGTAAATTGCCTTATTTTTATCTTACCAACATCCCACCACTGTTGCAATGAATAAAAAAAAGACTTCTTTGTTCTGTGAGCTTCCCAGAAATACTTAAATGATTCCTTAAAAAAATTATCATTTAACAAATTAGTATTAAAATGCCAGTATGCGCTTTTTGGCTTTATTGAGCTTAAAATAAGCTTACAGTGCGCCATAATGTGATCTGAAAAACTTACTGGTGTTATATAACATTTATTGAAAATACTAAGATTAAAACTGTAAAATCTGTCCAGCCTAGCTAATGACATAACATTATCACGTGTGTGAACCCAAGTGTACTGTCTCTCATTACCATTTAAAGATCTCCAAACATCACATAAATCATACTTTTTAATAATATGAATAAAACGTTTACGCGACGCCAAATGAGGCTCAGTGTGATTTCGATCTAGATTATGCTCAGTACAACTGAAATCACCACCTAGGAACAAAAAGTCTTCAGGGCAACAGTTTTGTAGAGTTGAACACAGTATGTCTAAAAAAAACATTCTTTCAACTGGTGCAGTTGGAACATATGCGCAAATAAAAATAAACACATAACTTTCGACAACAGCTCTAACTTTTAAAAGCCTACCTTTTACTATTTCATCAACATCATAAGAAATAGGACTAAAATTCTTTGTGAATAAAATGTCCACTCCGCCACTTATTGAAGTGTTATGGCTTCACACCGGGATGCCATCAAACTCCCTCGCCCAGTCAGCAGCATTTTTCAAGTCGCTATGAGTTTCTTGTAACAAAACAACATCAATATCTTTCTGTTTAATTACTTCATATATTGTAGCTCTTTTTCTAGAATCTCTTGCACCGTTAACATTCAAAGTAGCTACATGAACTTCACTCATAAAAAAGAAAAAAGAAAAGAAAAAACACCCAAATAGCCAAAAAACATCCGCCATTCTACTTTTAAAATGAACAGACATCATTGTTTAAAGCAGTATTGAGATTCCTCACAATTTTCTTAAGTCGATAGACTTAATTCTTTGTTTGTAAAGCAACTCTCTGCCATTAGGCTTCTTGCTTTTTCAGTGAACTATTATTAAAATATTCCTGCACACTTACAGCTCTTTTATTTTTTGTTGATCTAAGGAATAACTTAATATCATCAAGTCCATAATCCCGACCAATGAACTCCCCCTGAGAAAGTGCCATACTAGAGTCAGAAGACCCACCATCACTTTCTGTATCCTGATCCATATCGTCTTGCACTTCACTCGTTTTACTTATTTTGGCATCAAACATTTTTTTAATCATCTTCCTTTTATGAGGCATTTTTAAAAAATGCTCTTCCTCCACACAATGCACAAGCTTCTTGCAATATCACTGAACTATTCTCTAAAGCACTTTCATTTTGCTCATCTCCTTTATCCTCAGAAAACTGTGCCATGCTCTGTAAATCTTTGACACTAGCCTCTGAAAGTGTTTTGGTGCGTATCGTGCCCGAGTGTTCACACTGCAGTGAAGTCGACGCAACAACACTCTCACCGGGAACACTCGTAACCGCCACCGCCACAGCCGAGCTCGGCCCCGGCAATACCTCCTCGACTATGTCGGCAACACCAAACGCACCCCCCCCCCCCCCAGTACTCTCATTCACTAATTGCTTCCCTTTCTGAAACTTTGTCAGGACAATTGCGAATTAAATGTCCAGATTTACCACGAAAATTTAGCGTCATGTCTAGCTCGACATCATCCTGAATAATCATATACGCGAATCGCCTGAACGAAACAATGTGTTTCAACAGAGGTGATCCGCTATTGATTGGGATCTTTTTAATCGGAGATACCAATTTTCCATATCGGGATAAAGCTTGTGTCAAAATTTCATCGCTTACGAATGGTGGAACATTCGACAAAGTGACTCTCTTAGCTGGCAATGAAAGAGGAAGAACAGAGACAAAATCACCACCAATGACTATTCCGTGTTCGACTACTTCATTGACTTTATCTTATTAAGAAACACCACAATGGCACTATTCATTCTGGAGGCGGATAGCACACTCTCATCCCCCACAACCTCACCAATGGCCAGACAACATTCCTCCACACTCACCGCGGCGGCAACTTTAACCGCATTACGCCGCGTGAGTGAACTCAAAACCTGCACGCGTGGGGCCGACATGCTTCCCCGATAAAGTGGATAGCACACGGCCTATCAAAGAACCAAAAATACTAAATGGAAAAGACCAGAAAAACAGCAAGGAGAAAAAAATAGAAAACAGCTTCACTCAAAACAAGCCCTCCAGCCACGCTCACACACTCCGTCAACTCGCACTCAGACACACCGGAAGTGAGAGAGAGAGAGAGAGGCAGAGAGAGAGTCAGTCCTCAGCCTGAACAGATCCGGGAATCTCCGGCCTTATTCAGATCAGAAGGTTAAACTGCACCCCCTCCCTGCCAGATTTATATGGAGTAAAGACAGTCCTGCCCAATATGAAGCCCAGCTCCACAGCACTCGTGTTCAGAACATGATAGACTCATTCCTATCTACTTCATTTAGCGAAGAGAAGAAAACTATCAATTTAGCAACTCATCAATTAAATGAAATATTTTCTACAGTGGTCAGAAAAGCCCTGAGAAAAAGAAAAAAATATAGATGTAAGAAAGAAATTGCTAAAGATGATTGGTTTGATAAGGAATGCCAAAAATTAAGAAAAGATTTACGATCATTATCAAATATAAAACACAGAGACCCTGCAAACCAACAAACACGAGACAAATACCAGCAAACCCTCAAAACATACAAGTCACTTCTAATACAGAAAAAAGCTGATCACATGAAAGCAAAGCTTAATAAGATTGAGGAGGCAGTCGATCAGAACTATTTTTGGGAATTATGGAATCATTTAGATAAATCAAAAGAACCCAAACACATTCCCATCTATGACCCAAACATCTGGACAGAACATTTTGGAAAACTCTACTCACAAAACGAACCAACCCTCACCCAAAAACATCTGACCTCCCAACTATACACCCTGGAACGCACTGTAAAAGACCAGCTAACCCAGTTAGACCAGCCCATATTATTACACGAACTGACAGACAAGATCAAATCCCTAAAAAATAAAAAATCCTGTGGTGTGGATTTAATATCTAATGAGATGCTGAAACCAAGCGGCAACATTCTGATCTGAAAAATGAAGCCTACCCGGAAGTGCGAAAAACTGCAATACATCGAAAATCCGCTAGGGGAAGGTCCCAAAAGGGAGCAAATGTCCATAGCCCCCATGTTAAAATGTCCGTTTTCACAGCATAAATTCATGTCTTTACAGGTTGGTCCCATGGACTTTTATTGTATTTTTCGATAGCTTTCGAGTGCCTGACAACGGCGAGGGTAGTGAATTTTTTTCTAACTCGTTAGTTTAGATCGTATTTAGATATAAAATGTATGACAATAAGGGCGTGGTTAACTTTGATTGACAGCTTGATTGACAGCTGACAAGGCAGCGCCACAGAGAATTCATAAGAAGCGCCATTTTTTAATACAGTTGACATATAATACTACTGTTTCTGTATCATGAAATGTAGTTTTAAGAGTTTTTCAGGCGAGAATGTAGTTGTTTAAAGCTCAAATCTGTGGTTTATTTAAAGATTTATGAAAATTTTATCCAGTTGATCCAGCGATGACCGGGTGCTCGGCGCGATGTACCCCGCCTGGAACGGTCTTACATCGGCTTGACGTTCTGAGGTTTGCCGCCAATGCCGCGGACTCTGGCGTCTCTGTAGTGGTTAAACATGAGATATAATTCATCTTGTGTATATCTAATGGGCGATTTTTGGTCTCGTGAATCTATATTTTTTTCCCTGGGCAATCGTTTTGGCTGAGGGGAAGTTTCATAACTTTATAAGCTATTTAACTTTATGTATGGTTAAACTCGCGCTGACTTTGTATGTTTGATTGAATTGTTTGCTTTATTTGTATAGCTTCTTATACCTTTTACTTATACTTTTATAATGGCTAATATTGATAAAACTGAAATTTAACAAAAAGAGACTGGGTTGAGTTTTGTCATTTTAATACAACGAAGATGATATGTAATGTTGTTTACTGCAAAATCTGTTGTTTAGTACAAATGCACATATTGCCTGGACCATAAAATGTTTAATATTTTTATATTATATTTAAAATGAAAAGAGGCAGATTTGTGTTATTAGGGCCCGAGCACCGATGGTGTGAGGACCCTCTTGGAATTGCTCTGTTTATTATTATTATTATTATTCTTCTCCGCATTGAATTGCATTTTTGAGGGCCTAAACATGCGCGAAAACTCACGAAACTTTGCACACGCGTCAGAACTGGCGAAAATTTACATCTGATATAGGTTTCAGAATTGGACGGGGCAAAATGGCTCGATAGCGCCACCTATAAAAGTTCAACGGAGTGCGCCTCCTGCAACGTTCCACGTACGTGCACGAAATTCGGTACATACGTGTAATGACCTAATACCTACAAAAAAGTCTCTTGGAGCATAGCCCTAAACACAACAGGAAGTCAGCCATTTTGAACTTCCTCTCAGATTTTTGTGCAGTTTTTGCCATTTTCAGGCCTCGTACTTTAACGAACTCCTCCTACAGTTTTAATCTGATCATCTTCAAATTTGGTGAGTGTAATCTTAAGGCCTTTGCGACGTTAAATTGCGAAGATCTTGAGTTTTCGTCGAAGGGCGGGTCCTCGGCGGCCTTACAAATTTCGATGTTTCGCCATGAAACAGGAAGTTGCTGTAACTCAGGCATGGAATGTCCAATCTCCCCCAAACTTCACACGTTTGATAAGAGTTCTGTCCTGAACACATGGCCATGCTCATATTCAGTTATAGTCATAGCGCCACCTGCTGGCAACAGGAAGTGACATGTTTAACACTGTTATGGACTCCTAATAACATATAAAAAAGTGCCAGCAAGTGCGAAACATGCTAACAACATACTAGAAGCATGCTAAAACATGCTAGCAAACTCTTAGCTAAGTGCTAAAGCATGCTATTATTGCAATTAAATAGGAATTTGCTGTAACTCAGGCATGGAATGTCCAATCTGCCCCAAACTTCACACTTTTGATAAGCGTTCTGTCCTGAACACATCTACATGATAATATTCAGTTATAGTAATAGCGCCACCTACTGGCAACAGGAAGTGTCATGTTTAACACGTTGATGCCATTCTAGCAACATGTTAAAAATGCCATTGAGGTCTAAACATGCTAGAAACATGTTAAAACATGCTAGCAATACTTAGCTAAGTGCTAAAGCATGCTAATTCAATGAAACAGGATGTTGTTGTTACTCAAGAAGGCAATGTCCAATATGCGCCAAACTTCACACTTTTAATAAACGTTCTGTCCTGAACACATGACCATGCTCATATTCAGTTACAGTCATAGTGCCACCTGCTGGCAACAGGAAGTGACATGTTAAACACTGTTGTGGACATATAAAAACATATAAAAAAAGTGCCAGCAAGTGCTAAACATGCTAACAACATACTAGAAACATGCTAAAACATGCTAGCAAACACTTAGCTAAGTGCTAAAGCATGCTATTGCTGCAATTAAATAGGAATTTGCTGTAACACAGGCATGGAATGTCCAATCTGCCCCAAACTTCACACGTTTGATAAGAGTCATGGCCTGAACACATCTACATGAGAATATTCAGTTATAGTAATAGCGCCACCTGCTGTCAACAGGAAGTGACATGTTTAACACTGTTGTGGTCTCCTAATAACATATATAAAAGAGCCAGCAAGTGCTAAACAGGTTAGCAACATACTAGAAACATGCTAGCAAACACTTAGCTAAGTGATAAAGCATGCTATTACTGCAATTAAATAGGAATTTGCTGTAACTCAGGCATGGAACGTCCAATCTGCCCCAAACTTCACGTTTGATAAGAATCATGGCCTGAACGCATGCCTATGCTCAAATTCAGTTATAGTAATAGCGCCACCTACTGGCAACAGGAAGTGACATGTTTAACACGTTGATGCCGTTCTAGCAACATGTTAAAAATGCCATTGAGTTCTAAACATGCTAGAAACATATTAAAACATGCTAGCAATACTTAGCTAAGTGCTAAAGCATGCTAATTCAATGAAACAGGACTTTGTTGTTACTCAAGAAGGCAATGTACAATCTACCCCAAACGTCACACGTTTGATAAGAGTTATCTCTTGAACACATGTCCATGCTCATATTTAGTTATAGTCATAGCGCCACCTGCTGGCAACAGGAAGTGACGTTTAACACTGTTCTTGACTCCTAATAACATATAAAAAAATGCCAGTAGGTGCTAAACATCCTACCAACATACTAGAGACATGCTAAAACATAATAGCAAACACTTAGCTAAGTGCTAAAGAATGATATTACTGCAATTAAATATGAATTTGCTGTAACTCAGGCATGGAATGTCCAATCTGCCCCAAACTTCACACTTTTGATAAGCGTTCTGTCCTGAACACATGACCATGCTTATATTCAGTTACAGTCATAGCGCCACCTGCTGGCAACAGGAAGTGACATGTTTAACACTGTTGTGGACTCCTAATAACATATAAAAAAGTGCCAGCAAGTGTTAAACATGCTAACAACATACTAGAAACATGCTAAAACATGCTAGCAAACTCTTAGCCAAGTGCTAAAGCATGCTATTATTGCAATTAAATAGGAATTTGCTGTAACTCAGGCATGGAATGTCCAATCTGCCCCAAACTTCACACTTTTGATAAGAGTCATGGCCTGAACACATCTACATGAGAATGTTCAGTTATAGTAATAGCGCCACCAACTGGCAACAGGAAGTGACATGTTTAACACGTTGATGCCGTTCTAGCAACATGTTAAAACATGCTAACAATGCTTAGCTAAGTTCTAAAGAATGCTAATTCAATGAAACATGACTTTGTTGTTACTCAAGAAGGCAATGTCCAATTTGCACCAAACTTCACATGTTTGATAAGAGTTCTGTCCTGAACACACATCCATGCTCATATTCAGTTATAGTCATAACGCCACCTACTGGCAACAGAAACTGACATGGTTAACACAGTAATGCAGTACTAACCACATAATTATTGTGTACTAAGCATGCTAGAAACAGACTGAACATGCTAGCAACACTTAGCTGAGTCATGAAGCATGCTATTATCACCATTATACAAAACATTTTGTAACTGACTTTGACATACTCTTACTATATATACCTCCTTAAATGTACATTTCCCAACCATGCTCTGCCTTCCTAAAGCCACCGAGTGTTGATGGCACGGGTGCGAGGGCCCTTTCATCGCTGCTTGCAGCTTTAATATTTTGTTTTGTTTTTCATAAATAGGCAAACGTTATGTGCAGTTGAATATAATCAATATGCGTTGCCTGAACCACATTTGTGTGGCTATAATGTTTAAGATTTCTTTAAATGAAAACGAAAAGAGTTAGTATGGTGTTTTATAACATATTTCGTTGCCATAGACCGTAAAAAAATAGTTCGTTGCCTGAAATATACCCGGAGTAGCACAGCGAGCTGAGTGACGCGCGCTGCGTTAGAAGGTGGGCGGGGTTAGGATTTCCCAAGATTTTTCAAGATGGCGCCGCCCATACCCCCCATAAACGGCTTCAAACCCGTTCTTCAGAAAGTCTATGGGTGACGTCACAGACGCTTTGTCCATATTTTTTACAGTCTATGGCTGAAACACAGCAGCCCCAAATTGAAAGAGGCAATTCTAAAATTATTCAATCTTTTATTAAAATCAGGACACTTTCCTGAGATCTGGAAAGAAAACTTGATTACACCAATTCATAAACAAGGAGAGAAGTACGACCCAAATAATTATAGGGGCATCACAGTGAGCAGCAACCTGGGCAAACTCTTCTGCTCCATCATCAACGACAGACTAGTCCAGTTCATTCAAGAACACAAGATCCTCAACAGCTCTCAGATTGGCTTTATGCCTAAACAGAGAACATCAGATCACATCTACACACTCCACACACTCATACAAAAACACGTCCAACAAACAAAACAAGGGAAAATATTCGGCTGCTTCATTGACTTTAAAAAAGCCTTCGATTCGGTTTGGCATAATGGACTTTTCCTAAAACTAATTCAAAGTGGAATAGGGGGAAGGACATATGACATCATAAAGGACATTTACAATGGGAACAAATGCGGCGTCAAGATTAACGACAAACGCACTGATTATTTCAGTCAAACTAAAGGAGTTCGTCAAGGCTGCAGCCTCAGCCCGACCCTATTTAATCTCTATATTAATGAATTGGCATCAACACTTGAGAAGTCCTCTTGTCCTGGTCTGACCCTCGAGGACAGAGAGATCAAAAGCCTCCTGTACGCTGACGATCTCCTGCTGCTGTCTCCTCATGAAGAGGGTCTGCACCAAAGCCTCTCGCTTCTGGAGGAGTTCAGCAGCGACTGGGCCTTACCCATAAACATGGACAAGTCCAAAATCATGATCTTCCAGAAGAAACCTCGCCTTACTGACAACAAATACATATTTACACTTGGGGGAACCATTCTTAATCATGTCACCTGTTATAATTATTTGGGTCTGACAATCTCAGCTTCTGGAAAGTTTGACACGGCAATGAAAGATCTGACTGATAAAGCACGTAGGGCTTATTATAGAATAAGTAAACCCCTGTTCAAATTTAACCCACCCGTTAAACTGTGGCTGAAAATCTTTAACAGCATCATCAAACCCATCCTCCTATACGGCTGTGAAATCTGGGGCCCCAAATTTAAACTAAATTACGATTCCTGGGACAAAACCCCTGTTGAAACTTTCCACCTTGAGTTCTGCAAGAACATCCTAGGAACTCACAGAAACGCTCCGAGTCTGGGTTGCCGGGCAGAATTAGGCAGATTCCCTCTCCTATCTGAGATCCAGAAGAGAGCCGCAAAGTTCTGGTTCCATCTATCAGACGCGCAGTCAGAGAGTTACCATCACTGCGCTCTCAGACACAGGGCAGGACACCCCGAGAGCGACCCCATGACACATTTAGTGGAAAAACACCAACTTAATCCAACAATTCAGTTCAGACACGCAAAAGTAAAAGAAATAGGGAACATAACCAAAGAAGAATACATACAAGATTGGCAGATAAAGGTCACACAAGTAAATAAATTAAAATACTTCCACAAAATAAAGTCTGATTATAAATTGGCCCCATACCTGACCGATATCAGTAATTATGGTCAGAGAAAGCTCCTGACGAGGTATCGCATTAGTGACCACAGTCTGTGTGTGGAGACGGGCCGGCACAAGCCGAGCTGGAGAGCCAGAGAGCTCAGACTGTGTTCACACTGCACTGATGGAGTCGTAGAGGACGAGCTACACTTCCTCACCCAGTGCAGCAAGTATAAACTCATCAGAGACTCTTATTTCACACGAATAGCTCAGATTTTACCCCAGTTCCAACAAGCGAGCCTCATAGACAAACTGTCTTATATTCTGGGAGAGAAAGAAGAGTGTGTTCTCCTGGCAGCGCAGTATGTGTCTTCCTGCCATCATATGAGGGACAAGGGCTGAACCCTCTTCCCTTAAACTGCTCTCTGGACTTTTTTTTTTTTTTTTTTTTTTTCATTGTGATATATTTATGCATAATATTGAAATGTATTTTTTTTTTTATTATTATTATTATTGTTCACTTTTGTGTATCAACATGTACGTATATGTTTGTATATGTCTATTGCTTTGGCAATATTGTGCTATTTTACACAGTCATGCCAATAAAGCTCATTTGAATTGAATTGAATTGAATTGAATTGAGAGAGAGAGAGAGAGAGAGGCAGAGAGAGAGAGAGAGGAGAGAGGCAGAGAGAGAGAGAGAGAGAGAGAGGGAGAGAAGAGAGAGAGGAGAGGGAGAGAGGCAGAGAGAGAGAGAGAGGAGAGAGGCAGAGAGAGAGAGAGAGAGAGAGAGAGAGGGAGAGAAGAGAGAGAGAGGAGAGAGGCAGAGAGAGAGAGAGAGAGAGAGAGAGAGAGAGAGGGAGAGAAGAGAGAGAGAGGAGAGAGGCAGAGAGAGAGAGAGAGAGAGGGAGAGAAGAGAGAGAGAGGCAGAGAGAGAGAGAGAGAGAGAGAGAGAGACTTTGACTTTTAAGCTTCTTTTATTTACAGACACTTATAAAAAACAATATATTATATTACACAAAAAGCATTAAAAAAAATCCTACCTACATAATAAATAGGTTATTAGCTCACATTAAAATTATTTTCAATTCATAACATTATATCATAACCTCTCTCTTCACTTGGTTGACATAAAATACCTTTAGTACCCCACAAAGAAAAAAAAAAGAGTCAGTATCATTTACAAATTCATAAAACTTGTACTCCAAAATTAACCTACTTTTTACCAAAGCTTTAAACATATGTAAAGGATCAATTCCTCCATTAAGAAGTGTTTTATTCTTCCTTGTCAGCCAAATTGCCATCTTAGCCTTACCAAACAAGAAATTGAGCAAAACTGTTTGTGTCCTGTTTGAGGCACTATATTTTGGTCCAAAAACAAAAAGACCATTTGTAAAGTGAAAACCAAATCTATGACTCAATTCTCCTAATACACCAAACATGCCTTTTAGCCTTGAACAACCAGTAAAAATATGAAAAACAGTTTCTGAAATTCCTCAGAAACAACACTCTTCCTCCTGCAAAGGATTCAGACGTGCCTTATGTTGATTTGTTGCTATTATCCAATGTGAAATACGCCACTGCAAATCTCCATTGCGTTTTTCAATTGGTTTCTTATATAAGGACCTCCAACTACCTTTTGGGGAAGTACCAGACTCAACAAATTCAGTCCACTTAGTCTGGAAGTTCTTTTAACACTCTTAAATTGAGATATTTCACACAAACACAATAAAGAGCTTTCTTAGAAAGTCCAAGTTCAGGCGTCCTAAAAGAGAGCAGACTTCCTTCAAACTCCTGCCAGTCTCCTACATCCACAGACACACTGATTTTGGGGAATACATTCTCTGATCTTTCAACTTTTAGTGGCAGAACAGGAAAAGAGACTTGAGTTTTTGCACAGTTCGAACCGAACGGATACCAGTCTCTATGGCCAGTTTTTCTGCACTGGTCATTTGACCTAAGATGGCAGATCTTATGAACTCCTGCTCTCACCAAGCTTGTGCGTACAGTCTGTGAATCCAATATCGCACTGGGTAGGTGAGAATTAAAAATAAGGGTTCTTCAAGATCCCAAAGACTCTGTATTTCAGAAATCTCCCTTTTAACAATAAAAATCTGCCATGCATTGAGTACTGAGGCATAAAAAGATGGGAGCCCACTAAGATCCATCTCCTTTAAATTCATTAAAAAGAGATGTCTGTCCAAATTCAGCCGTCCCACTCGATTCAATAAGGCACAAGCCACTCTTATCCAGTTCTGAGACTGATGATAAAGTATATCTGAGCAGTTTGCAGTCTAAAAGCAGCCACTTTAGACTTAATATCTATAAGACCTCCTTCATGTACCTGCAGATACAAAACTGACTCTCGTAGCCAATGTTGTCCAGACCAGAAAAAATTTACAAACAATTTTTTGACTCCTCCAATAAAATCTTCTGGTGGATTCAATACAATTAATCGATGCCATGGGATAGAGGCGGCAAGATTATTTATCACCAGCACTCTTCCCCTATAGGACAGTTGAGGCAAAATACAGTTCCTTTTTGACAATCTGGCACAAACTTTGTCATTCACACCTTCCCAGTTGTTGGTAGTTTTCAGAACCCACAAAAATTCCTAAAAACGTAAAAACAATCTTTTCCCACTTAACATTTTCAGCGATAACTGGTAAAGGCATTGTTGTTTTATCATTACACCAAAATGCTTCTGTTTTACCCCAGTTGAGTTTTGCGGATGATGCTCTCTCAATCTTTTTGTTCTTTCACAATTACAGTAATGTAATCCGCATACGCCGTCAGTTTAACAGAATGAAGATCATCTCCAATCCTTAAACCAGACCGATCTTTTCTTAGTAGACATAAAAGTGGTTCCACTGCTAAAGCATAAAGCTGACCTGACAGTGGACACCCCTGCCTAATACCCTTCGACTTAAACCACCACCAATCTTTAAAATAGAAGATACATTCATATACAAAAGTTTGATCCAAGATATAAAAACATTTCCAAACCCAAACGCATGCAATGTTTCAAACAGAAAACCATGGTCAACTCTATCAAAGGCTTTTTCCTGATCCAGGAACAAAAAACCTACATCCACTTCATAAAGTTTAGAGTAGTCTAAAATATCTCTGATCAGAAAAATGTTATCATTGTCCTTTCTGGAATACAATAGGACTGGTCTTGATGTATTATATCCCCCAAAACAGATTTCATTCTATTGGCCAATAACTTAGCTATTAGCTTATTGTCAGATGTTAGAATTGATACAGGCCTCCAATTTTTTAGGAAACTCAAGTCTCCTTTCTTGGGTATCAGTGCCAACACTGCCCGTTGACAACTTTTGGGAAGTAGTTTGTCTTTAAAACATTCTTGAACCACCTCATACAAGTCTCTTCCGATGATCTTCCAAAAAGCCTTCTAAAAGTCCACTGGCAGTCCATCAGTTCCAGGTGCACGGCCAGCATTCATCTGTATACTGCATCCGTTAACTCCTTAAACGAAACAGCACTGTCCAGAGTCCGACTCTGCTCTTTAGTGATGGTGGGAAGCTGTTGTAATAATTGTGAAATGCATCCAGTATCAGTGTCCTCCTTTTTATAAAGTTCCGAATAGAAATCCACTGCAATCTTTCGCATTTCTCTTGAATCAAAAGTCTTTAGTCCATCTGGTGTTGTTAAACAGTGCATTTCATTTTGTTTCTTTAAGACCTTTTCTACGCAGTGGGAGCATCCATGTCATGTATAGACGTAAACCGTGACCTTATTAGGGCACCTTTAGCCCGAACTTGCAATAAAGTTTCAAGATCTTGCTTCTTTTCAGATAACTTTCCATCTAATGATGAATCTGACTGTTGAATCATTCCAGATGTAATCTGAAAGATCTCTTGCTCTATTTCAGATATTTGTTGTTTAATTTTTCTAGTAGACAAGAAAGTAAATTCCTGACAAAAAACTTTTATTTGTGTCTTTCCTATTTCCCACCACTGTAGCAAACTTTCAAAATCATCCTTCTGGGAAACCCACTCACTCCAAAACAATTCAAATTTTTCACAAAGATCTTTTTCTTTTAACAACGCTACATTAAACTTCCAGTAAGGACTTTTACATTTTTGATTTGTCAAGGCAATATTCACTGTAATAAAATGATGATCTGATACACAACATGGAAAAATGTTACACTCCATTAATCTATTATTTTCTGCCGGTCAAGTCTAGCTGCACTAATCCTCCCTTGTGAAACTCTTGTCCATGTATATTGTTTTACAGCATTATTCTTTTCTCTCCACACATCTATAAAATCATGTTGAACAATAATACTTTTTTAAGAAAGAAGCTGATACAGAATCTGGCTCCTCATTATTTCTGTCTAAAAGAAAGTTAAGAGTACAGTTCCAATCACCACCGACAACTATAAATTCATCCAGGGTAAAACTTTTTAAAATATCTCCCAACTTTCTGAATAACAAAGTTCTTTCTGTGCCTCTATTTGGAGCATAAATATTTATGAAAACAAATACTTGATTATGAATTTTAGCTTTCACAATCAAAAGACGTCCTTTCTCCAATTCTATTTTTGATAAAATATTAACATCAAGATTAGCTGAAAATAGGATAGCTACTCCAGCACTGACTGAGAGAGAGAGAGGAGAGAGAGAGAGAGAGAGAGAGAGAGAGAGATAGGAGAGAGAGAGAGAGAGAGAGAGAGAGAGAGAGAGAGAGAGAGGAGAGAGAGAGAGAGAGAGAGAGAGAGAGAGGAGAGAGAGAGAGAGAGAGAGTAAAACACGCTATGATTTCTTGTTCATGTTTCATCTCACTTCAGTCTCGAGAAGTAAACGTATCATCAACTCCTCATGGTTAAACTCCCGGCTCATGAGTCATTCTGTGGGTTTTCCTCGGTCCGGGAACGTCAAGGGAAAACGTGCTGTTTAAAGCAGTGGAGGAGGGGAGGATAGAAGTGTGTGATAAAGTGTGTGTGAATAATCCTGCCGGAGAAACACTGACCCGAGAGAGTTGAACAGACATACGCAAGAATATGTTTCTTTTAAAAGCAGTTTTCAGTCGGGGGACATTATACAAATCTCGCAGGATGAGGAGGATGAAAAGGATGAAGAGGCTGCAAGCATAGCTCGGATTACGGGGGTATTGGGGGGTCCGACCGCCCTAGATGAGACTTGGACCCAAAAGGGATGAAAATTCAAGCTTTATCATTTTGTGCAATTTCATTCTATGGGCCCTATTTTAACGATCTGAAACGCAAGTATCAAGTGCGAAACGCAAGTAACTTTGTGGGCGGGTCTTGGCGCTATTGCTATTATACCGGCGGGATAAATGACTCTTGCGCCCGGCGCAAATCTAAAATGTGTTGGTCTGAAGTCGCTTCATTACTCATAGGTGTGGTTTGGGCGTAACATGAAATAAACCAATCAGAGCGTCATCTCACATTCCCTTTAAGAGCAGGCGCGCTTGTTCCATGGCGGATCGCTATTATAACGGCGGATTTGCCAGGAGCGGTTCACAGCCGAGGAGACCGGCGTTCTCGTCAGGGCCGTAAAACACAGAGAAGTGACATTGGGGATGGAGAAACACACCCAGATTAGCTTCGGTTAAACAGGCGCATGATAATTTGGGTAAATGTGTAAGCTAGATGTATGCTTTTATAATAAACTATCTATCTATCTATCTATCTATCTATCGTAATAATGTAGGCTATGATTTGCAAAAATGAAAACTGCTGTTTCTGTGTAGATGAGAGAATCAAAGTGTATGCGCGTTGTGCACACGCTACATTGATTACGGCCAAGCATGCACCCTTAAAATAGCATATGAATAACATGCGCAACGCGCCACTGACTTTAAACTAGTTTTTTTTCGGTCTGCGGCGTAATTGTTTTCTAAACCTGCAAAATAGCACCAGGGAACGTTTGCGCCGGAACACGCCTCCTCTTTGCGCTGAACCGCCCCCGGGAGCGCAAGTGTATTTCTTAGTTAGCCGACGTGCGTCTGTGGAGGGAAGAGTCCGCTGTGCGTCGGGTGCAAAATAGGAATGATACATGCGTCGCTGTACAAAGTCAATTGCACAATATTCAGGGAATTTCACATATAGATCAGTGGTTCTCATGTGTGTAAGCCTATATAAAATAGAGACGTCCACTTGTGAATGGAGACACGACGGCTGGAGTGCGTTTACATTACACTGATCTTTTCAGTGTGAATGTGGACAACATCCGGATACAGGTCGCATGTTAATGCCTAGTGTAAACCCAGCCATAGTGTCGGCCCAGATCTGGTACACATGGATCCACACGGCCCGGATGTGGGCCGACACTACAGTATGTTGCTGTCTGGGAAGCATTATGAAACCATGTGTATTGTAAAAAGTGCTATCAGATACATTTAGTCGGGGAGCCAAAGTCTCAAAAGCTCAATAAAATGGGTTGAACCTGACATGGTCTGTTATACTTTTTATTTGTGTTTTTTCTGTTAACTTTGACCCTAAGAACCAATAATTGGAGGGTCTGCTCTGCCGGAAATATCGCGAAAAAAAATTGTGGCCATTTTAGTGTATGCACCCTTTATTTTTTATCAGAAAAATGTGAAAAATTATTTTTTTCCTCAAATCCTCAGTGGGTTTGGTAGGCTGTCAATAAATGCATTCCAGATACAAAGAACACATTTGCTGACAACATCCACTGAAAAAATAACTCTTAAAACACATTTCTACATGATTTTGCATCAATTTAATGCAAAAAATTAGGCGTTTTCTCACTTTTTTCCAATATTTTCATCTTTACTTCATTGGCAATCAACTATTCCCCAAGTTATGACATCAGTCAATATGTCATTCTTTTCACCAAACAGTATACTCATTCCACAGAAAAAATCATAAAAATCCAACCAAAATCAATGGATCTGTGAGGATTTCACTAATAGTTGATCAGCAGGCTCAGAACCTCAATAGAATTGTAGGCTACTCTCAAAATTCCGAAAGACATGTAGTCCATGAGCCAGGGGGGTTGATCGGTATCATCGGGGGAAAAAATGCTATCATTGTTATTTGGCAAGGTATACACCCCTAGTATTAGAAAAATCATGATAGCAGTGCAGGGGTGGTAGTGAAATCACTTTTTTCAGCTCATGAAGTTACTAACCCCCTAAGATAAATTCCGTTTTTGAAATCTGGTGTATATCTGGTTTAGGCTCATGCTAGGGATATTGTCAATATTCTATAATATGGTGCTTGGTATCGCTGGAAAGGGGACCTTTTAGGCTTTCATTTAAGCCCAGTACTGAATCTGTCTGCCAAACACAGAGGTCACATGACTTCTTTAAACCAGAAATAACACACATTTTTTCACAATTTCCGCCTAACACTGTATGCTTTATTTTATCCCTGTGGTATGAAAGAACACCACGGACACAAAACTCAACAACTTCAATACTCAAGGCACTCTGATGACTCAGAAAATGTATAATATACCCATACTATTTATTTGTGAGAGCCTTAAATTAGACTTGTGCAGCCAGCAAAAAAATTCTATGCAGTATTTTCGGGTAAAATAGAGACTAGGCTTTCAGAAAAAAAATAAAATAAAAAAAAATTCATCAATTTATTAATCATAAAATTAAATAAAACATGATATTGCATGGGTTTACCACTAGATGCCTGTATAGCTCTAAATGGAGATGTTTGTGAATTCTAGTTGTTTTTGGACCAAATTACTTACTTTTAAGATGTGGATTGAATGTATTTTTTTAGAAATTCTCAAATAATACTTTTTGCCAAGGTTTATAACATTTTATTAATTATTATTTTAATAATTGTAATAATTATTATATTAATTATATATACATAT
Organism: Squalius cephalus; assembly: GCF_949319135.1. Taxonomy (NCBI): domain Eukaryota; kingdom Metazoa; phylum Chordata; class Actinopteri; order Cypriniformes; family Leuciscidae; genus Squalius; species Squalius cephalus. Next base: position 44,130,569 of record NC_137131.1, read on the forward strand.
ATTAATTATAATTATTAATTATGTTATGTTTTTCACTCTTGATGTTTTAGAGCTTCACCCCTTCATTGCTGAGCATTTTTTTTCTGCATCGTGGCTGATTTGTAGAGAATTTTTGTGTTTTTGTCAATTTCCCATTCATTTCCTATGGGGGTAATTTTGACCGAAGACCAAAATCATAACTAATTTTTTTACGACCACTTAGCATGCTCGGATCATGAACTCAATTTTTTTGTGTGTTCACATACCTAATGCCAGAAAAGTCACCAAGTTTCGTAACATTCTGATGAAGCTGTGATTTTTAAAAATTCAAAACAGATTTTTGTAATCTGAATTTATTGGTGTGTATGTGTATAAACGTGTGTTTGTATGTGTGTGTGTGTGGGTGGGTGTGAATTTTTTGCACTCTTGATGTTGTAGAGTGTCACCCCTTTACTGCGGTGTACTTTTTTTTAGAATCGTGTCCGATTTGTAGATTGTACAGACAAAAATTCAGAGAATTTTTGTGTTTTTGTAAATTTCCCATTCATTTCCTATGGGTCGGTCATTTTTGACCGAAGACCACGAGTGTGACTCTTTTTGTTTACGACCACTTAGCATGCTCGGATCATGACCTCAATTTTTTTTTGTATTCACATACCTAATGCCAGAAAAGTCACCAAGTTTCATAACCTTCCGATGAAGCTGTGATTTTTAAAATTTCAAAACAGAAAATGACCGAGGACCATCAGAGGGTTAAGTATAGTGTCTATTCTAAGCCTTCACTTTGAAATTACATGCGACTGTGTACATTACACACTGCTGCATTGTTGCATTTTCCCAGTTGCCAAATATCGTAATGTAGTGATTACTTTAATTTCTGGCGCTATTGCATTTCTGCGCTGTCGGAGATGTTAGCGCGTCTCTAAGATCAGTCACAAACATGATCCCTGCACGATCTAATCTATAGCGTCTTATTAACTCACTGTCACCCATTGTCTGCAACAGATTTCTTCTCCTTCTTCTTTCTGCCATGTTCTCCTCTGCTGAAGAAACTCTTAAGCCTCTTAAAAGTCCTCGTCCGTGCTCCTAACAATTTTGACCTTAAGAGGTTAAGATGCCTAAGGGTTAAGATGACCTAAGGGTTAAGATGCTTTCTGAATTACTTTTTTCTTTACTGGGATGTTTTCTTTAATTTTAAGAGTAAACGGCCACATTTCTAAGAATTTTCTTAGAATTTTGTCACTAGGAGCTACTCTTTGCATTAAGATTCTTTATGAATACGGGCCCAGGTATATTTGGCCTGTACTTGAACTCAGTCTTTTGATCCAGATATACTTAAAAGCAGGGTTCACCAATCTCGGTCCTGGAGGGCCGCTGTCCTGCAGAGTTTAGCTCCAACCGGCTCCAACACACCTGTTTGAAAGTTTCTAGTATGCCTAGTGAGACCTTGATTAGCTGGTTCAGGTGTGTTTAATTGGGGTTGGAGCTAAACTCTGCAGAACAGCAGCCCTCCAGGACCAAGATTGGTGAACCCTGCTTAAAAGAATAATTAAGAATTCAAAGTATACTTGTCTTGTAGTTGTGTTAACTCTTTTGATTGAGTAGTCAATTAAATATACTTTTTTACATAGTTTTTTCATATACATATACTAGTAGTTTACTGAGAGTACACATCAGTGTGTACTTTCATAAACTAAAAAATGTACTACTTGTATTAAAACAGTAAACTGCTAGTTTACTTATAAGTTCACTTGTAGTACAGATGCATTACAAATTAGAAACCTAGTTGTGTACTTAGTTTACTACTCTTACAAATACTAAAAATACTAAAAGTGAGCCAATTTAGTCCCAAGCAGTATTGAAATAGTACACAATTTTACTACAAGTACACATTGATATTAGTATACTTACTACATAAAGTATACTTAAAAATATACTTGAAAATTACTTAAGTATACTTCATAAAATGAACATGAAGACATGCACTTTTATGATGAAGAGATGCACTTTTATAATGGACAGATGCACTTTTATAATGGATAGATGCACTTTTATAATGGAGAGATGGACTTTTAGAATGGATAGATGGACTTTTATGATGATAGATGCACTTTTATGATGGATATATGTACTTTTATAACGGATAAATGCACTTTTATGATTATGAGATGGACTTTTAGAATGGAGAGATGGACTTTTATAATGGATAGATGCATTTTTATAATGGATAGATGGACTTTTATAATGGATAGATGCACTTTTATGATGGATAGATGCACTTTTATAATGGATAGATGCACTTTTATGATGGATAGATGCACTTTTATAATGGATAGATGCACTTTTATAATGGATAGATGCACTTTTATAATGGATAGATGCACTTTTATGATGGATAGATGCACTTTTATGATGGATAGATGCACTTTTATAATGGAGAGATGGACTTTTAGAATGGATAGATGGACTTTTATGATGGATAGATGCACTTTTATGATGGACAGATGCACTTTTAAAATGGAGAGATGGACTTTTATAATGGAGAGATGCACTATTATGATGGACAGATGCACTTTTAAAATGGAGAGAGGGACTTTTATAATGGATAGATGCACTTTTATGATGGAGAGATGCACTATTATGATGGACAGATGCACTTTTATGATGGACAGATGGACTTTTATAATGGACAGATGCACTTTTATGATGGATATATGCCCTTTTATAACGGATAAATGCACTTTTATGATGGATAGATGCACTTTTATAACGGAGAGATGGACTTTTAGAATGGATAGATGGACTTTTATGATGGAGAGATGGACTTTTATGATGGAGAGATGGACTTTTATAATGGACAGATGCTCTTTTATAATGGACAGATGCACTTTTATAATGGACAGATGCACTTTTATGATGGATAGATGCACTTTTATAACGGATAAATGCACTTTTATGATGGATAGATGCACTTTTATAATGGAGAGATGGACTTTTAAAATGGATAGATGGACTTTTATAATGGACAGATGCCCTTTTATAATGGATAGATGCACTTTTATGATGGATAGATGCACTTTTATAATGGATAGATGGACTTTTATAATGGATAGATGCACTTTTATAATGGATAGATGCACTTTTATAATGGATAGATGGACAGATGCACTTTTATAATGGATAGACAATAATAGATTTTTACAGCGATTGATTCCAACAATCTTTTCACAAAACTGACAAAACCTTGTCAAAATCCATCAACATTCAGTGCATGAGCTACTTTCTGACATTCTAACTGAAAGTGGGTAAATATCAAAATACATGATAGAAACATTTTGTTACACCAATTACAAGTGTTTGTATTACAACATTTGGCCCTGGACAAGGGTATTCTATTTGTCCATTCTATTGGCTCTATTCTAATTTGAAGACTTGTGCTGGCTGCACAAATAAATAGTATGGGTATATTATACATTTTCTGAGTCATCAGAGTGCCTTGAGTATTGAAGTTGTTGAGTTTTGTGTCCGTGGTGTTCTTTCATACCACAGGGATAAAATAAAGCATACAGTGTTAGGCGGAAATTGTGAAAAAATGTGTGTTATTTCTGGTTTAAAGAAGTCATGTGACCTCTGTGTTTGGCAGACAGATTCAGTACTGGGCTTAAATGAAAGCCTAAAAGGTCCCCTTTCCAGCGATACCAAGCACCATATTATAGAATATTGACAATATCCCTAGCATGAGCCTAAACCAGATATACACCAGATTTCAAAAACGGAATTTATCTTAGGGGGTTAGTAACTTCATGAGCTGAAAAAAGTGATTTCACTACCACCCCTGCACTGCTATCATGATTTTTCTAATACTAGGGGTGTATACCTTGCCAAATAACAATGATAGCATTTTTCCCCCCGATGATACCGATCAACCCCCCTGGCTCATGGACTACATGTCTTTCGGAATTTTGAGAGTAGCCTACAATTCTATTGAGGTTCTGAGCCTGCTGATCAACTATTAGTGAAATCATCACAGATCCATTGATTTTGGTTGGATTTTTATGATTTTTTCTGTGGAATGAGTATACTGTTTGGTGAAAAGAATGACATATTGACTGATGTCATAACTTGGGGAATAGTTGATTGCCAATGAAGTAAAGATGAAAATATTGGAAAAAAGTGAGAAAACGCCTAATTTTTTGCATTAAATTGATGCAAAATCATGTAGAAATGTGTTTTAAGAGTTATTTTTTCAGTGGATGTTGTCAGCAAATGTGTTCTTTGTATCTGGAATGCATTTATTGACAGCCTACCAAACCCACTGAGGATTTGAGGAAAAAAATAATTTTTCACATTTTTCTGATAAAAAATAAAGGGTGCATACACTAAAATGGCCACAATTTTTTTTCGCGATATTTCCGGCAGAGCAGACCCTCCAATTATTGGTTCTTAGGGTCAAAGTTAACAGAAAAAACACAAATAAAAAGTATAACAGACCATGTCAGGTTCAACCCATTTTTGAGACTTTGGCTCCCTGACTAATTAGACTTGAGGATATTGTGGGTGGTTGCTAGGGCGTTGACAGGGTGTTGGTACAAGGTTAGTGGAGGGATCTTCACCTCTTTATGCTCCAGCAGGGGAAAACGGTGATGACAGGAATATACTATATTTTAGTTTGATAATGTTTTTTATTTAATATTTTGTATTTTTAGGGGATTTTATGGTAGTAAAGTATATTTATGCAGTATTTATAATCCATGTATTCACTTTTTGAGCATAGTTTCCAACTTAAACTGTCGTAAATCTTGAAAGCTTTAGAGCAACAGACTGAAGTTTGATTTCTTTTTAAAGACGACACTTGGCAGATTATTGCTGAAGTGAAAAAGTGGCAGAATTTTACATTTATTGTTATGAAAAATGTGCAAAAATACTATTTTCAATTTTTATATGAAATCTATATTTTCAAAAACAAGTTTTAATCTAAAACTGCAAGAAAATCAAAGCCATAAATCTAAACAAGTTGTGTTCCAAATATGAGGTTGATATCTCAAAAAATTATCTTTCAGTGAGAGTGTGTTCGGCTGCAGTACCGAACGCTTCCACTAGAGGAACATTTTTGGACAATACAAGTGGGACTATTCTTTACAGGATCATTTAACCAGTTCGAATCATGTCCATGATTTTTTGTTTGTGTTCACACAGCAAGTGCCAAAACCTTTCCCAAGTTTCGTACCATTCCGATGAAGTAAAAAAAACGTACAATGTTTCGGTCATTGAGCACCAGAGGGGATGTTTGGAGCACAAACTGCAGGACTGATAAAGTCTCACACGTGTCTTTCAAAAGAGAAACACAGGCTTCAGTTTGAGCTTGGCACTGTTTCCTCAGCATGGCATCGCACCAGTGAACCAGTTTACCCACAATGATCTGATATCTTAAACACAGACTGTGCCCAGTAAACATCATCAGCAGGATTTAACTGCTATAGCCATGGCGTTCGACTAACACACACTGAATCCAGTGGCACGCGTTAACCTGCATAAAGCAGACATGCTGATTCCTGTCGAGTGTTTGAAGAAGAACAGCATCTGTGACTCTAAAGCTGGAGGAGCAAACGCTTTAAAACAAGAGGATGAATGAGACACACGGAGAGAGAGGCGGGCGAGAGAATAAAGAGTTTGCTGAGGAAACTCCTCCTCACGAAGGCTGAGAGAGAGAGAGACGAGGACGGAGGAGCCAAGAGAGACGGTCGGAGTCGCTGAAGGTGCTCGAGGACACAGCGGTGAGTTACTACATTACATTCAGGAGCGCTCTCGTGTCTCTGCTCGAGGCCTTCAACCTCTCCGCAGTCTCCGGGAGCTTTAGGGAACGCTTTTCATGTCAGTCATTCGGAAAGAGATTGTTTGACGAGATTCATAATTTCTGAGGACGTGGCTCTTGCTCTCTCTCTCTCTCTCTCTCTCTCTGTGTGTGTTTCCTCTCATCTGGTTTTCATAAGTCGAACACACAGCTGCAACTGAGTCTCAATGAATCACTCAAGTTTTCTGCAGAATTGATGTTCTTTAAAGGCGATGTTACAGAGACTGAAAGAAGCAATTAGGCGTAGAGGATACATGTTCTGAAGAGAGAACGGCAGAAATGATGCTTGAATGAGATGATGTTGAACTTGCAGAACAGAGAGAGAGAGAGAGAGAGAGAGAGAGAGAGAGACAAGATCCATAAATGTCACTTTTATAAGCTTGTTTTTTACCGACACAAATTCAACCTCAGGCTCCTGTTGCATTATGGGAACAACTCTCACATGTTTTTTTTTATATGTCATGATGTTTTATTATTCAAAAAGGGTTCATTAATAATTATTAGACTGGCAGCATATTTATGGATGTGATTGAAGGTCATTCTGTGCACAGACTGCAGTTTAGGGTGTGTTCACACGACACCATTTTCAGCTAAAAATGGAAAACGTTTTATGCTTTTTGGCTGTTCGTTTACACAACAACGGCTTTTCAACGGGTTTCAAAATGCATGGTTTTGAAAGCGATACTTTTACCGTCTCTGTGTAAATTTGTGAAAACGTGCGTATACGAGCTCAGTCTATAGGCGTGGGGTTACTCTTTACCAAGTGACATCGCCATCTACTGGCCTGGCAGCAGAATACAGCGTTTTTAGTCGTATTTGTAGATCCGTGTGAACGGTAATTGCTTTGACAACGTTGTCTGCTGTGTTTAGTGCACCGTCGTCATGTAGGCCCGATATAATTCAGACGAAGCTCTTTTCGTTCTTCGTTTAGGGGTGAAATCTAGTTTGAAATAGGTGAGCAGCGATACTGTTCGATGCATATGTGTGTATTTATATATACAAAATAATCATACACAGTACACACACACATATTATGTAAACACAAACTTTTATTTTAGATGCGATTAATCGTTGCCCAACACTATTTTTTTAAAAAAAGTTTAACTTATTATAACTTGAGCATTTTTTTAATGGCGTGTCATGCGCGAGACGCTGCAAAAGACGCGAGATACAAGAGCAAAGGTCAAACACGTCCGTCTAGCATGTGTTTACATTGAAAAACAATGGAAAAGTAGTGCATTGGATTGGAAAAACGTCCTGTGTGAGTATCGCTCAGCATGTTAAATGTGTCCGAAACGAGCTGAAGAGATTCAGTCAATCCAACGCTAGTGAAACGCACAGCGTGAAGGACCGTCTCCGGGTGATCTCAGCGGTTCAGTGTCTGTAACGACCAGTGCCAGCGTTGCCAGATCCGAAACGTCCAAGTATCGTACCAGAAGCTCAAAATTATTGTATTTGGAAGAAAATGATCGTACACGAGTCAAACATACCAGAATACAGATATTTATCTAGACCAACAACTTTTTTGACACGAGCTGCAAATGACTTTATTGCTAAACTATTGACTTCAGCTTGGACACGACCTAAGCGCCGCGGCAGGTATTAACTTTTGTTTTTTTCTTACTTTTATTTCTCTCGCAAAACATACAGAGATGACATGTTTATGATATACAACTCTGTATACAATATAAAAAAGAAGGTTAACTTGTGCTCGTGGGAGAGAGTCAGTCTCCACGATGATTGGCTTAGGAGACGTAACGTGAGATGAGATGGAAGACGTGCACGTTCACATTCTCCTCATGACGGTAGACGTAGAATCCACAGCTAGATCAATGAGTACAGAAGCCCTATGATTACAACAACCATCATTTGAAGTGTCACAAAATTCTGAAATTATCATGCATTAAGGGTTTTTTTTCATTATTGATCGTACATCGTACAGAGGTCAAAGTTATCGTACAAATACGATAATTATCGTACGTCTGGCAACACTGACCAGTGCCCTTCCTATGCAGGTGTCGTGATGTTGGGTGTGTTTCTGCTCCTGCCCCTCGTGGCGTCTGTCCCCCCCCCCTCCAGGCCGACGTCCAGATACTGCCGTCGCTGCTGCGATTACTTAGACCCGCCCCTCAACCCCTCAGCCAATCAGACGCCGGAGATCCGCACCATCATTAACATGACCATTATTAAAGGTAAGAGCCGAACACACCTATTGGAACCCATACTGCATTTGCCAATGTTTTCATGATCATGTGACTTATAGCGTCAGTTGCATGGGATAGTAAAGTGTTCATCGAATCACACCGGAAGTAGAAGGTCATCAGGATACTTTCTGCCTACTTTTGTCACATACTGTTTTTGTATGTGATTTCGGATGCAGCAAAGTTAAACTCTACAAGAAATGCTTTTTACCTTATTTTCTTACAAAATTTAACTGGTGCTATCTCTTGAACTCTTGGCATGAAAACAAACCAATCTTTCATGATTTTTCATGTTCACTGCTATTTCAAAATAAAGGCCTGAACACGCCTAATGAGTATGAAATATTCTTGTTGCAAATTGATAAATTACTGCTCCTCTGTAAAAAACAGTCACCAAATATGAAAAGATAGTGATTGTAAGCTTTCAAATGATTTATAGTTTGTCAATTTTACTTTAGGCTTTCACTAAGATATTATTGGTTTAAATATATGACGGCAAACGTCCCACCGTGGGATGGCGATAGTTAACGTGACCGATAATTACTGCGAATCTTCAGCAGGGTTAGCTTAGATGGAGATCCCTGATTTTACATTTTCACTGGTGAATCAATGTATTGTTCAAACTAAAATGTTATTAATATTATAGATTTTGTGTATTCTACAAAGTGACGGATGAATTTGTTCTGAAATACTGTAGAGTTTGATGGTCACTTGGCATATAAGTGATTTCTCCATTTGTCTACATAATTATACCCAATGATTGTTGAGTCGCAGTTTATTCTTGGCGTTTGTTTTTCCCTGCTCTGACTCAGTTTTGTTCTGCTGCTTTAGAGGAACAAACAAAGAAGCCAAAAGAGAATAAACACGACTTTTGTTTGTTTGTTCTTTGGGTAATGTTCACTCTTCACTCGCAGTGGACACAGATTGGTAGTGGTCAATCCATTTCCATCCACAGAGATTCCTGAAAGTCTCTGTGGCCACAGACCACAAGAGGCCTGTTCCCATTGGTCGCTCTGAAGTCATGTGATCACGGTTTATTTCCTTTGAGCTGAATAAGGGGTAATTTAACTGGTGGTGAGCAACATCTGTCGACGAGCACAAACCATAGCTCAGTGAAAAGTGTGCAGAAACTCTAAAATGAAGACAAAAGCAGAAACTTGTAATGGGACAACGGGTTAATTCAATGGGGAATCCATAACATTAGATACACATTAAAGGTCCCATTGCATGAAAATTTCACTTTATGAGGTTTTTTAATCTTGATATGAGTTTCCCTAGCCTGCCTATGTTCCCCCAGTGGCTAGACGTTTTGATGGGTGTAAACCAAGCCCTGGGTATTTTTGAGAAAATGAAAGCTCAGACGGGCGAATCTAGAAATCTTCCCCTTATGTCGTCATAAGGTGAAAGGTCACCTCCCCTTTCTCTGCTGGCCCGCCCATGAGAAAATGAGCTACGCAAGCGCGATTTTGGTTTTTCCTCGAGAGACATCATGGCTTGCAAACGAGCGAATCATCCTTCATCCGTTGCTCAGTGTTTGGATGTACAAATGAACACAAAGGTATTTTTTTAGTTCCTTCATCCGAGCCTCTGAAGAACCAGTGGGTTATGTGAATGTCTGGTGTGTAATTGTTCAAGCTCAGACAGATAATCTTTCTCTCAAAATCGTTCAATACTGTTTATGCATCAGTAAATCAAGCCAGTGACTAAAATATCAACTTCACATCGTTTCTCTTAGTAGGATGAAAATAATCTTACTTAAACTGTGATTAAAATATACACAGAAAGCGATCAAAGAACAATCCCTTTCCAATCGCCCAAGCTGTCAATCACACAGCGCAAGTTTATCTGGACATCAATGACGCTGTTATGCTGCACAACGAAGCTCTTACTGTACTTACCTCATGTTTGCATTGGTGAAATCATTAGTGAGTGCAGAAACTGCGTTGCAATGATAAGATCTTCATTCACGCGATCAACAGACTGTCATCTGCTCAATGCTCATCACTGCAACCTCTTATGTGATGGGAATAGATCTAAATACTTAAAAAACTTCTCACGATTCGTTAATCCCGATAGCTGTAATAGTAAAAACGTATAATAGCTGTAATAGTAAAAGTTTTCGAGAGAGTTCCACATGTAATGCTAAATATTTCATATGCAAGCATGTCAGCCAATCACAGTAGTGGGCGTTTACACTGAAGTCTCACAGCAGCCAATCACAGCAGTGGGCGTTTACACTGAAGTCTCACAGCAAACACGCCCCTTCAAACAGAGCGTTCAAATCAGAGGCTAAAATCAGGCTAGGAAATATGCCTTTTAATTCTAAATTATAACAACTTTTGATCTAAAAAACATACTAACATTATAAGGGCACCCCAGGAAACATTCTAAAATAATAAAATAATCCATGCAATGGGACCTTTAATACTTTAATAGAAAAGTACGTCATATATTATAGACTTCGTTAACCTAAAACCCACACATGCCTGTTGCTCCTGACCACTTGTCTACTTACATTATGTATTTCCTGTATTTGGCCCAATTTTTTCAAATAGACCGCAAGTGTGTCAAACTTTTGATAGCTCTCCGATGCGGTATTAGAGATTGTGTGGATTTAGTGTGCGTAAGGGGCACTGATCTTTGCCGTTTATCAGACATAGGACAGTCTTGCACACTTGATCCTTGTTTAAGTGGCCAAGTCTGCAAGTATGGGGGAGTTCTCAGCATAACAGTGTGTATGTAAATGTGCTTGTTGATTGGTTGTTGACAGGTGAAAAAGGGGATCGTGGAGACCGGGGGACGCCTGGTAAAGCCGGAGTGGACGGACCCCCAGGATTCACAGGTGTTTCGGGGCCCAAAGGCAGTAAAGGAGACACTGGGACCCCCGGAGACCCCTGCAAAACCCAGCAGTCGTCCTTCTCCGTGGGCCGACGCAAAGCACTGCACAGCGCCGACTACTACCAGGCCTTGATCTTCGACACCGTCTTCGTGAACCTGGACGAACACTTCAACATGTTCAAAGGGAAGTTCTACTGCTTCGTCCCGGGAGTCTATTTCTTTAACGTCAACATTCACACCTGGAACTTCAAGGAGACGTACCTGCATCTGATGCTGAATGATCGTCAGCAGGTGATCCTGTACGCGCAGCCCAGCGAGCGGTCCATCATGCAGAGCCAGAGCGTCATGCTAGCACTCGAGCTCAACGACGAGGTGTGGGTGCGACTCTACAAGCGCGAGCGCGACAACGCCATTTACAGCGACGACGTGGACATCTACATCACGTTCAACGGACATCTGGTGGCTCCTAAAGTCTAGGTGGAGGAATCGGAGTCGGGTGGAGATCTAGAGGATGTGTGTCTGTGTGTGTGTGTGTGAACCTTCCCAGCAAGCGTTTAAAAGGCGTATAATGGCGGCCCAAACACGGCTCAGACGTCTAGGCTAAAACAAGGCAAAAGTGAAAATTTAATAGATGTCTAAATCATCGCCCAACAATAGACTAGTCGTCAATTAGATAACAAAGAGTGAAGAAATTAAACAAACTGTTTACTTTGCGAACATGATGGAATATCATACATCTCGCAAGTTATTTGGGCAAAACGACATTCAAGGTTATTTTGGCTAGAAGTGTGTAACTCACAGCCGGACTATATCGGGTCTATAGTTAACCTAGACGGTGAAATGACGGCTATTGCTTGCTGGGTTTAGCTTTTCAACTGAACACTCTGCTGTTGTCTCTCACCTCATTTTGGAGAAATTATGTTACGCGTAACAACACTTGCCTTGAAAGGCATAAAGACTTGTACAGTGTTTGATTTGAGCTGCTGAGCAGCCTGTCGAGAGCAGGACTTTTAACTCTTAATCCCTTTCTCTTCCCTCATTCCCTGTGATCGGTGAATCAGGATATTATCAACATGAATTTGACCAGCACGATATTCTACAGATTAGGACACTGACGACTCCCTTACATGTGACATGATTCACATATTAAACCGCATCTATTCTGCTTTTTTCATCTTTCTTTGACCATGTTTGATCATGAAGTTCTTCTCTATATCAGTGTCAGTGTTTCTGAACTCCTGAAACGCCTCCACTGTAGTCTTGAGTTTCTTCCGGGAACGAACACGTCACAATATTCCTCATTATAATAATTAATGCGCAGAATAAAGGGGCGGGGCCTGGTTGAGTTAGTTAGTAGTGTGTTAAACTGGCGGTTATGGTAAGGGGCGGGGCATTTCCCAAACACACTCGAAGCGCTCGACCAATCACAACACACTGCTCCAGCCGACCAATCAGAGCACAGTGTGCTTTTCAGAAGGAGGGGCTTCATAGAGACAGGAAGTAAACAGAGCGTTACTGACAGACTGGGAAGAGAGGAGCCGCAACAATGGAGAATATGAGGAAATAATCAACATTCAAGCAGGAAAACCTGTTCTAGTAGAGCCTGAAAACAAGACTTTGTAAAAGGTCTTTAAAGGTGCTGGAGTTTAAACCGCGTAAGAGAACACTAGGAATCTAATTTCTTTGTATTTCCATTTCCACAAACATTTTGTCATAATTTTCTTAACATCATGTGGTTTCTTTTTTCTCTGGTATATTCTTAGGAGAGTCATGGTCTGTAATGATAATAATCAAAATAATAATATGTATAAAAACCAAGTTTATAGGTGCGTCCCAATTCATGTACTTATGCACTATTCTATGACGTTTTGTTGTATAAATAGTGTATGTGTTCATACTGAGTGTATCATTTGGGACACAACTATTGTGACTGGCAGCTGCTCTCAGATCAGCGTTGTGATTAGTGAATTTGATCTCAGTTCAGAATCCACAAATAGTTTGACAATTTCCAGATTTTACTGATTTCCCCGTGAAGGACAGATTCTGTCCATCTGAGATTAAGTTTCTGGGAAATAAAGTCCATCATTGGACTGATGTCATGAAACTGGGACGTTTTGTATTTCGTTTCTCATGTTCATTAGGTGCCTAAAATGGCCTTTTCAAGGTTTCTCTGATGTTGTCTCCATAAACTGGTGCTAAACTGGTGACGCGTGCACTTTCTGCAGGGGAAAACAACTATGTCTATATTCTGATGTGTATGTTTATAATGTTTCTATTAAATTCAGCAACAAAATACTCAACTGCTCAGACATCTTGTTTTTTTTTATTTAGTTCAGTCCGTTGACCCAAATACTTGTGAATTATTGCTGCGTTCACGCCATACGAGGACATGAATGCTTTTTACAAGTTGAAATCTTGTAATTACGATAATTACAACATGGCGTCAACGCAGCTTATGGCCCACTTACACCAAGGACAATAACTAACGGACGTCAAACTATAGTTTTAAAGTCCTGTGGTGAAAATCCAGCTTTTAATGTTGTTTATGTGTCTATGTGGTGTTTTTAATACGCTTTAAGACAAAGCATGTGTAAATTCATAAGTCGACAGCATTGCTGAGTATTTCCTCCTTAAAACTGCAGTGAACCAAAGACAGTCTCAAAAACACACTTTGAAATCGCTGGTGTTTCTGACGTCACAAACTACCTTGTAACCAATCAGATCAACATGTGATCGTCAACCAGTGGATCTCTGAGCTGAGTGAGTGAGTGGAGGCGGGGCTCATTTGCATATTCATACAACCGCGCATACCAAATGAGGCAAGGGTGTCGAGTTACATTCAAGATATTTTAAGACATGAAAAATTTTTTCAAGGAAAAAACGTTTTAAATATATCATTCTGATGATCAAAGATGAGTTTTAAGTGATACAATTATTGACTACAGGGGGACTTTAAAACTCATTCTAAAATTGTTCTAATCAGGCCATTTATGTACATAAAAAAGTATAAACTATAATTGCATATTAAGTAAAAAATAAATAAAATATTTGTATCATCTATATTCAAGTAAGTTGAAACCCAACAATACTTACATTTAAAAGTGTAATCCAGCATTTTCTCTCTAAAAATAAAAATAAAATCCAGTCGTCACCGGCGTGAATCTTGGGATATACTTCTGTTCTATCTTCTGTTCTATCCTTCGCGTCCCAGGAAAAGAAGGGCGCATTTGTAGGAGCTTTCGAACAAGCTTTTTGGGACAGCCTTCTTAGCGTCGCAGTGACTAGTATTGGGTGTAATGCATTAAAGTAAATAATTTTTGTCATTTAATTATGTTTCCCCTGAAAAAGTATGTAAGGGAATGGGATTACACTTAATAGTTGTTTATAGTTATCGTTATAGATTCTTTGGTGTGAATGACAACTGTCTGTGCAAACCATTGTTAACAAGACACAGAATCACATCACATACATCAGAACATTATTTTCTCATTTCACTCATTTCTTTCTCTCTATCCTTCATCAGGCCATTCTCAGAGAGGGACAATAATAACATCACCAGAAACAACTGTTAGATTGATTTTACCCTTATTACCAACAATCAATAAAACAGTCGTCACTGTAAACCTACACTAAATTAATTTATAGCTCATTAAAGATTTGATTATGATAAACAGAAACACAAGCAACTGACCATCGACATCCCTCAATAACTGTCTATTTACCTCTTCATTAGCGGTTGTTTCATGTACTCTTTCCTCAGAGGAATCTCCTGTACTCTTGTCTGTAGTTGGGATCAGTTCAGGGTCGCCAGGTCTACACAACAAAACTAGCCCAAATGCTAATGAGAAATAGCTTTAACCCGCAGATTTACAAAAATAACCCGTGGAAACAGGGATTAGGCGGGAAAACCGCGGACTTGGCAACACTGGCTCAGTTCCTGAGCACACACTGCCCTCTAGTGTGCACTGAGGTCACTAGTGAAGAACACAAATGAAGATTTCTGAACTGTTGATGAGACAAAGCAATGGAAATATGTCCACAAACTGGTTTTCAAATTAATTTATTATAGTTTTTGTCATAGAATTTGTTATTTTTATTCAAGGTTAACATATAGCCATTCATATACACAAAACAAAAGGATTGTATAAACTCATTTAATGTACACGCTGCTCCTTACCAGTGCATAAGAGTGTTATGCTCTTCTTTTCAGACACTTTCACTCTTTTACGTTGTTCATCTGACTATGGTTTAATTAGTCGTTCCATCTATGAACCAGCATGAAAACTCTCCCACACACGCACAGAGAACGTGATTGGACGAGAGTGAAAAAACAGTGGTCGTGATTGGCGGAGAGAGAGAGAAGAGTGGACGTGATTGGCGGAGAGAGAGAAGGGTGGAGGTGATTGGCGGAGAGTGATCACACTGCAGCACGTAGATCACAGGAGAGATCAAACTGGTTTAGTTAGAGGAAAACAGTGCATCAATAATAATGTCAAACATGATAGACTGATCTTTATGTCATATATGAGGATCTTATACAAGATTACACATCAAGATGAGAAATATTAACTTCACCCGAAAATATAAACAAAGAAACAAAAATCCTTTAATATATAACACACTGAATAAGTTACGCTTTCGAAATGATAAAATGCAGTGCAGATATGAACAGTTTGACACAGGACGTTAACTATTATTTCCTGAAGGATAACGTGTGTGTTTGTTGCGCGTTTGACTCTCACACACATATTCCATTCCGTTATTAATCCTGTCCTGTGTTATAAACATGTTTCCTTTGAGCTGCAAGCAAAGCTCCCTGATGCATGAAACGACACCGTTCACAGGTGATTCACAAGACAAAAGCAAGATAATAACCCGAAACAAACTCTACGCCAGTATGCGAACGAAAGGTCGGACATCAATTTATTGCGCATGCGTGTTCTTCTCATTAGTGCAAACGGCTTTTTCTGCGTCAGTTTTCTCTTTCCTCAACATTTTTCTATATTTTCGTCCCGATTTGTATGCTTGTTCTTGCCTATTTGAAAATGAATAAAATGATTGGGAAATAAAATGAAAAATAAAAAAAAAATGAAAAAATAAAATGTTATTGAGGAAATCTTATTAGCCTATAGCCAAAATGATATTTAGCATCCCATTCATTGACAACGTTAAATATTCACCGTGTTATCAGAATTCTCGAATTTCGTTCAAATACAGGTTATTTTCATGTTTCAAATGATTATTCATAGATGTAGATATGCACTACTTTAATGGCAAAACAAGGTTGTGTGGGGGGGGTGGGGAACTAATAAAGAACACCAGTAACAGCAGCAATCGTTCTTCCCTCGGACATGCTTAAAGTTTATGGCCTCCCAACTCGGGAACTTGGGTATCAAAACTATCCCAGAGCTTCCCAGTAGTAAATATGACTTGAGAGGGTGTTCATGTCAAATTTTTAACTAGGAAACTTGAATGTACGATAATTCCAATAGCATGTGAAGGCAGCAGTTGACACCAGTTCAGATTTAGGGACAGAATTTACTAAAAAGTGCAAATTAGCGTGCAGATGCTTAGTAAAATCGCAGATAGGAGTGGAAAGTTCTACTGATAATGTGCAATTTCAATATCACATCAGGTGCAAAATTGGTGGGATTTGACCGATTTCTGGAAGTGTATGTTGGACACAGACATGTTTTATATTTTGAGCGGATTTTCGAAGAAATTGTTTCCATTTGTCACACACTGCAAAGCCAATGAGCGGAGCTTGATGTCCAGCTCCTCCTCTGTGGATTTAATGGGTGGAGCTTGAAGGTCTAGCCACACCCTACCCCTAAACTTAATTAGGTCAAGCTCCATCCATTACATCCAGCATATAAAGTCGGCAAGTGTATTATGATGCAGTGTTTTTTAAAAAGTTACGATTTTTAAAGTTGAGTAGTGCATTCCAGCCGTTAGTCAGCATAAAAGGAAAATTCACTGTATTTTCTAAATGATCTTATTGTGAATGTTTCATTTAAAAAAATATTTGACCTAGAATAATAATAATCAAAATGTCATAGCTGGAACTTCAGACTTCTGGTGTTTAAGTCTTAAACTCCGCCCCTGCTCATCTGCATACACTTTTGATAGCCACGCCCACTTCTCAAAATCCTAGAAACAAGTCCCCTCACAACATTTTTTAATTTTCAATACTTTGTTACACTCGGATGCACATCAGAATACAGAAGAAACAATCTGTCGCTACTTCTGTTTCATCGCAACTGTAAAGTTAAAATGTCAATATGTTTACAGGTAGCTCCAGTTAAATGGCACAAACATTCGTTTCGGTTCGATAGCACAAGCGCATGTGCGTTTGCATACTAGCGTAAAGTGTTTCTAGCCAAGAGGGTTAATGACAGACTTTCATGTTTAAGATGAATAATATGATGTGAGAGGACGGGATGGAGGGATGACATGGAGGAGAGAGACGTTTCTCTGACAGACCGATCGATCTTCCCTTTTGTACACAGAAACAGGATAGTAATAAATTAGATAAATAATGTAAACAGCAACAACATTTACAACAGCAAACAACACAAAACAAAAATGACAGTAAGTCCGAAACAGTGAATGTTTGTTAACTGAGAGAGAGAGAGAAAGTGGTTCCTGATTAACAGCCAAACACCTCAAAACGTCCTTCATTTGTTTCAACAGAGCAAAACAATCATTAAACTCGAGACAAAATCCCCTCAGAGCCACTCGCACAAGTTCAAACCAGAGCAAATCAAAAGCTCCTCTGAACTAAACGGACGGTCGTGGGCGGACATAAGACACACTCTACCAGTCAAACGTTTTGGATCGGTACGATTTTAATGTTTTTAAAAGAAGTCTCTTCTGCAATCCAAGGCTGCATTTATTTGATTAAAAATACAAACAAAACCATTAGTATTGTGAAATATTATTGTAATGTAAATCAGCTGTTTTTGATGTGAATATATAGTAAAGTGTCATTTATGAAATTCAGCTTTGATCACAGGAATAAATTACATTTGACTATATATTCACATAGAAAACAGATGAATTACATTGTAATAATATTTCACAATATTAATGGTTTTGTTTGTATTTTTAATCAAATTAATGCAGCCTTGGATTGCAGAAGAGACTTCTTTTAAAAACATTAGAAATCGTACCGATCCAAAACTTTTGAACGGCAGTGTAAGAGACATAATTCTCCAGATATGAGTTACATAAGATCATTCATAAGGCCATTATTAAAGATATTCCTGCTCATGTAAGCTGCTCGATATGCAGATGTGAACAGATTCAGGTTGAATGAAGCCAGTCCGTTCACGCATGTTTCAGGATAAGAATTTGATGCAAATGCATCACTAGAGGACAATATTTAGAATGTATTCCCATGTGGATTGGACAGAGATTTGGAGCGTCCATGCGGATTGGACACAGATTTCGGATTGGACACAGATTTGGAGCGTCCATGCGGATTGAACACAGATTTGGAGCGTCCATGCGGATTGGACACATATTTCGGATTGGACACAGATTTGGAGCGTCCAAGCGGATTGGACACAGATTTCGGATTGGACACAGATTTGGAGCGTCCATGCAGATTGGACAGATTTGGAGCGTCCATGCGGATTGGACACAGATTTCGGATTGGACACAGATTTGGAGCGTCCATGCAGATTGGACAGATTTGGAGCGTCCATGCGGATTGGACACAGATTTCGGATTGGACACAGATTTGGAGCGTCCATGCGGATTGAACACAGATTTGGAGCGTCTATGCGGATTGGACACAGATTTCGGATTGGACACAGATTTGGAGCGTCCATGCGGATTGGACACATATTTCGGATTGGACACAGATTTGGAGCGTCCATGCGGATTGAACACAGATTTGGAGCGTCTATGCGGATTGGACACAGATTTCGGATTGGACACAGATTTGGAGCGTCCATGCGGATTGGACACATATTTCGGATTGGACACAGATTTGGAGCGTCCATGCGGATTGGACACAGATTTGGAGCGTCCATGCAGATTGGACAGATTTGGAGCGTCCATGCGGATTGGACACAGATTTCGGATTGGACACAGATTTGGAGCGTCCATGCGGATTGAACACAGATTTGGAGCGTCCATGCGGATTGGACACATATTTCGGATTGGACACAGATTTGGAGCGTCCAAGCGGATTGGACACAGATTTCGGATTGGACACAGATTTGGAGCGTCCATGCAGATTGGACAGATTTGGAGCGTCCATGCGGATTGGACACAGATTTCGGATTGGACACAGATTTGGAGCGTCCATGCAGATTGGACAGATTTGGAGCGTCCATGCGGATTGGACACAGATTTCGGATTGGACACAGATTTGGAGCGTCCATGCGGATTGAACACAGATTTGGAGCGTCTATGCGGATTGGACACAGATTTCGGATTGGACACAGATTTGGAGCGTCCATGCGGATTGGACACATATTTCGGATTGGACACAGATTTGGAGCGTCCATGCGGATTGGACACATATTTCGGATTGGACACAGATTTTGAGCGTCCATGCGGATTGGACACATATTTCGGATTGGACACAGATTTGGAGCGTCTATGCGGATTGAACACAGATTTGGAGCGTCCAAGCGGATTGGACACAGGTTTGGAGCCTCCATGCGGATTGGTTTGCAGCTCATGCTGGGTCGTCTCAAGCACATTTACTGCGCGCATGAAGGCTAAATTCACATTTCGAGGACAGACGAGGGGTCACGGCCACACTGCAATCCCAGTGTGATCCCATAGACGCATGTGGACTGAGATTGAGCACCTGTCTCTCTGCTGAGATCTGTGATGTCTTCAGGACATCTATCGCTCGTTCTATCTTTAGGCTGTGTGTCATTATAGTTTCACAGCCACTAGCGAGAAGTCATTTGTTAGTTCATGACCCTTGACTTCTGGTGATATTTATTTCACTGGTGGCAGTATTTTAACCCCATGTCCCAAAGAGTTCCTATCTCTGTTTTTAGCAGCGTGTGTCTGACACAGAAATGATTCCCTTTACTACTTTAATCGTATGTCTAGGAGAGTTTATTAATGACTAACCATTTTGGAGCCTAAAGTCAACATGAAACGACTCTTTTTTTGTGCAATGAGACTGAACATTCAATGAGAATAAATGTCGGATGGGACTCGATTTTCTTCATAATGTTCAATTTAATTCAATTTACATTTATTTGTATAGCGCTTTTCACAATCCACATCGTTTCAAAGCAGCTTTACAGAAAATGCATGAGTCCATATTACAATTTAGAGTGATCTTTTATCAGAGGAAACTCTAAGTTATGTATTTCAGAAATGTATACAAAATCAGAGTTAGCTAAAAATATATTAATTTAAACGATGTAAAAATTTAAGGCAGAAACAATGAGCTTGTTGAAGTAATGAATATTTGTTTGTTAACAAATGATTATGACAATGTGTCTTTATATGAAGGTGGTTGATAAAAAAAGAGGGATTGACGTCATCTATATTTCTTCAAAATAATGACAATGAATCATTCACAATAAGAGCAGCAACATCAGTTAAGAGAGTCACTGTTGATTTCATGTTGACTTTAACACCCCCAGTATAAAACGCCGTAAATGATGCCAGAACGTATCGAATGTTCTGCAGATCCTCAGATCTCTGGTGCCGCTGTGTAAATGTAATTCCCCAGAGATCTCGGATGCGATCAGATGGCTTCACTGCACTGAGAACAGGGAATTTCCAGCACAGGATTTCATAAGAAACTGTTTCCCCATTCTCACTTTCATTTAAAACTCGAGAGCCAAGACCACCAAACACTACATGGCTCTGTTCCAGAAGCACATTGAGTGCACTGGGAAATTCATTAAAAGCATAAAAATAAACATTGGATTGAAACTGTTTATTTTTAATGCTTTTTGGTCTTGAACACATCGCATTTATAATCAGTTGTCGCAATGCATTTTGGCTCATGCCTTCTCTATAAAGGATAAATTAAGATTTGTAGAATATGGCCAAAGGTACAATCCAACCAAAATTTATTCAGACTCCTTCAACATTTCTCACATTATCAGTTTATTCGCTATAATTTAGAAAATGGTAATAAAATATGAGCAGAACTCAGTTGATATTTGACTGGTTTTGTCCGTCCTTCTGTTAGACTGTCTCACACATGAATTATGTTGAATATCTGTCAGCTGTTAAATTTAACTACACAATTAGATAATACCAGTTTAGCTCAACCAATCACCAAGCAATGCTTCATTGTGTTCAGTCTGTGTGTGAAAAGAGCATTAGCAACTAAAGAAAACACACTTCAGCAAAACATGATCAGCTCAAAGTGTCCGAATCATAAATTATATCTGGTGTCTGAATGATTTTTGGTTGGACTGTAGGTTTCTTAGAAGGCAGCATATGATTTGAAACCACCTTTGTGTCCTTGATGCCTTAACATGCAGACTCGCCTGTAACAGAGCCACTGTGTTTGTCTTATTTTATCTGGTGTCTTCTCTTTCTTGTGCACCACATGGATGATTCACATTATCGCAGGCTTAATAGCTGATGATTTTTTTTTTGTTGAAAACAGCCTGTTTTCCAGCTTTAGGATGTTTTCCGCAAGGATTTCTGCAACAGGAAGATCGTTTGTGTTCTGTCTGAGCAAATCTCACATATCAGCTCCATCAGAGCTCAAACAAAGCTCTGTTTCTCTCTAATGGTCTCTCTCTCTCTCTCTCTCTCTCTCTCTCTCTCTCTCTCTCTCTCTCGTCTACAACCTCATTCAGAAAGGCTCACAATGATACACATATTTTTTTTCTGAGTAGTTTGGAGTTTGGAAGAATTTACAAGCTGTCAGCAAACCCAAAAATGTGGCATTTGTGCAATGAGTTTTCTTTTTTTCGATTCTGAAGTGCAAGCGAGAAAGTCTGTGCACCAATGAAATTCACTCACACACACACACACATTCGCTCTCATACACACACACACACACACATAGTAATGTACAATGAACACAGGAGGAACAGAGTCTCTCAGGTAAACATCGGCCAAAACAGAAAGGTTTGTTGTTCTCTGCAAGGCCTGTGTTCACATGAAGCGTTCAACCATTGGACGGTTTGGGGAGGGTCTTAAGAGCCAATCAGAGAAGAGGAACGAGTAACAGGACGGCAGTCTCTTCTCTCCCAAACATTTGATCCTTATCTACGCACCTCCCGGCCTGGCGTACGGATTCTCCAACAAGTAGCGGTAGTGATCGTAATGATCAAACATGTATTTTGGGGCGTACATATGTTCCTTAGGGTCCGATGGCGGGTATTCCTGCACAGATCCGTCAAACCAACCCCCCGTTCGGATCAGATCCCGGATGTAGTTAAGATCCCGCTTGTCCTCGTAGTCGCCCCAGCGAGGAAAATCCCCGTTTTGGGCCGAAATGAGTTTAAAGTGAATTCCCTCTGGCGTGAAACACCAGGAGCAGTGCCAGCCTGCGAAATGAAACGGACTTCCGATTGACCACTGGACCAAAATGTGTCCGGTGTCGTTTTCATACTTCCGAAATCCCGGCATGGTGTAGTATTCCCTACGTCGAAGCCGAATCCCATCGTTATCATAGACATCCCTTAGCATGCCGATGGTACACCCGGACACAACCTCGAGCGAGCCGAGTTGCTTCCAGAAAAACCCATACAGGGATTTCCTCATGTGGATTGCAAACGGCTCCGTCCATCCATCGAAAAGCTTTAGGAAAAGAACTCCTTCATGAGCCGGAATTTCATCAGCATCGTTGATTAGAAAAACGTCATCGGGACGTAAACCCGATATGCGAGCCATGCCGTCGCGAGTCAGAAACGTGCGCAGATAATCGTCGGCGATCCATCCGTCTTGTCGACCCCCGTCCGGGAAATGATCCAGGAAAACGAAGAGGATCTTGTGGCGAACATAATCGTATGTTCCGTTGAGCAACAAATGCAGGAATCTGAGCGGACGCCTTTCTCCGTACGCCGTGAAGTTGGATTCGCACACGAGGAATAGATCCACGGCTTGGATGAGCTCGCGGAAGCGCACGTGCAACAGGTCGAACTCGTGGTTCACGTTAATGGCGTTTATGACGCGTCGTGGCGTCTCGCGCGGCGTCAGCCGCTCTTTCGTGGGGAGATTTGAGTGATACACCATTGTGGGAACGCCACAGTAAGATCCATGCCATCCCGGTCGACACACGCACTTAACCAGACGCTTCCCGCGCTTCGGCCTCCCTCGAGCGAGACCGGATTCTTCCACTGATTTCGCTTGAGTCTTTGACTCGTCAGGTTTTTGTAATATTCTCCGCTGGCTCATTCCACCAATGCTAGGTTTGGCTCTCAGCGTCTCGTCTTTCGCCAGCGCCGACTCCGTTCCCTGACGAAAGCACAGCGCTCCCGCTTTGGTGCGGATGAAATACGGTGTGTGGTCGTCCTGGAGCGTGTGTGTGCGCCGGTGAAGGTCGCCCAGGGACTCCAGCGGGTCTGGAGTCGAAGCGTGACGCGGATGAAACTTGTTCACCGCGACTCTCACGGCAGCGTCTCTCTGCGGGTCGGGGTTCTGGTGGGTCGGGATGCTGGCGACCAAACCTCTCTTATGGACCTGATTAATGGAGAACAAGCACCATTAGAAGACTCACAGACAGCAGAATCTGGACAGTTTCACTTGCCACGTTTCCATTACCCTTCAAATTGCGCAAATTGAAATTGCGAATTGAAAATACGCCCAATGGAAACACGTCAATTTTACACAAACTCCCATATATAGCAAAAAAGTTTTTGCGCTCGCATGAGGTGGTTTTTCAGGTAATTCGTAATTCGTGTCACAATATATCGCAATACAAAAATGCCTCAATATGTATCGTGGATAGTGACAATCTGTATTGTGTATAATTCACTCAAAATTAAATAATTTAATGTCAGTACTACATTAAACTTACATATAATGTTGAATATAATGTAGAATCATGCAATGGGGGAATATTGTGAGTCCTGAAAATGCCAAATGTCTGATGGTACCAGTAAAAAGTGGCCTACATTATTTTAAATATATCTAGTCAGTGACAGAGTGATAGCATGAATAATTCTTCTAAAATAATTCTGTATTTTCAGCTTCAGAATCATGAATATTGTTATTCTGGTGTCTCTATTGTCCTGTGCTTTGGGTTTCAGCAGCAAATCCAAGCCTGTTCATTTACACACACAATGTAAAACCAAATTTAGCATTTTAAATCAACAGTACATTTTTTTGTTAACCTTTTATCATATGTCTTGGATTATCGCAATAATATCGTATCGTGAGTTCAGTATCGCGATATGTATCGAATCGTGACATGAGGGAATCGTCCGTAGACATTCATAAGTTGATGTTTTAAGCAGCCTGACATGTCAACTTCTGACTCAACCAATCACATAAGTTTGGGGCGGGACTATCTGTCCGACTGACCAATGACAGAAGGGGAGTGTTGCAGGGCACAACCTTTCAGAAGAATGGGGTTGGGACAATATATCGATGCATTGCGATTTGTGGATCGATTCCAATTGTGAGCTTGGTTTTTAACAGCAGATGGCGCTATAGGCTAGTTTTAAATTGCACGCTCAAATGCTCTCGAAGAAGAGCGCTCGTGCGTTCGGCTGAGTCTGAGAATGTACTTGTGCTTTTATGACGTGAGATTAATTTGAACATCCCACTGCAAACACCCTTGTAATTCGCTTCAACCTTTTCGAACTTTATGAATGATTATTTTATAGAAGGTTCAAGTGGTGTGTGTGTGTAAGGCATTGGAAGCCAGCAGATTAAGGCTGTTTCTAGAGTACGCAGTGCCATCTGATGTTAAAAAATACACTCAGAATCGATTCAAGAGAGAATCGAAAAAAATTTAATCGAACCAGAGTCATTTCTCGATTCACGATGCATCGATGTATTGTCCCCGCCCTACAGAAGAACAGCCCCAGTGCCTCAGTGGTGCCGGAGCTCCTGCGCTGCAGATCTCCAGGTCAGTTTCAAACCCTGATTATTATACCCTGCATGCATCATAGTTGTTGCAAGTTTTGGTTCGATGTCATTGTCTGTAGACATTCATAAGTGGATCTGTGGACATGTCAACTTCTGACTCAGCCAATCACACGAGTTTGGGGCAGGGTTATTATAGTTTTGCATTTTTCATTAGTTTTTATTTTTATTTCGTTTTGACTTTTTGTTTTCAAATTCAGTTTAGTTTTAATTAGTTTATAAAGTGGGTTTGCTAGTTTAGTTTAGTTTTTATTTTTTGAAAATGCTTAGTTTTAGTTTAGTTTTTATTAGTTTTAGTGTTAGTTTTAGTTTTCTGGTCTATACAAATACCACAGCTGTACAATTTTCACACCCTATACTAAATTTACCCTATACAGTCAAAAGCCTACTCATCTGGATTGAAGCAGCAAACATTCAGTGTAAAAGTAAAAAAATGACATAACATTATTTAATATTTGAATGCTTATATAGTGTTTTGACATCGACAACCACAACCAAACAGTGCATTTTACCTCAAACTTGCGACTAGTTAACTAAGGCGCAATCGCTTCTCGGGTCGACATTAACACACTGACAAAATTATATTCAGAATTTAAAATATTTTTATACCACTTTTTAATGTGTGATTGTGTAAAGGTGTTCACGAGATAGAGATACTAACCTTTCGCGAACTTGCTTTCAACGTCGAACGAACACTCGTTCTCATGGAGACGTGGTGTGCACGGAGGGGAGGGGCTGTGTGTGTGTGTGTGTGTGTGTGTGTGTGTGCGCGCGCACACATGTGAGAGACGCATGAGTGACAGATAGACGGAGGGAGAGCAGGGAAAGGAAATGCAGATGAACGAATACGCTGCGTGTTTTAAATAGCGTTAAAAAATTAAAGACCTTGACAAAGACGAAAACTAAGGACATTTACTCTATAATTGTATTTTATTTTAGTTAGTTTTGCCAAACACACATTACAGTTTTAGTTAGTTATCGTTTTTTTGTAATGTCTCGTTTTTATTTTTATTTCAGTTAACGACAATGTTTTTTCCAACCTAGTTTTCGTTTTTTCGTTCGTTTTCGTTAACGATTATAACCTTGATTTGGGGCGGGACTACTGTCCGACTGACCAGTGTTGCAGAGCACGACTGTCCAGAAGATCAGTCCCAGTAAAGTCCCACAAGCCTGGCTTTCGTCACTTCAGAGTTCCTACTGGCGGTGCCAATGCAACCAGGAAAACGTTCCTAAGGGAACCATTAGTTCGAAAGCCCCTTATGACAGACAGGGGAGTGTTGCAGGACACGACTTTACAGAAGAACAGTCCCAGTCCCACTATGTTGTTCTTCGTGATAAGAAGCGAGCTAAAGTCAGCGAATAAAATACTGACAGAATGATGAACAAGTAACAATAATATTCGCAAAAACATATCGTTTTACTGAATAATTAAGTAAACCTAATTTCTTAATTTATCTTTGTAAAGAAACCTTATTGCTTAACTACTCTCTGCTGTCTCAGACGACGACATCACTTCCTGTCGGCCACTGTAACTTCTGCTGGGTCCAATTCGAAACCTCACCACTAGATTCCGCTAAACATTACACACTGCACCTTTAAGATAGAAAGTTTCTGTAGAGAGGAAGAGTCCCAGTACCTCAGTAGTGCGCTGCAGATCTTCAGGTCTCTTCCAGGGCTGTGGCGCTTCGGGCTCCTGTCCGGTGTCGAGCTCCAGAACCGCTCCGACCCGAGGCCCTTCCTCAGGGGACGCGCTCGCCAGCGGGGTCGAGCCCTCCTTCCAGAAGAAACCCGTCACCATGATGAAGGACTTGATGTTAGGGTAGGGTGCAGACAGCTCCCTCAGCAGGGACACGTAGTGGAGAGCCTTGTAGTAATGCAGGAAGGAAATGACACACAGTCCGACTGTGCAAATCAAGAAAACCCTGTGACGTCTCATTTTCATCCTGAGAAACAGGAGAGAGAGAAACAGAGCTCAGAGACTCTAGCCGAACAATCTTACACACTCATATTAAAGGGATAGCTCAGCCAAAAATGAAAATTAGCCCATGATTTACTCGCCCTCAAGTCATCCTAGGTGTATATGACATTCTTCTTTCAGACGAACACAATCTGAGTTATATTAAAAAATGTCCTGGCTCTAACAAACTTTATAATGGCAGTGAATGGCCGTTTCTGTTTTGAAGTCCATAAAAGAGCATCTATCCATCATAATGCACTTTTATCATGATAGATCAGTGGTTCTCAACCTTTTTTGGGCCAGCGCCCCCTTATCCAATATCCAGGTCCCTGAACGCCCCCCACCCCCAAACTAATGAGCGACCAGGAATGAATGAGAGTTAACAGATGAAATAAGTGCAAAATTGAATTTTATTAATACAATGGAACTATACTCCACAGTGATTAATCCAAAAAACAATCTATAAACTGCATTGGCATAGCAATACAAGTTTTTCTCACATGATTTTTGGTAAATCTGTGGTGGGTGGACCTCAGGCCTTCTAGGGGGGTTGGGGGGCATGCCCCCCCGTAAGAAAATTTTGTGCATTTTAATGTTTAATTCATCAATCTGGTGCACTTTGACAGTTCAAAATTAAAAGCGCCAACCCATATTCACTATGCAAATTAAAGAAAAATTCAAACCTCTTTTAGTTGTGTCTGTCTACATTACACTACTACATAATAATAGTCATAATATTAATCCCATGACAGTAATAGCCATATATTGTAAAACAAATGCACTGAAAAATAAAGGACAGTCATTAAAGTGGTAATGTTTGCACTTAGGTTTTATTACGCATTTAGGAGAGTATTGCAAGAAGCTGCTTACATTAACCTTACTTTCAAAAAAAAAAAAAATACAATCTTGATTTTTCATGAAAAATTATGTTAGAATTAGTAGGCCTAAAATACCTTGGTTGTTGTCATCAATGGTAATTACAATTAATTTGGTTTGTCGTGATTAATTTGTGTTCATAATCTGTAAAAAAAAATCTTCTAACAAGATTAAACACATATGAACAATTAAATTATTATTGTATTAATTATTTTTATATCTTGAAACTATACCCAAGCGTTTCGCGCTCAGATGTGATGGCGGAATGAATACATTACCAAAATGTGATTGCAGAATATATTTAAATTATCCATCAAATTGTCATTTTCTCCGTACTGTCTTGCGAGTTAACAATAATGCCTGACCAGTAAATTACTTGGTGAACAAAGAAAACATTTTGGCATTAGGGATTGGAATTAGTTGATGCCTAAAAATGTAAAAGTTTTACCTTATAAATAGAATTTAGTTTAATTAATTTTAAAATTCGTCGTCAGAGTGAATGGGAACATGATTTATTGAAAATATTTGAAAAAAATGTAAGTGTTTCTTAAGTCAATACTTTTTAATGGCTTGTCAACTTTCCATTCCTCCGCTGCGTGATTCTAGGCACCACTAGATTGTTGTCAGCGCGAAATGCATTTTTGAGCTCGTGAATGCTGATTCTTCTCAGCGCTGGATTGTAGTCAGTGCTTGAGCGCTGGTCTATGACTGGAAAAACAATAGAATCGTTGCAAAAGTAACGATAGGCTACATGTTGCATTAAACTGGAAGATTTTAGAATGTTAGACATTCTAAACTTTTGAATAAGAAATAATATCAAGTCGTCAAAATACAACTCGTCAAAACTCCGCGAATCACAACAAGCGTATTGGTGAGAACACTCACAGCATACACACACCCGAACTTGACTGCACATCGTATTTTTGACATTATTGATACTGCTTTCAATCGTAATGCAATAATGAACACAAAAAAACCTGCCTAGTGCCTACTACAACACTGACGGTGGACTTGCGGTCAGGAGTAGAGCGGGTGCGGAGGAAGGTTTTTTTTTTTTTTTTGAGCGCTGCTGAGGTATTCTTTTACGCGCACCATAGACGCGCGTGCACACACAATATGATATCACACTCTGCGCATATGTTTTACAACATAATTTAACAAAAACATAGTCCTAACACTTTTTAAATAGCCCACTTAAAGTGTTTATTACAACTAAATTACTAAATGCTTAAAAATGAACAAAAGTAAATGAACAAAAATTTGCGTTATATATTTAAACTCGTGAACGCCCCCCATTAACACCTGAATGCCCCCCTTTCAAAAATCTTGCTTCCAACGCCCCCCGTTGTTCTCTGAACGCCCCCTGGGGGGCGGTACCGCCCCCGTTGCGAACCACTATGATAGATGCACTTTTATCATGGATAAATGCACTTTTATGATGAATAGATGCACTTTTATGATGGATAGATGCACTTTTATCATGAATAGATGCACTTTTATGATGGATAGATGCACTTTTATCATGGATAAATGCACTTTTATGATGGATAGATGCACTTTTATGATGGATAAATGCACTTTTATCATGGATAGATGCACTTTTATGATGGATAGATGAACTTTTATCATGGATAAATGCACTTTTATGATGGATAGATGCACTTTTATGATGGATAGATGCACTTTTATCATGAATAGATGCACTTTTATGATGGATAGATGCACTTTTATGATGGATAAATGCACTTTTATGATGGATAGATGCACTTTTATGATGGATAAATGCACTTTTATCATGGATAGATGCACTTTTATGATGATAGATGCACTTTTATCATGGATAAATGCACTTTTATGATGGATAGATGCACTTTTATGATGGATAGATGCACTTTTATCATGAATAGATGCACTTTTATGATGGATAGATGCACTTTTATGATGGATAAATGCACTTTTATCATGGATAGATGCACTTTTATGATGGATAGATGCACTTTTATCATGAATAAATGCACTTTTATGATGATAGATGCACTTTTATCATGGATAAATGCACTTTTATGATGGATAGATGCACTTTTATCATGAATAGCTGCACTTTTATGATGGATAGATGCACTTTTATGATGGATAGATGCACTTTTATGATGATAGATGCACTTTTATCATGGATAAATGCACTTTTATGATGAATAGATGCACTTTTATGATGGATAGATGCACTTTTATGATGATAGATGCACTTTTATCATGGATAAATGCACTTTTATGATGAATAGATGCACTTTTATGATGGATAGATGCACTTTTATGATGATAGATGCACTTTTATCATGGATAAATGCACTTTTATGATGAATAGATGCACTTTTATGATGGATAGATGCACTTTTATCATGAATAGATGCACTTTTATGATGGATAGATGCACTTTTATCATGGATAAATGCACTTTTATGATGGATAGATGCACTTTTATGATGGATAAATGCACTTTTATCATGGATAGATGCACTTTTATGATGGATAGATGAACTTTTATCATGGATAAATGCACTTTTATGATGGATAGATGCACTTTTATGATGGATAGATGCACTTTTATCATGAATAGATGCACTTTTATGATGGATAGATGCACTTTTATGATGGATAAATGCACTTTTATGATGGATAGATGCACTTTTATGATGGATAAATGCACTTTTATCATGGATAGATGCACTTTTATGATGATAGATGCACTTTTATCATGGATAAATGCACTTTTATGATGGATAGATGCACTTTTATGATGGATAGATGCACTTTTATCATGAATAGATGCACTTTTATGATGGATAGATGCACTTTTATGATGGATAAATGCACTTTTATCATGGATAGATGCACTTTTATGATGGATAGATGCACTTTTATCATGAATAAATGCACTTTTATGATGATAGATGCACTTTTATCATGGATAAATGCACTTTTATGATGGATAGATGCACTTTTATCATGAATAGCTGCACTTTTATGATGGATAGATGCACTTTTATGATGGATGGATACACTTTTATGATGGATGGATGCACTTTTATCATGAATAGCTGCACTTTTATGATGGATAGATGTACTTTTATCATGAATAGATGCACTTTTATGATGGACATGATGGATTTTATGATGAAGAGCCAGGACATTTTGTAATATAACTCTGATTGTGTTCGTCTGAAAGAAGAATGTCATATACACCTAGGATGACTTGAGGGCGAGTAAATCATGGGCTAATTTTCATTTTTGGCTGAACTATCCCTTTAAGTGTGATACTGATAATGTGTGTTAGTCCACAAGCTTCATTTTACACAAATACTTTTAAGTTCTCTGTGCATTTGACAATATTTTTAACCCTTGAGTGACCTTATGGACATTTTTGTCTTTTTCAGTTTAGTTGTTTTGATTATTTTCCGTGTGTTATTGCCAACTGCATACATTTTGGCACAGGTTAGTATTTTTATTGGAATTTTACTATTTCACCCCCATTTCCTTTAACCTGTTAACTGTCACCCCCCTTTTTTTTGAGTAGACATGAAAATGCACATTTCGAACTTAAATGGTTGTAATTAAAGAATGCTTTGGAGTATAGACATACAATAGGTCTTGTTTTAAAGAAGACATTTGGCAGATTTTTGTAGAAAGTGAAACAGAAAAAAAGTTATATAAGTTTGAGTTTATGGAAATGTACAATGTAAAAAAAAATTATTATTCATATTTTATATAAAATATATATTTTTAAAACCTGGGCGACTATAAAACTGCAAAAAAATCAAAGTCAAAAATCTGAACAAGTTGCGTTTCAAAATTTAGGTTGATATCTCAAACTGCATACATTTTGGCACAGGTTTGTATTTTTATTGGAATTTTACTATTTCACCCCCATTTCCTTTAATAAATCTATTTTGCACTAGTAACACAAAATAGTTCCACTCAAGATCTTAAGGACAAAAATGTCCCCTATTGAAACCCATTAAAACGGCAATTTGTAATCCCAGGGCTGTTTAACTATAAACTGATGCAATCTTTGTTAATATACTTTCATTCTGTTGGCAAGGCTTAAACATTTAAATTTTGACAATTTTTTTTACCAGGTGGTGCGATTTTCTCAGGTTTGGCCAATAAAGCAAATACTCGCTATAAATTAAACAGCTATAATTGTGTGTGTGTGTTGGTATGGATGTCAGAGTGTGGTTTGTATGTGTGTAATAAAATAATTGTTGTATGTGTGTGTGCTTGTAATATTTGAGAGAGAGAAACTCTACTGCAAATCCCAAATCCAACCACTGTGTCCCAGTGGAGTTTTGCTGCATCTAATGGGGAAAATGTGGAACTGCGCCCAAACAAAATCTCACTGAAAGCTAATGTTTTGAGATATCAACTTGAAATTTGGAACATGACTTGTTGCATGATGTTCATGAATCATTTTCATAAACCTAAACCTCCATAACTTTTTTTTTTGGTTTCACCTTTTATTATGACCGCCGCTCGCATAGCTAGCGAAAGTGGTCATATAGGGATTGTCAAAGTTTTTTTTTCTTTTTTTTTCCCGTCATCTACTGAATTTTTCATCAACGATACCAGGGACACCGAAACACCGGGGAACATGAAATTTGGTGGGCATGTAGCCCCACTAGACTTTTACGGAAAAATTTCGTTTGGTCCCCGGGGGCCACTCCCCCCCCGCGTTGGGCCCCCCCAAACCCAAAAAATGCAGTTTTTCCTAAATAACTACCTGAACCGTGGCACCGAGGATGAAGAAATTTTTATGGTATGTTGGTCTTAAGGGCCCACATCAACCTAGCCCATAATCACTCATTTGTGATTTGCACCCCTTCCCATAAAAAATGAAAATGCAATATTATTCTGCTTTAATCGCCCCTATCTTCAGTTGAGATGTTCAGAACTGCACCATATTTCATGTGTATGATTAACTTGACATCCTCTGGGGGTATGCTAAGTTTCGTAGAATTTCATCCATGGGGGGGTATAAAATAAATTCATTTATGTGCACATTTAGTGACTGTACACTCATCGGCCTGTAGATGGTGGTGTTGGGTTGCTGGTTTAGGATGATACTGTCACTAAGGTTGCCAACTGTCCCGAATTAGGCGGGACGTCCCGTATTTTGGGCCTAATTTATTTGTCCCGTGCGTGACCTCCTGTGTCCCGTTTTTTGACAAGCTGATAAACCACTGACTGATACAACAGCAACAGCAGCAGTGCTGACCACGACACTTGAGAATGATCACCGACACCTGTCATCATCCAATCACAGCTTTTTTTAATCACTGTTTTGAGACAAATCATTGTTTGATTTGCGAACATCCTCTGCCGTCTGGTCACTTCCGCTTCAAGCCGGACTCGTCTCGCGCTAACGGTAATTTCCTTTCACTGTCCACGTTTTGATTTCGGCTAATCAATTTTGGCGAATGCAAACATAGTGATTATTGTTCATGAGTCTAACATCCAGCCACGCAAGAACATCCAGCCACACAAGAAAACATGTAATCTACCTGAGGGAATAATATGCTCAAAAAACATTTCTGATTATTATTAATGTTTTAAAGCTTTTAGAAAGTACATAGAAAGCTTTTGTAACATTATCTTAACTGTCACTTTTGATTAATGTAATGCATCCTTGCTGAATAAAAGTAGGCAATTACTTTCTTTATTTTTTTTCCCAAAAAATAATCTTACTAACCCCAAACTTTTGAACTGTAAGCCTAGTGTATAATGTTAAAAAAGCTTTCTATTTTAGATAAATGCTGTTATTTTGAACTATGGTTTGTTTGTTTGTAATGTGACTTTTTTCATGTATGACATTAAAATTATTTTTAGAATTAAATACATAAATAGGTTAAGCAATACAAATGTGTTTATGTCTGATAACCTTTTAAACACAAACTTAACTGCAGACACTGAAATGACGTACACTGTGTGATACAGTACAAATATTTTGAGTGTCCCTCGTTTTCCTATAAATAACCACGATTGTCCCGCATTTTCCTTTTCTGAAGTTGGCAACCCTAACTGTCACACACACACATGCAGGAATACAAACAAACGCAAGCATGCACACACACTGACATCCACACGCACAGACACACACCCATACACAAACATACAAATCCACATGCACAGACACACACACACAAACACACACGCGCACACACATGTACGCACGCATACATACACGCACAGACACACAGACACACAGACACACACATACACAAACACACACACATACAGTACACACACACACACAGACAGACATGCACATACTACTACTTTTTTTAGGTATATACATAAACATGCAATACAGCCAAATTGCTCCACGTCATTTATTTTTGTGGAAAGCCAGTGCAGGCCTGAGCGGCGGTCATATTTTGTACCGCCATGCGGTACATCTAGTTCAACAATAATTTGCCAATCTTAACCTGACCGAACTTAAGTCTCTGCTCCCAAGCTTCACATTTTTTAAGACATTTTTGTCCACTAGTAAGGACCTATAGTAACTTTTTTAATTGATGCACAAGGGTTAATATCTGCAATAGTACTGTATTACAATAATGACACATCACCTAATAATGAAATTGACAAAAACAACAACACTAAAATGCCCAGATGCAGTATGATATTGATCATTTTAATAAGCTCCTGCAGAAATTTCTACCACTGCATTCTGTTACATATCGGGAAATAATGGACCAATATATTTGGGAATTATATCACAATATATGTGAAGCATCTGATTTCAGAACGCCTCCTGCGACGTCTTGAGTTTGCTGCATAAACATAAGCCTGCATTTTGTCAAGTCAAGTCAAGTTTATTTATATAGCGCTTTTCACAATACAGATTGTATCAAAGCAGCTTCACAGTATTAAATTAAAATAATACATCAATGTTTGTTTCTAGTGGAAAACAACGTTTGGTAATGCTGATCAATAGTATCGTTGATTGATTAATATCCCCAAATATCCCCAACTGAGCAAGCCAAAGGCAACAGTGGCAAGGAACCGAAAAACTCCATCAGGACCTAATGGAGAAAAAAAAAACCTTGGGAGAACCCGGGCTCAGTCGGGGGCCAGTTCTCCTCTGGCGTTTATGAACTAGAGACCGGATTTAACTGTAAGATTAAAAGTATTATATGAATGCCTGGCTGAAGAGATGCGTCTTTAATCTAGTTTTAAACTGGGAGAGCGAGTCTGAGCAACGAACAGTATCAGGAAGACTATTCCAGAGTTTTGGAGCTAAATGTGAAAATGCTCTCCCATTTTGTGGCATTTCCGTTGCCGGAACGCAGAATGTGGTTGTGATTGAAAGTGCTCAGCGATCATGATTAGATGGACGTGTTTCTCTCCAGCGTTTCAGATCAGCTGAAGAACAGAAGCTCCTCAGTGTTTCTGACCTTCCAGATCATCAGTGATAGTAACAGAACACCCCATGAGAACGGTCACTGCGATTGTTCCCATCGACGCCGGGCATCAGGGACACTGAGGATGCTGTTCGAGCTCGAGAGCTTGTGTTAGCTCACATTATGCCATGGTTTTGTGAAGATATACAAACATACTTCCAGTAACGTTCATAAAACATTTGTTAAAAGTCATGTGGTCTTTAATAATGTTCTCAAAACGTTAGCACAAAAAACATCATTTATACATCGTTCATGGAATGTTTCAGTTGGACGTTCATGTAACGTTTTTTAAATGTAACGACTTGTTTCGGAACGTTCAGAGAACATTCCATAATGTTTGAAGAATGATAAAACAGAATGTTCACTTAACGATCATATAACCAAGAAACATTTAAAAGCTTTTAAAACATTTAAAAAAAACTGGACGTTTTGAACGATCAGAGAACATTTAGAAATAATGTTTTATAAGATGTTAGCAAAACGTTCTTAGAACATATTTATTTGCTCTGGGAGGATGTGAGATTTCTGCAGGTTCGTACAGAAATTGTAAAATAAAATTCAAGGACTTTTCAAGCACTACTTTTTTGGTTTTCAAGGATTTCCAATCAGAGATCGCACTTATCAAACAATACCTTTATTATCTTTCAAATTCTAAAAAAGGTAAATAGATATATAAAAATAAACTAATAAAACAAAATGGTACAGATAAAGTGCAGCGGATGCAATGACTGTGGAAACTTTAACCACTGAAAGGATTCAAATATATCTAAATGATAAAGATATCGCTTTCCTTTTTCAAACTGCTTTTTTCCCCCATGAATATATGATTGATCTGAAGAATGAAAGCTGTATCATATACTCTGATATTTATGAGCAATATCACACTCATAGCCATGCGAAATGGCTTTATATCTATATCAGACGGACTGCAGCTTCATTATGTGTGAAAATATTGTTTTATCGATAAAATTAACACTAATTTCACATATATTGTCTTTTATCATGGATAGATGCACTTTTATGATGGATAGATGCACTTTTATGATGGACAGATGCACTTTTATCATGGATAAATGCACTTTTATGATGGATAGATGCACTTATGATGGAGAGATGCACTTTTATGATGGATAGATGCACTTTTATGATGGATAGATGCACTTTTATGATGGATGGATGCACTTTAGATGCACTTTTATGATGGACATGATGGATTTTATGATGAAGAGCCAGGACATTTTGTAATATAACTCTGATTGTGTTCGTCTGAAAGAAGAATGTCATATACACCTAGGATGACTTGAGGGCGAGTAAATCATGGGCTAATTTTCATTTTTGGCTGAACTATCCCTTTAAGTGTGATACTGATAATGTGTGTTAGTCCACAAGCTACATTTTACACAAATACTTGTGTAAAATGTATCTGTGAAAAGATTGTTTTATCGATAAAATTAACACTAATTTCACATATATTGTCTTTCAATAATTCAAGCGGTTTTCAAGAACCTTTTTAATAAATATGTGTTTTCAGGGGTTTTCCAGGACTTACATTTCAAAGTCAAATTCAAGCATTTTAAGCACCTGGTATGAACCTGTTTCTGTCTACACTGCGTGTTGATCGCGTGTAGTTGTGTTGTGAAATGCATCATTTGTACCGTCACACCAACACAAGAGTGCATGTGAAGAACATTCATCAGGATGGCATTGGACAAGCATTCACATCTGTGTGTGTGTGTACTAGTGCAAGTGTGTGTCCTGTGAAACATGAACTGATGATTACAGAGAAACTCTCGTCAGGACACTTACTCGACTGCAGAGCCAATAAACTAGAGACAAGAAGAGGCTGTAGTCTGTTAAATAACCAGCTAACTGAGTTAATGAGAGGAACCGAGCGATATGATTGGACGATCAGGCTTCTGACGCAGGATGACATCACATGCACACACTGCGGGGTTCGCGAGACACAAATAAACCGGTGCATTATTGTGGGAAGACGAGAGGAATAAAAAGAACAACAATCGGCAGCCAAATTGGATTTAACACAATCGAGCTCCTACACACACACACACACACACACACACACATTCACTGTGAGACTTTCCTCACTTCACACGGTAACAACTCGAACAACTGGTTCATGTGATTTGTGGTTTGTTCTGGTAGATTCAGGTGGTTTCCGGGCAGGAGGATGATAACTGGTGTCATCATCAACTCTCTCACACACACACACACACACACACACACACACACACACACACACACACACACACACACACACACACACACACACACACACACACACACCTGCTCGTCAGCTTCTGTCATTGGCTGTATAACACATGGTCTGATTAGACAGTTTATGTTTGTTTACAGTTCAAGGTCTGTTTAATCCACATTTTCACAGTATGCAAAATATAAAACAAACACTTTAAACCACAGAATCCGCCCAACCCAAATACTCACCCAACCACAGCATTTACTTATATATGAGTGCAAGACTGGAAGAACTGGACATTTGAAGATGCAAGTCTCCCCTCAGAATCATCCTAATCTACACCTCTTCCCCCGTTC
>NC_137131.1:44173347-44188347 GCF_949319135.1 Squalius cephalus
GTTGCACTATGATTGTTAGGGTGTTCTGGGTAGTTACTATGGTGTTGCTATGCTGGCTCTATAGTGTTCTAATGCGCTGTGGTTGGTAGGGTGTTGCTATGGGGTTATTAAGGTGTTCTGAGTGGTAATGAGTGTTGCACTGTGGTTGTTAGGGTGTTCCGGGCGTTGCTATGGTGTTGTTTATGATTAAGTGTTGCATTGCGGTTGGTAGGGTGTTCCGGGCGTTGCTATGGTGTTGTTTATGATTAAGTGTTGCGCTGTGGTTGGTAGGGTGTTGCTATGGGGTTGTTAAGGTGTTCTGAGTGGTAATGAGTGTTGCACTATGATTGTTAGGGTGTTCTGGGTAGTTACTATGGTGTTGCTATGCTGGCTCTATAGTGTTCTAATGCGCTGTGATTGGTTGGATGTTGCTATGGGGTTGTTAAGGTGTTCTGAGAGGTAATGAATGTTGCATTGTGGTTGGTAGGGTGTTGCTATGGGGTTGTTAAGGTGTTCTGAGTGGTAATGAGTGTTGCACTGCGGCTGCTGAGTTTCTAGCGGCTGAAAATGGTGCGTCTGATCCTTTAAAGTACCAGCAGACTCTCCTCATCACCACAGATGATCTGAGGAATCACAGTGATGCGTGACTAACAGCAGTAATAACACAGAATGTGTGTGTGTGAGTCTGATCTCCAGACAGTGACCCGCGCGAGTGTGTGTGAAGCGTGTGAATGTCTCAGTCAGCCCAACACTGAACCCTTCAGTCTCCCGCTGCGTCACGTATGTCACCATGGAAACACACGTCACACATCATGTGTCACCAAAAGTGTGGCGGAGCCAAACTCAGTCTTGAACAATGTGTGTGTGTGTGTGTGTGTGTGTCTGTCTGAGTGTACAATAGAGCTCATTCTCTAGCCGCTCAACATCTGCCCAATCCACAAAAACGCTCCTTCAGTCCGAATGTGGGTCCAGCGCTTCACCCCGTCCTACAGAAATGCTCAATATATATATTGCATAAATAAAATGAAAGAGGACCTATTACGCCGTTGATAAAGTCTTGATGTTGTTTCAGGCTCTACTAGAACAGGTTTTCCTGCTTGAATGTTGATTATTCTCCTCATATTCTCCATTGTTGCGGCTCCTCTCTTCCCAGTCTGTCAGTAACGCTCTGTTCACTTCCTGTCTCTATGAAGCCCCTCCTCCTGAAAAGCACACTGTGCTCTGATTGGTCGGCTGGAGCAGTGTGTTGTGATTGGTCGTGTTTGGGAAATGTCCCGCCCCTTACCATAACCACCAGTTTAACACACTACTAACTAACTCAACCAGGCCCCGCCCCTTTATTCTGCGCATTAATTATTATAATGAGGAATATTGTGATGTGTTCGTTCCCGGAAGAAACTCGAGACTACAGTGGAGGCGTTTCAGGAGTTCAGAAACACTGACACTGATATAGAGAAGAACTTCATGATCAAACATCAACATTACACACTAAAGAAAGGTAGAATAAAGCACATTAGATCCTCTTTAAGCTTATTTTAGGAGCATTAAGAGTTTTCTGCATTGTGTGACAGACACATTTTAACTTTCATGACTGTGTGCGAACAGACACTTTCCTCTTGTGTTTGTCTGTTATTCTCATTATTCTAATTGGTAACTTTCATTAGATTCTCATTAAAGGGTCATGAAACCCTAAACCAAATTTTCTGAGATCTTAACAGAGGTGTGTGTGTTGAACATCACTGAAGACAATGCTAGCATCTGTTAGGTTTAATAGTAGAGGGAAAATGGTTAAATGTTAGTTTTTTTTCCGCTATTTTCGTCTTCCGGGCAAGTTCACAACCCCAAATCCACCTTCATTTCTTTTACAGATATTAAACATTACACTTTTATTACTTCATTATAAGTTCCACCACTAAGGACATCAAGCCAAATGGGTTCAAAGCACGTCCCAGCCGGGTTCGGCACTTATTTGGTTCCCCTGGAAACATTTCCGTTGTGGTCTGTGTTATTTGCAGCGCGTTTCTGTATTTGGTAGTGTTATGAGTATTTGGAGCACACGTGTGTTGTGAAACTGATCAAGATGTTTTCTTCATTTGTGGGTGTTTTTTTCTATTCGCATGTTTTTTTCCCCATTTGCATGTCACCTCACGTTTTACCACTGATCTTTAGTGACAGTCGATATGCATGGGCCACTGGCGATGACAGTTAACCCCCCCCCCCCACCCCACACACACACACACACACACACACACACACACACACACACACACACACACACACACACACACACACACACACACACCCCCAACCAAACTCTTTCAGATACACTTTCATAAAAACTCATCATATGTTTTGTTGTGTTTGATAACATTCTATACATTACATATCAGATAAAACTGAGGTTAATTTCACAGGCAGCGTTTCATGTGTCTTTAATGCACAGAATTAAATACTCTAAACTTTTTGCAAAATGGATAAAATTGACTGGAAATAATGGACTAAAATAATTGACTTGGCTTGATCATTTCATCTTCACTGTAAAATACAGACTACATCACCTTTGGATAGGCATAAAAGCCTTCATTATGGACTAAAGCTACATTATAAACGGGCTGAAGTGAGGATGAGCCGGTCTGGTGACGGTGAACACCTGATATCTGTGGGACACACCCTGAACCTCATGAAAGATTTACATATTATCTGAACTTTAAACAAGTTTGCATCTTTAGTCACTAGAACTCAAACTGATCAAACCTCCAGTTAGTGATCATCATTTTCAGACTAGAACTACAGATCAGAAAACACATTCAAAGCTCATAAATGAGCGTAGTGTAGTGTAATCATCTAGTGCACACTGTGACACAACTACACAACGGCCCTGAGAGCGAATCATCTCATGTTCCAGTGCAGGAATCAAACACACATTCACTGACGCCTCCTTCCCAGACCACAACAATCCTCACATCACGAACGCTCGAAACACACACACACACACACATCAGGTGTGTTGAGCTCGATGCGTCCATTAACCACAGATAAACCCTCTGATTATAGTCCTGCTGTCTGTCTGGGGCGGTTTGTTTGTGTGTCTCAGTTGAGTTTTACTCTTGTAAATGTCTGACGGTTTTAAATGTCTGCATTTATACAGATCTGATCCACTATCAGCCGCTCTAAACCCGACCAGGAGGAAGAAACGCCTCATTAAAGTAATTCAAATAATGTAAATCTGAGTGTGAACACTGGCAGGAAACTTTGAGTTCTATTCCTGTCATGTCACACTAGCTCCGCCCCCACAGTCACATCTGATTGGCCCGTCACTTCAAATACATTCATCTTTGCTGTGATTGGCTCTTAAACAGACTTTCCTGGACATGAGTGTGTTTATGAATCTGTTATAACTGTAACTCTCAGATACTGGACGGAGAAGATATCAGGCTCTGAGACAGGAAGCTGATGTGGGTGTGTGTGTGTGTGTGTGTGTGTGTGTGTGTGTGTGTGTGTGTGTGTGTGTGTGTGTGTGTGAGATCCCCCCGCTGACGGGAAGCGAGTGGGTTGTTCCATCAGGCGTCGGCTCCACATACACTCGGAGGTCAAAAACAGGTCAGCACCATTTTGGCTGCAGTAGGTGTGTGTGTTCGGGACGAGCTGTAAGACGACACCGACGCACAAAACACTCACACGCCTGACGCACTGGATACGTGTGAGAAACACACACATCGCACACACACCACTATATCACTCACTCTCACAAGCACGCACTCTCACACGCACACTCACACAGACACACTCGCACAAACTCTCACACACTCACACACACACAAGCACGCACTCTCACACACACACTTCACACAGACACACTCGCACACACACTTACACTCACACACACCCACACACACACCACTTATTCCAAACATGTTCCAAACAAAATACAAATAATTCTATATAGCAAAAGTCAACAGAACAAAACTTTTGTTTATCTTTGACATTTTTTCTCTACATGAAATATTTCATACATTTTACTTCATTAAAATGATCTGAAGAAACACAATTGCTGAACATTTTATCACAATGTGTTTTACACAAGTTTACATTTGTGTGTGAATTACACTAATAATTTGATAATAATTAATTCATAATAATATTCATAAAATAAAAAATGCATGTATTGACTTAATTTTACTTAAGTTAAGTGGATTTGACTTAATTCCATGTGTGCAATTTAGCTGATTCATAATTCATTATTGGTAGTATATGTGTCAAAGTTACTTTAAAATCTGAATTAAATGAAGGGTAACTTAATATCAAGTATGAAGTAAGTGTAAGTCAATCAAACAGTCATAATTTAGTCTTTCATCTCTCTGTTCTTCATGACGTCTAAAGTAACTAAGGAAAGTAACTTTTCATATTAAATAACTTACATTTTATACATCAGAGTTACTAAGTCTATATGCACTGACTCTATCAACAGAAATATTCCGACTGAAGCCAGATACACCGAGCGGCCGTTTACGCGACATCGTTTACGACTAAAAACTAAAAACTTTTTATGCGTTTTGATCGTTCATTTACTCGACAACAATGTTTTGAGGGCCTGAAAACTCAAACTTTTAAAAACATCTTTTAAGAAATGATACTGTTATTGTCTCTGTGTAAACCACAAAAACGTGATTTCGTGAAAACGGTGTCGTCATGTTGCGTGTTCAATCTAAATATGCGTAGTGTTTCTTCACATCGGCATCGCCACCTACTGGCCTGGCAGCAGAATACAGCGTTTCTAATCGTGTTTGTGGATCCGTGTGAACGGGGATCGTTTTGACCAACTTTGCGAAACTTTGCAAATGCAACTTGCATTTGACCGTATGCGAAAAATGCGAAGGAAAAAAAAATCTGTTTTTAGTACATTGTTGTCGTGTAAACGTGCCGTTAGAGTAGTGGCGTTTAATTCCTGCATTTGAGTAAACTATTCATAACTATCAAAACAGCTTGCCGTTTTTTCCAGACGCTGAGAGTTAAAAAAAAAAGTTCAACTTTGAGTAAAACGCATTACTTTCATTTTTTACCCAGCCGTCCAATCACAGTGGAGGGGCGGGACTAATACCAACGACAAGAAGCAGACACACAAAACGCTTCGGTGGAAACACGACCTAAGCGAGTTCTGAACGCCACAGTGTGTCTTCATAGAACATTCAGTAAAGTTTGAACACTCAAACATAAATTAAATGACAATTACATCCAGTGAACAATCATCTGTGCTCAGCTTTAAACACGAGCACCTCGACGTCCTTCAGCCTCGCTCTCTTTCTGTATCTGTTCATCCCGCCCTCCGTCATCTAAACTCTTCACCCTGTGATCAAACTATCATCCAAATGTAGATTTCCTCAGGCTGACATCACGTCTGTTAGACACCATGAGCTGATGATGACAACATCTGCTGACCGCGTGTTCACACACACACACACACACACACACTCCAGTGCTGTAGGTCAGTCACCTGTGAGCTGAAACTCAATCCACATCATTACCTAGAACACGACCAAGCAGAACCAGAACAGAGAATAGAGCCGGTCTGGTTCTCTGAACTAACATCCGCCTCATCAAACCCCGAGAGAACACGGACGACTCAAAACCAAAAGAGTAAAATGAGAAAATATATTATATGAAGCCCATTTTAGAACTATTGAGATCTCCCCAAACTCCTCTACTTTAACGCAAACACAAGACTTGATTTTAATATTTGAACAGTCTTATTAAAATTGCAAAGTCAATAGTCTAAGTCTAGTAAAGTACACAGTGTTTTATTGCATGTTGATAAACTAATGATAATCAACATTTAAAATGAAAACATCATAATTTAAATTTGCCACAATTGATAGCATGTTAATGGTGCTAAAAGTAAGCTTAATTTTCTTTATATAAATATATATAATTTCTTATTTTTAGGTCAGAAAAAACTTCTGAGTCAGAGTTAGACATGTTCTTATGAATCTGAAATTATGTTTCCACACAGATCCGAAGTCAAACCGAATCAGAATCTGGATTGTGGCGGACGGAGGCCTGTGCGGTTTCCCCCAACAAAATGCTTCAATTATATATATTTAAATTACAAGTTCCGATCATATTTATGAATCTGAAATTATGTTTCCACACAGATCTGAAGTCAAACCGAATCAGAATCCGGATTGTAGCTGACGGAGGCCTGTGCGGTTTCACCAGCAACACAATGCTTCACTTATATATTTGACTCACCCGTCACCAGAGAAGCAAAAGCAAGTTGATATTTGGGTTTGCCAACATAATCTGCTCGTTCCGAGACACACAACAACATCAGATCAAGCCGGGAAGCAAATCAACATCAGGAATATTAATAGCACAGCAGCAGCGCGTGTTATTGGACCTTAATAAGACGCCCGTGATGTTTTTGGTTTTGCTTTCTGACCGAACAGATGCCGCTCTCCATCCTCGCGACCTGTGTGTGTGTGTGTGTGTGTGTGT
Source organism: Squalius cephalus (assembly GCF_949319135.1). NCBI lineage: Eukaryota > Metazoa > Chordata > Actinopteri > Cypriniformes > Leuciscidae > Squalius > Squalius cephalus. The sequence goes on from NC_137131.1 coordinate 44,179,819, forward strand.
GTGTGTGTGTGTGTCTCACCCATCGCCTGACGCTCCTCTAGATGTTCATTGCGGATGGAGGCTCAGGGTGGAGGTGAAGGCGGGCGAACCGAAGCTTTTGTTCGCATCGGAGCGTCGGATCTCGCGGATGATGCTTCAGTGACGCGCGGCCGGTGATGCGGGCGGATCGCACGCGTCTCGGGCGTCTGTGTGTAAATCCATCGCAAGGCGCAGAAGAATAGGAGAGAAACGCGCTCTCGATGCGTCGACGCGAGTCCCGCTAGATCTCCGTGAACGGGCGCGCGGAGCCCGAGCTTCAGTGCTTCTCTCTCGGTGTGTTTTCTGCTGAGATGACGCTCTTCCGCCCAGCAGTGTTCGGTGTGTGTGTGTGTGTGTGTGTCCGTCGGTACCGAGAGAGAGACCCGCAGCTCCGCCCTCCGGACCACCGACACACACACACACACACACACACACACACACACACACACACACGCCGAGTGCGACAACCAGCGGATCACTTCAGCATCCTCTCACGCGCTGCTCTTCATCATCCGCGCGTTATTCTTCATCACAATAGCTTCTGTTTAACACTTTTATCATGCTTCATTTACATATATAACACGGATTTATCTTTTAGCACATAGAGCGCAATGTAATCATCTCACCTAAATGAACCTCTCATATGAAAACTAGTTGTTTTTGGACACATAAAACATCTGTAATGTATGGTGTTTTACTCCTTCTCTATCCAGAAATTAAGATAATTCAACAACGTAGGACTAGTAATTATTATATTCATTTATTTTAGTGATTGAGTGAATTTAGTTCCTTAAGGTTTTTTTTTTTTTTTTTTTTTAACAAAAAACAACAAAAAAAACCTTTTACTGCAGGAGTTTCTTCCTCTTACCAAATATGTAACATTCCTTATAATTGTGACGCACAGGAAGTGACCTCATCTGAACCTTTTCTGAGATACATATTTGTATATAGGCTTCATAGAAAACACTGACTGATATTTTAGCACGGAAAGCGCAAACTATGATCTCACCTACATATGAAAACTCGCTGTTTTTAGACACATAAAACATTTGTAATGTGATTTTGGTTTGTTTTACGTCACCTTCTCAACTATATCAAGAAATGAAGATAATTCAACTACGTAGTAATTGTTATATGCATTAATTGTAGAGAATGAGTAGTTTTAATTATCTAAAAATGTAATGTTTTTGAGTTCCTCATTTTTAACACAACCCTGTTATGGTTTCTTCCCGTTATCAAATATGTAACATTCCTTACAAATGTGAGGAACTGAATGTGGACTGAAGGACGCTGGAGTATTGTTGTGTTGTGTTATGACAATGATGATAATTGTTGCTAATGTTTTTTTTTTTTTTTCCTTCAAACATTTGATACAAAAATTAAATAATGATATATTGGGTTGGTCTGATGTTAGTTCTTTTCTATTTGCCCCAAGAAATGTTAATTATAAATGATTCCTGAAAGGATATATTGTGAACTTCTACACTTAGTATGGTAAATATTACATCTATAAACAAAAAAATTGCACAATGCATATTGTTACAAAAGTGCTTAATGTTAATTAATGACAAAATTAATTAAAATTAAACTTTATGTAGAAATTCTTTATAATGTATAATCTTCCCATCTTAAATGCGTCTATATTAAAAAAATGAAAATAAAGTTGCTTGTTGCTTTTATTTCTTTTTTTTTGTTTTGCTCGTTTATCCTTCAGATGTTTGCGGATATGATAATGCAATATCTATAGTTTGAAGCATTCTTTCCTCTGTATGTTGAAACCTGTTATATGACTAATTTGATTCAATAATTAAAAATATATTTTTATAATTTGGAGTGTTGGCAGCATTTCTCAAAATCAGCGATTCAGCCCAAAGTTATTTAAAGAAAAATGACCAAATATATATTTATTTTTTGTGTGCAGAAGTTTCAAACCCCACAGAAAATAAACTGATCTAAGTGAAAAATGCTTGACTCTGAGGTTGACAGATCATGAAGAACTTATGAAACATCTGACAACCTTTCAGTTCTTCTTTGTAAAAGCGAAACTAGCATCTGACATCTGATCCGGACACCGACAGTAAAAGCAGGACTTGATGTGTAAAGTGGTTTCATGAACACCAATGAGTGTGTGTTTTGCTAAGGGTTTTTCCATTAGAGGATTCATCATTACAGAATCATGTGTTTTCAAGGAAATTTAAAACAAAGAGTCTTGCCTGAGATGGAAGCAGATCCACTTGTTATAGCGCCACCTTGTGGCTCATCCTAAGAAACACACTGCAAATCCTGCAAATGCATCTTGAAATTCATGAAGATCAGACATTTAAAGGCATCATTATCTGCCGATATATGTTCATTTTAAATGTTATCGTTATCAGCACAATAAGAAACTTTGGCTGATATATTAAAGCTGATGAATAATGGATTATGAGACTCTTCAGATGCGCACTGTTCGTCATGATGGTTTTGACTTGCTTGAAATATGATGGGAATCACATCAAAAAGGAAAATACGGTTCAGTGCAACATGAGCAGCGCAAGTCTGACATAGAAGCTACATAAAATTAACAGAATTAATTATAGAACATTATAATTGTGTGCTTGAGACATGGCTTTTATGGTGAGACTTGTTTTTGTAATCAGGATATACAAATTTGGATTTAGATTTATTGGCCAATATATGGATTATCGGCTTTCATATATAAAGAATTATCGGTTATCGGTATCGGCCAAAATGTTCATATCAGTGCATCTCTAAGAAAAATCGAGCCGGAAATAAGAGCCTCTACTTTTATTACAGGAAACAGAAAACACACACACACACACACACACACACACGCAGGTTTAACTGCTCTTGCTTATCTTACAGAAAACAGACGTCAGACTTCACAGAAGCAGAAAGAAGCTCAGAGAAATGAACGGTTATAAAACTCAAGGACAGCACTGTGATAATAACACACACGTCATTCTGAACGAACACAATCAGCGTCTCCGCTGACACTGAGATGCTTTTCCCTTTGATACCGTCGAGCTCTTCTGTTAATGCACATGGTCCACAATCATCCTTTAAAGGGATAGTTCAGCCCAAAATGAAAATTAGCCCATGATTTACTCGCCCTCAACTCATCCTAGGTGTATATGACATTCTTCTCTCAGACGAACACAATCTGAGTTATATTAAATAATGTCCTGGCTCTTCCAAGCTTTATAATGGCAGTGAATGGCTGTTTCTGTTTGGAAGTCCATAAAAGTGCATCTATCCATCATAAAAGTGCATCTGTCCATCATAAAAGTGCATCTATCCATCATAAAAGTGCATCTCTTCACTTTATAAGGCCTTTATTAACACCCTGGAGCCTGTGGAGCACTTTATAATGGAAAGATGCACTTTTATGATGGACAGATGGACTTATGATTGACAGATGCACTTTTATGATGGATAGATGCACTTTTATGATGGATAGATGCACTTTTATGATGGACAGATGCACTTTTATGATGGACAGATGGACTTTTATGATGGACAGATGCACTTTTATGATGGACAGATGCACTTTTATGATGGATAGATGCACTTTTATGATGATAGATGGACTTTTAATAGATGCACTTTTATGATGGACAGATGCACTTTTAATAGATGCACTTTTATGATGGACAGATGCACTTTTAATATATGCACTTTTATGATGATAGATGCACTTTTATGATGGACAGATGCACTTTTATGATGGACAGATGCACTTTTATGATGGATAGATGCACTTTTATGATGGATAGATGCACTTTTATGATGGATAGATGCACTTTTATGATGGATAGATGCACTTTTATGATGGACAGATGCACTTTTATGATGGACAGATGCACTTTTATGATGGACAGATGCACTTTTATGATGGATAGATGCACTTTTATGATGGATAGATGCACTTTTATGATGGATAGATGCACTTTTATGATGGATAGATGGACTTTTAATATATGCACTTTTATGATGGACAGATGCACTTTTAATATATGCACTTTTATGATGATAGATGGACTTTTATGATGGATAGATGCACTTTTATGATGGATAGATGCACTTTTATGATGGACAGATGCACTTTTATAATGGATAGATGGACTTTTATGATGGATAGATGCACTTTTATCATGGATAGATGCACTTTTATCATGGATAGATGGACTTTTATGATGGATACATGGACTTTTATGATGGATAGATGCACTTTTATGATGGATACATGGACTTTTATGATGGATAGATGCACTTTTAGATGGACTTTTTGATGGATAGATGGACTTTTATGGACTTCAAAACAGAAACGGCCATTCACTGCCATTATAAAGCTTGGAAGAGCCAGGACATTATTTAATATAACTCAGATTGTGTTCGTCTGAAAGAAGAATGTCATATACACCTAGGATGAGTTCAGGGTGAGTAAATCATGGGCTAATTTTCATTTTAAACTGAACTATCCCTTTAACCACAGACCCAGAGTTCACAACCCTCGACGGGCTCGTGTGTGTCCCATCACTGCGGGCCCATCTCTCCCGATGGGCCGTCGCTGTGGTCCATCCCCCAGAGCCGGTAGAACTGGCTGAAGTCCACATATGGCGGCACGCGGCCCGTCTCGTCGGGTTGAGCCGCTTGGCTGCGCCGGAACAGGCTGCCGTCCCCCGAGCTGGAGCTGGAGCTCTGAGTGTGTGTGTTCGTCGACTGCAGCGTCGCTGTGGGACTCTGGCTGAGGGGCGGGGCACAGAGAGAGAGAGGGGCGGAGTCAGGGCGAGGGGCGGAGTCAGAGACACAGGTGAGGATGGGGGCGGGGTCAGGGACCCAGGTGAGGATGGGGGCGGGGACAGAGACAGAGAGTGGGGTGGGGTCAAAGATACAGGTGAGGATGGGGGCGGAGTCAGAGACACAGTTGAGGATGGGGGCGGAGTCAGAAACATCGGTGGGGGCGGGGTAAGAGACACAGGTGAGAACAGGGGCGGGGTCAGAGACAGAGAGAGGGGTGGGGTCAAAGACACAGGTGAGGATGGGGGCGGGGTCAGAGACACAAGTAATGATGGGGGTGGGGTCAGAGACACAGGTGAGGATGGGGGCGGGGTCAGAGACACAGGTGAGGATGGGGGCGGAGTCAGAGACACAGGTGGGGGCGGGGTCAGGACTCTCACTGATAGGCTGTAAGGTTTCTACGGTCAGGGGAATCAGAGGAGTCATTAGACTACAGTTAAGTGAGGGGCCGTGGGGAGAGAGTGTGTGTTATTTATCTGTACACGGTTATAAACTGATTCAGGTTTAGGAAACTACAGTTGCTGAGGCGTAGGGTTATCATAGTTAACTAAAACATTACTTGAAATAAACTGAAATTCAACATTTAAAAAATATATATTATTATATATTATTTATTTTTCTAATTTTGATTTAGTTAGTAAGTGTGTGTGTGTGTTACCCAGCGGTTGGTGTGTGGGTGTAAGTGTGTGTGTGTTACCAAGCGGTTGGTGTGTGGATGTAAGTGTGTGTGTGTTACCCAGCGGTTGGTGTGTGGATGTAAGTGTGTGTGTGTTACCCAGCAGTTGGTGTGTGGGTGTAAGTGTGTGTGTGTTACCCAGCGGTTGGTGTGTGGGTGTGGGTGTGAGTGTGTGTGTGTGTGTGTGTGTGTGTGTGTGTGTGTTACCCAGCGGTAGGCGTGTCTCCCTCCAGTGTGGACGCTGTGTTGGAGCCGTTGGTCAGTGTTCCCTGCGCCGGCATGACCAGAGACAGTGTGACGCTGGTCTTACTGGTGCTCTGATGGTTCGAGTACGGCACCGACACGGGGTAGATCCGCCCGCCTGCGAACACACACACACACAAACCAATCATTCATTTGATCAATCAATCATTTGATCAAATAAATGCAGCTTTGATGAGCAGAAGAGACTTCTGTTAAAAACATTAAAAATCTTCCTGATCCAAAACTTTTGACTGGTAGTGAATTTTGTCAAATTTCAGCTTTATTTAAAATAACAGAGATGTTTCAGTCGTGTTAGTAAAGGATAATAACAGAGATGTTTCAGTCGTGTTAGTAAAGGATAATAACAGAGATGTTTCAGTCGTGTTAGTAAAGGATAATAACAGAGATGTTTCAGTCGTGTTAGTAAAGGATAATAACAGAGATGTTTCAGTCGTGTTAGTCAGAGGATAACAGCAGTGGTTGTGTTCACCTTGTGTGGGCGTGAGAGAGCCGTCCACGAGTGTGTCGTTGATGACTCTGATCAGTAAAGTCATGTCCTCATGTTTGGCGCAGTGTGTTGCTCTCTGTCTGCCGCTCACGTACACGTCATGATGAAGGCGTTTGACTCGCTCCACCACCGACTGAGCCGCCGCCTCCAGGGTGCCCTGCTGGGCCAACTCCGCTGCTACCATGGCAACCACCTCCTGACAGGGCATCATGGGAAATGTAGTTCAGGACATCAAATCTATGCCATTGTTTTTGGAGCCTCAGAAATAGGGGAGTTTAGTTCGGTAGCTCTAATTTAAAGTCACCATCAAAATTATTATAATTTTTTTACTTGATCGGAATGGTACGTAACTTGGTAAAGGTTGTGGCACTTGTTGTGTGAACACACACACACACACAAGAAAAAAATCATGGACATCATTTGAAAAGGTTAAATGGTCCTGAAAACAATAGTCGCACTTGTGCTCCTCGCGGTCTAAAATAACGCATTGGAAATGAATGAGTCGAGTTTCCTCTAGTGGAAGCGTTTGGTACTGCAGCCGAACACACTCTCACTGAAAGATCATTTATTTATCAACCTCAGATTTGGAACACAATTTGTTTAGATTTATGACTTTGATTTTCTTGCTGTTTTAGAGTAAAATGTGTTTTTCAAAGTATATATTTCATATAAAATTTTTAAATAGTATTTTTGTGCATTTTTAATAACAATAAAAGTAAAATTCTGTAAATTTCATTTTTTTTTAACTTTTTTCACTTCAGCAATAATCTGCAATAAATCAAACTTAAGTCTGTTGCTTTAAAGCATTCGAGATTTCCGACAGTTTAATGCTCTTCGGTCATTTCTGACCGAAAAATTTTCTTTTTTGAATTGTTAGAAATCACAGCTTCATCGGAATGTTCCGAAACTTGGTGACTTTTATGGCATTAGGTATGTGAACAAAATTAGGTCATGATCCAAGCATGCTAAGTGGTCGTAAAAAAATAGTCACACTTGTGCTCTTCGGTCAAAAATGACCGACCATAGGAAATGAATGGGAAATTGACAAAAAACACAAAAAATCTCTACAAATCGTCCACGATGCAGAAAAAAAAGTGCTCAGCAATGAAGGGGTGACACTCTAAAACATCAAGAGTGGAAAACATAACATAATTAATATTTATAATATTTAAATATATAATTATTATTAAAATTATTAAAATAATAATAATTTTTAATGAATCATAATGTTACCTGTAACAAAATGCTTTCTCTGTATTCAGGTTTGACTGTAGTAATAATGCAAAAACGTGTACACTTCACATCAAATTTATTTTTACAATTGATCTTGCACAGTGTTTGAGTGTGCGGCTGCTGTATTTGTACAAACATCAAATTTATAAAAAAAAAAAATGTATAAGCCATGGCAAAAAGTTTTATTTGAGAATTTCTAAAAAATACATTCAAATTCTCATCTTAAAAGTAAGTAATATGGTCCAAAAACAACTAGAGAATTCACAAGCCTCTCCATAGAGAGCTATACAGGCATCTAGTGGTAAACCCATGCAATAACACGTAATATTTAATTTTTATCAACAGGTGGCGCTAAGCTGACAAAAAAATAATAATTTAAAAGGCCCAGTCTCTATATTAATCAGAAATACTGCAATAATTGAAGAAATATTAAAAAAAATTAGAAAACAAATTTTTGTATTAATTTCAATGGCAAAAATGGACCATAAATATTGCATAAATATTAATAAGTAACATCAAATTCTCTCAAAATACAAAATTAAAAAGAAAAAATATTATAGAACAAAAATAAATTGCATTGGTTTTACTGGGGTGGAGGAACTTTCATTTTTAGGTGTCCGGTCACTTTTGACCGGGAAGATAACACGTGTGACTCCGAAACGAAGAGCACCAAATTTTCAGGTCTATGCTCAAAAAGTTAATAAATGGATTTTTTTTATATGTACTATCAAATATAGTACATTCATTTCATTGAAATAAAAAAAAATAATTTGGGTAATTTTTGCCTGATACGCGAAGAGCACCAGAGTAAATCCTGAACCAGAATAAGTTCCTCTTCAGCGTCTCTTCTCTGATGACGAGGGCGGGGCTATAACCTGTCACTCACATGAGATCAGCCAATAGCAAACCACAACCATCCAATCAATTCCCCACAGACACAATCAAGCCCCGCCCACATTTGTTCTCGTTCCAGAAGCGATTCACTCGATATACGACACAATAGAGAAGACCAGCACAACTTCACTTTCACACTGACTTCATTGCAATTTCA